>NW_023339707.1:154828-178412 GCF_004916995.1 Morone saxatilis | reverse complement strand
GATATTTATAAGTCCTGACCACCTCCACATCGACCCCCTCGATGGACACGGGTTGGAGATGTGGTTTCTTCCTTCTGAAGTCCACCACCATCTCCTTGGTCTTGGAGGTGTTCAGCTGCAGATGGTTGGACCTGCACCACCTCACGAAGATAGTGGATTCTTGGGTCTCATTCCCAGGGCTTCAAATACAGATGCTTTGGGACCCTGGGAATGATCAACTATCTTCAAGCTTCCAACCCAAAGCGTCTTTATATCTTTATCGCTTCTGAATGGTTGTTTTCATCCAGGCCCCGTGGATTCTTGCAAATGCTATTAGGAGCAGGAGCCAGAGGAACTAGATTTTTTCTCAAATTATCTGACTCATGTACTACTGTGAAAACATGGTGAAAATTTCAGCAAATATAACAAAAAGTTATTTTTACAAAAGTTACCTGCAGCCGCTTTAACTCTTAGCTCATCCTATTGGATCTGACTGACTAACTACCAGCCATTAGGTTACTTCTGTGTGTAATTATAACACATGGAAATAATACTACTATCACAGGATCACAGGGGAGTAAATTGTAGCTGCCATATTTCTTCTTTTATACCCACAGACTGCGTGCAGTTATTTATCACTTCTAACAGATTGCCTATGATTATATACAGTATACAAGTCTCTGCACTTACCTTGCTAATCCAGAATAATTATAGCACCTGCTTTTCACCTTTGCACACATCCGCGCACCTATTACATGGTCTTTTAAACAGGACATGGTTCAATTAGCCCACAGGTTAAAGGTGAAGCTTCGTGACTGGCTGGATGAAATGGAGGTAAATGACAGCAATGTATCCAATCAGCCCAGGAGAGCCTCTTGTAAATATCATCATCTCTCATCACGATAGTTGAGTGTTTAGGGTCACCTTCAGAATAGAAAGTGCCATAAATGTATCTTTCTGATATGTTGAGTAGATGAATCCTTTGGTTAAAATTAAGTTTAATTTAAAGTGACAGGTAAAGGTTTTTACTTACTACTACTACTTACTGCTACTATTACTATCCAGATCAACATTGTTCTCATTTGTGGCAAAGTTGTAAGTCACTGCAATATCAACATATCATCATCAACTGGTCTGAAGAGACAGTGGCCTCTGGTTTCACAGCAGTAAACTTGTGGTATTAACCTAGAACACCATGGCCATGTTTCTGCTAGGTGTGTCGATCCTGATGTGAGTGTTACAAATATCCTGCCTTTGAGTATGGCTTGGATCTAACTATTAGTAAGACTTCAGATAAGGGCCAGATTTGGCCTGTTACAGTCAACACATGCTATTTTTTTTTTTTTTTGTGGCTTCGTGTGCACATTTATTGTTTTTAACTGTCTTCCCTGCATGATAAAACAGGAGAAATTCCATGTTTTTCACTGTGTGAATCTGTGTATGTCAGTGCATATATTTAAAACACTATATCCTAAGTTTTTTTTACAGTGTGTGATAAAATCTTAGTCACTTTATACATACCATCCTAACTTAATGTGAACTTGTGATTATAAATTGCTTATTAACTATCAATTATGAACATTTTTAAAGCTGCAATAGGCATTTTTTAAAAAACTTTTTGCACATTTGCTGAAATGTATTTATAGTAATTTATAGTATTTTTAAGAATTGTAGTATTTTGATAGTATATGTTTTTAAATTAATTCATTTAATTAAAAACTGATTACTCAGTATAACACAAGAGGCAGCTCACATACCATCAGTGTTACATGTACATAGTTTGAGAAACAATGCATTAGACTAATCTAAGAGCAAAAATATAATTAGACTACAGAAAGAGGAATTGTTCAGTCTAATAAGAACCATTCAACAAATAAGTAAACTGGGATAAAGAATCTGGACTTGTCATATCAGAGGAAGATTGGTTGTAAATGTTCTCTTTGCAGTCTACCTCCACGAGTTTGAGTCTTTAGAGATAATTCTGCTGGAGGAATTTGATTCGATACTTTGTAAAGGTGGAAATACACACCACTATGTTATTCTATTGAAAGCATAATTAATATAATTAATTAACATTGATATTAAATATATTATTGTAGCCCTCTCGAAAATACTGGTTGGAGACACTAGTGCTGTAAGGTTCATTGTACAAACAAGCAAATTAAGGCATTGATAAAAGTAAAGGTCCAGTTTTGTTTTTCCTGTTACTTAGACATCTTCAGACCTCATTTGTTTGTTCTACAGCTTTGCTTTGGTTGTGTCAGAGCTGGTTAATTCTGAACTGCACCTCAGCTGTTGGGGGTTATCTGTTGGTCTCAGGTCTGTCAATGGCCACTTATGGATAAATGCTTGTGCACCTGTCCATGCTATTATGAGATTCCTACGTCTGTCACACATTATTGTCTGGGTCCACAGACAGCTTAGCACATACATTGAACAAAATTATAAACGCAACACTTTTGTTTTTGCCCCCATTCATCATGAGCTGAACTCAAAGATCTAAGACTTTCTCTATGTACACAAAAGGCCTATTTCTCTCAAATTCACCAAATCTGTAAAATCTGTGTTTAGTGAAGCACTTTCTCATTTGCCAAGGATAAATCCATCCACCCCTCACAGGTTGTGGCATATCAAGATGCTGATCAGACCAGCATGGGGTATTGCACAGGGGTTATGCCTTAGGCTGGCCACCAATAAAGCCCACTTGAAAATGTGGCAGTTCCATCACACAGCACAAGGCCACAGAATGGTCGCGGTGGGGTTATTGGTATGGGCAGGCGTGTGTTATGGACAGGCCGACCACAGTGCATTTTATTGATGGCATTTGAATCACAGACGATACCGTGATGAGATCCGGAGGCCAATTGTTTGTGCCATTCATCACACGACCATCACCCTCCCATGTTGCAGCATGATAATGCACGCCCCCATGTTGCCAGGATCTGACAAATTCCCTGGAAGCTGAAAAACATCCCAGTTCTTGCAGGGCCAGCATACTCAGCGGACATGTCACCCACTGAGCGGTTTGGGATGCTCTGTATCGGCCGTATACGAAGCGTGTTCAGTCCTGCCAATATCCAGCAACTTTGCACAGCCATTAAGAGGAAGTGGACCAACATTCACAGCCACAATCACATATCCTGATCAACCTCTAATCGAAGGAGATGTGTTGCAGCTGCGACGAGGCAAAGGAGGTCCTACTTGAAACTGCTATGTTTCTTATTACCGGACGGCCAGCCGACCGCTGGAGGTCCCTATTGAAACTGCTATGTTTCTTCTTCTTCTTCTTACCTATTATTATTTTAGCGACTTTGACTGCGTTTTTTTGCCCCCCCTGAACATATACGAAAACTCAATTTTAATTGGCAAAGTGGTCCCGGACTGGTGAAAAATGTCGATATCTTTGTGTCGGCTTTCTTCCGGGTCCCCAGCCACTAAGGGGCGCTACTATCATGAAAAAGTGTTGTTTAGGCCCTATAACTTCTCGCACCAGTTTGTCGCAGGCCATAAAAAAAACCCTTATATCCACGGTGTGGCGGGGAAATGGAGGGCTAATCTCCCCAATATAACCGCCCCTGCCCCATTTCTGGCTAGGAATTTTATTTCGTTAGATGCGTGAAATGCCAAAAAAATGCTTTTTCACTGTTACCTCCCCTATATCGCTTTGTCCGATTTCCCACCCGAAAATTTGTCCCCAGGTAGTATGCCTGGGGAACCATCCTGGCAAAAAAAGCCCATTTGACAGATTTTTGATATTCAATAAAAAGCCAGCCCTATAAAATAGCAGCCTTGTCTGTACATTTTTCGTCCAAAAAAGGAAGTGGACGCATTTCTCCGCCCCCCACCCTGGTATGTCAATTGACACCAAGTTTGGGTCCCCAATAGTTCCCCCTAATGTCTTCCTTAGGCATCGGTGGCCAAATTTCAGGCCCATCCGGCCACCAAAGGTGGCGCTCCTTTAAAATGAAAGAAGCTTTATATCTCCGCATCTCGGCACCCGTGTGAGTGAATTAAAACTTGCGTAAGCGATGGTCTGCCCATGGTCCCCTGAGACTCCACTAATGAACATGTTCAACGGTTCCCGCCACTAGGTGGCAACTCTGGTGGCATGGTAGAACCACCGGGCCGGAGATCCGTAATAGCTTATGAAATGAAATTCACAGGGCACTGTGAAGATCGGTGCCCTGTATGCTCAGCATACCAAAATCGCGTTTGTCGTGTTTGAAGCGGCCCCCCCCGTAAACAGGCTTTTAAAAAAAAGGGCAGCCCCCGCGCCCACCCAAGTTCACAGAATATGCAACGAAAACTCGGTAAGGCACGTGTAAGTTCACCTGAACCGTACAAAAAAGCTCCCCCTTTGACCCATACCTCCAAAAAACCGCCCACCGGGCGAAGTCCCAACATTTTGATTTCATTTTGATTTTTGGCGAAACCTTTCGCGGGGTTTGAACGAAACCCTCCTAAGGGAAATTCATCCGATCTACTTCAAAATTTCAAGTATAGTTACCAAAAAATGTGCGATTAAAAGTTGTTGCTATTTGTGTATTGTGTGTTAAAGGGCGTGTCCGTGGCATGGCAACCAAAGTCAGCCCCATTTGGACTTTTTCTGTCCCATTTTCTGTCCATTTTTCGTGTTGTACATTCTGAAACCAAACCCTCCTGGGGAATTTTACGGATCTACTTCAAATTGGTCAGGCTACATGTCAAAAAATGGTGCGACGCTAAAAGTTGTGCTATTTGCCGCATGTAGTGTACAGGGCGTGTCTGTGGCGTGCCGTCAAAGTTGGCCAGGTGAATGCGAATGTCAAAACATTTCCGGCCACTAAGGGCTTCCTGTTTAACTAAGCTCCCCTCCTACAGATTTATCAGATCGCACTTCAAATTCGATCAACTGCCATCTAAACACATTGGTGAATCCAAAAGTTGTCTATTTTGTGACCTGTTACGTTTAAGCCCGCGTGCCCCGTAAACGATGGTCGAATTCCGCCAATTGGCCCATAAACCACTTAGTAGCTCTATTTTCAGTAACCGCTGAACACGTCCTCGTACAACTCAGTGTACATGGTCCAACTCAATGAAACTTCGCACGTTTGACCAATCAGTGCCCCGCCTCCTGAACACCTCTATGTGACCAATATCGAGATATAGGTGATACGCCCAACGCCTAGCTGCAGACAGGAAATAAGCGCCTGCATGGCAACTTTGATCCTGATTTATACGTGAAATTTTCATGTTTTGGGTCCTTCCCACCGTGACGCGCACGCAGACGCCCCGAGTTGCGTGGAGTGCGAGGGCCCGCCCAACGCTGCCTTGCAGCTTTAATTAGGGACAGGAGCCAAAGCGAACACGCCTGAAGGTCCCTATTGAAATGCGTTTTTGCTCGATTTCTTCCTTATTAGGACCGCAGCCCAGCGACCGCGCTGGAGGTCCCCTTTTGTATTTGCTAAATTCTTTCTTTCAAACCTATTTAGGGACGCTGAGCCAGCGACCGCTGGAGTCCTTTTGATTTGCGTAGAATTCTTCCTTACTATTTAGCGGTCCGAGCCAGCGACCCCGCTGGAGGTCCTATTGAAGATCTGCTTCATGTTCTTTTTCCTACTATTGATTATATCTCAGGGACCGAGCCAGCACCCGCTTGGAGGTCCCCTATTGAAACTGCTAAATTCTTCTTACCTAATTCTTCGTCTTAAATTATGAGGGACCAGAGCCAGCGACCCGCTGGAGGCCCTAATTTGAAAATTCGCTGCTGTTGTCCCTCCTTTAAACCTAATTATTCTTCTTGCTTACCTATTATGCTGTTTAGCGCCTTTGACTGCGTTTTTGCCCCCCTGAAACATATATGGAAAACTCCAATTTTATTTGCAAAGCTGCAGGCCTGGTGAAAAAAGTGATATCTATGGCGTCGCTTTCGGTCCACCCACTAGGTGGCGCTAACATTTGAAGAACGGAATTTTGAGCTTTTTTTGTTACTATAAGCTTCTGCATATTTGGCGGCACATTCAAAAACCTTATATCACACGTCGGTTGAATGGAGCCCCTGATCTCCCCAATATAGGCCACGCCCCCAACTTTCAGCCTATAATTTTTTTTGCTAAAGCCGCAAAATGTTCGTCTACTACTTTTTCGTGGTTCCTCCTATGCGCTTTTTCCCCGATTCGCACCGGAGCATTTTTCAAGGTAGCCCCAGCTGGGGAACGCCCTGACAAAAATCCAATTTGAACATTTTTGAAATTTCTAAAAAATAAAACGCTATAAAAATTAAAACTTCCTTGTAGTTTTTTGTCAAAAAAAGGAAATGCACCCCAATTTCTCCACATTGGTTATGTCCGATTGCACCCAAGCCTTGTCGCATAAAAGTCTCCCCCCATTGTTTCCCCCTTTAGGAGCATCATGCACAATTTCAAGCGCGCATCCGCCACACCAGAGGTGGCCGCTCCTAAAATGAACCGAAAGTTTATATCTCCGCAACCGGCAACGGTGATTTTAAAATGAAACTTGGTCACGCATCGCTTGCCCCATGCTCCCCTGAGGCTCACCTTAAAAAGGAAAAAAATCAGCGCCCACTCGGGGCACTCTGGTGGCAAGCGTAAATCACTTGTGAGGAGACCGTAATAGTTATGAATATGAAATTCACAGGGCCGTGTAGATGGCTGCCTGAAGCTCACCATACCAAATATCCCGCATTATCGGGTTTTCCGTCAGCCGCCCCCCCTACAGGAAAAAAAAAAGAATTTTTTTAAAAAAGCAAGTCCCCCAGCGCCCCACGTTTCACCAAATAATGTATCGAAACCGGTAGGCAGTGTAACTCCACCCGAGACCATACAAAAACAGCCTCTTGACCCATGACCCAAACCCCCAACGGGAAGTCCCATTCCACTCCCACTTTTGATTTCATTTTCACTTTCGTGAAATTTCCTTTGTATTTGAACTTCCTCCTCCTACGGGAGATTCAATCGGAGTCCTGCTTCAAATTTGCCCCCAGCCAGACACAAATGGTGCTATTAAAGTTGTGCTATTTGTGCATGTCGTTGAAGGGGCGTGTCCGTGGCGTGCTGTCAAAGTTGGCCATTTGGACTTTTGCTAAATTTTTCGTTAATTTTTCGCCCGTGCCCGTCAAAGTTGGCTCAGGTGAAATCCGAATCCTCAAAACTGTGATGCCATTTCCTGTCATTTATGGGCCTTCTGTTTCAACGAACTCCCTCCTAGACCAGATTTGTCAGATTGACTTCAATTCCATCACTGCAATCTAGACAGCCACTGGGAATCAAAGTTTGCTATTTGTGACTGTACGTTTAACCGTGGCCGGGAGCGACCGTGTCGAATTCCGGCCCGATTGGCCCATAAAAACACTTAGTGCCTCCCAAATCTTCAGTACCATAGAACACGTCCTCACAACTTCCGTGTACCATCGGTCCCAATGCTCCAATTGAAAACTCAAACACGTTTATACAGTCGCCCTGAACAACGTCTACATGATGATTATTCAGCATAACGCTGATAGCGCCACCTTAACCGTTCAACCCAGGAAGTAGAGCGGCTGCATAGCGAACCTTTTGTCAGGATTTACTTGAAATTTTCATGTTGTGGTCCCGCACCGTGTACACGCACTGACGCGGCCGCGCAGCATGCCCCCGAGTTGCGCCGGAGTGGCGGAGGCCGCGCCCAACCTGCTTGCACCTTTAATTAGGGGCCCAGCAAACTGAACGTGCGACAGGCCCGCTAATGTTAATGTGAAGGAATTCTTATTTTCTCCTAAACAAACACATTTTTGAGGCCCCTCCACAATGCTCCGAGAAAACTCCATGAAACTTGGCGCACATTCAGTCTGGTGAAAAAAATTATATTACTATGCGCAACTTGCCCGGGTTGGCCACTAGGGGGCGCTACCGTAAAAAAATTATTTAAGGCTAATAACTTCTGCAGTCGTTGTCGCACCATTCCAAAATCTTATATCCCAGCGCACAGCGTCCGGTGAATGGAGCTGAAACCTTCCATAAGAGCCACGCACCAACTTCCCCGCCTAGGATTTTTTTTTGCCAGACGCGGCAAAATTCCAAAATTACTTTCTCGTGTTACTCCCTACACACTTTCCACGAAGGGGGTTGTCAAGTAGCATGCTGGGCCGTCCCTGGCCAAAAAGAGAATTCGAAGAATTTTTAATATTCATCACAACCAACATCCAGCCTGTTATAAAATGATTACTTCCCTGCTACATTTGGTCAAAACAGAAGTGGCAGGCATTCTCCCCCATATTGGTACGTCCCGATTGACACCAAATTGAATCCCATAGCACATCTCCTTTCGCTTAGGCCAATCCGTGAGAAAAATTGTTAGGCCAATCCACCACCTAGGTGGCGCCCTTTAAAAAGAAGAAGTTTAATCTCTGCAACGGCACGTGTGATTAAAATGAAACTTGGTACGGATGCTTGCCCATGGCTAACCTGAGACTCCCTAAATAAATGTGTCAACGATCCGCCACTCAGGTGGCGCTCCTGGTGCAATTGTATCGATCACTGTGCGGAAGACCCCCCGGTTATGGTTAAGTAAATAGTGAACATTCACAGGGCACCGTGTAAAGAGTCGGTGCCTGAAGCCCCACATACCAAATACGCATTTATCGGGTTGTAGCCGCCCCCCTTAAACCAGGAATTAAAAAAAGCAGCCGCGCGCCAAACGTTCCACCAAATATGAGCGAAACCTCGGTAGGCCCCCAACGTGTACTCCACCCGAGACCTACAAAAAAAGCCTCTTGGACCCCATAACCCCAACGCCCCCACGGAAGTCGGCCCATTTGATTAATTCCTTTTCAGCTCGGTGAAATTTTCAGGCGTTGTATTGTAAACGAACCTCCTCCTAAGGGAATTCATCGGATCTGCTTCAAATTTGGTCCAGTCCAGACCACAAAACGGTGCCTGTTAAAAAAGTTGTGCGTGCTATTTGTGCATGTCGTTGAAGGGCCCGTGTCGTGCGTGCTGTCAAGTTGGCCATTGGACTTTTGCTAATTTCGCGTTAATTTTTCGCCTTACTATTTGAACAACTCTCCTAGGGGAATTATCGGGATCCCTGCTTCAAAAATTGGTCGTACAGACACGAAAAATGGTGCTGATTAAAAGTTTGTGCTATTTGTGCCATGTTACTATTAAGGGGCGTGTCCGGGCATGGCCCATCCCAAAGTCGGCATCCCGTTTGTATTTTTGGTCATTTTTGTAATTTTT
This sequence comes from Morone saxatilis, assembly GCF_004916995.1. Classification (NCBI taxonomy): domain Eukaryota; kingdom Metazoa; phylum Chordata; class Actinopteri; family Moronidae; genus Morone; species Morone saxatilis. The sequence goes on along the minus strand of NW_023339707.1, from coordinate 169,218 downwards.
CGCCTTCTACTTTGAACGAAACTCCTCCTAGTACAATTTATCAGATCGCTCAAAATTGGTCAGTACAGTTAAAAAATGGGTGCTGATTAAAGTTGTGCTAAATTGTGCCATGTAAGTTGAAGGGCGTGTCGTGGCGTGCCGTCAAAGATGGCCAAGCAATTGAATCAAATCTCAACTGTCCCCTGCCATTTTCGGCATTTATGGCCCCTGTGTTTATAACGGAACTCCTCCCCCTACCAGAATTTTATCAGATTGACTTCCCAAATTCAAGATCACTGCCATCCCTAAAAAACACATGGTATAAAAAAGTGTGCTATTTGTGACGTACGTTTTAAGCCGGCGTAGCCCGGGAACGACGTGTCCAATTCCACCGATGGATCATAAAAACACTTAGTAAGCTAAATCATCTTTTTCAGTACCATCGAACACGTCCTCCCCAAAACTCCGTGTACGTGGCCAATGGTCAATGAAACCTTCACAAACGTTTGATAACAGTCTGCCCTGAACACGTCCTACCATGAACGAGATTCAGATATAGTGATAGCGCCACCTACCCTGTCAACAGGAAGTAAGCGCGGCATAGCGACTTTGTCCCCAGATTTACATACCATGAAATTTTCATGTTGTGGTCCCGCCACGTGTTACCCGACGGCAACGTTGTTATCACGCAACGGCGCGTGACGCGGCCCAGCCCACGCCCCGAGTTCGGAGTGGCGAGCTCCGAACCAACGCTGCTCAGCTTTATTAGGGCCCCGAGCACGAACGTGCGAAGCGCTATTGTAATAAAGAATTCTTTCCCCTTTTTCTATTTTTCCTCCCCTACAAACGAAACGCATTTTGGAGGCCTCAAACATGCCCGAAAACTCATGAAAAGTTGCGCGCCACAATGTCAGTCGTGGCGAAAAATGTTTTAATAATTCTATGCGCAAGCTTACGGTTGGCCACTAAGTGTGCGCCGCTAAACCGTCAAAAAAAATCATTTTAGGCTCAATAACTCCCGCATCGTTTTTCGTACAGTTCAAAAACCTATATCCCCGCGTTCCTGATGGAGCTGAAACTTCCCAAAATATAAGACTAAGCCCCACTTCCGCCTAGGATTTTTTCGTGAGCGCAAACTGTTCAAAATCATACTTCTCCCCGCGTTACCGCCTATACAACTTTGTGCGATTTCCTACAAAATTTGTCCAGGTAATCCTTGGAACCGTCCCTGGCAAACCCCCCAGTATTCGAAAATTTTGATAATTTCAAAACAATCAACCCTATGTTATAAAATTATTACTTCCTGTAACATGTTTGGTCCAAAACAGCCGCAAGTGGAGCATTTCTCAATATTGGTATGTCCGACTTGACACCCAAACTTGAACCCTCCCTATTTCCCCATGCCTTCCCCCTAGCATCGTGCAAAAAATGTTCAGGCCCCCAAATCACCGACTAGGCTGGCCCCCTTAAAGAAGAAATCTATATCCCTGCAACGGCACGTGTATTAAAATTAAACTTGGTAAGACGATGCTGCCGAGCTCCCCTTGAGAACTCCCCTAAAAAATGTGTCCAACGATCCGCCATGCAGGTGGCGCTCCTGTGGCATGCCATAGTAATGTGCAGAGACCGTTATATTATGAATATGAAATCACAGAGCCCACGTGATAGTGGGTGCCCTGTAGCCTCACCGTACCAATATCGTGTTAGTCGGGTTTTGTAAGCGCCCCCCCCTAACAGGAAAAAAAAACAACACCCCCGGCGCCCACGTTTCACCAATATGTACGAAACTCCCGTAGGCACGTGTAACTCAAAACAAAGAACTACAAAAAAGCCTCCTAGGACCCACTACCCGCAAACCCCCCAACGAGTATCCGCCATTTGATTTTGAAATTTTCACTTTCGGCCCGAACTTTCCCGCGTTGTATTTTGAACCAACTTCTCTTAAGGGCCAATCATCCGGGATCCTGCCTTCAAAATTGCAGTACAGTCCCAAAAATGGTGCTGATTAAAAGTTTTAGCTAATTGTGCATGTACGTTAAGGGGCGTGTCCGTGGCGTGTCGTCAAATTTGGCCATTTTGACTTTCTCAATTTTCGTGAATTTTTCGCCCTTCATTTGAACGAACTCCCTCCTGGGAATATAGGATCTGCTTCAAAAAAATTGGTCCCAGCCGAGCCAGTACAGACACAAAATGGTGCTGATTAAAAGTTGTGCATGTGCATGTACTTAAAGGGCTTGTCCGTGCGTGGGAATCAAAGTCGGGCGTTTTGTCTTTTTTGGTCCCATTTTCTGTAATTTCACCTTCCTATGAACGAACTCCTCCTAGGGAATTACAGATCTGCTTCAAAATTGGTCCCAGTAACAGTCCAAAAAATGGTGCTGAAGTAAAAACGTTGTGCAATTTGTGCAATGTACGTGTGAAGGCATGGGGTGACGTACCGTCAAAGTTGGCCATGTTGAATCCTGTGCTCCCTTTTCGGTGAATTTTTCGTCTCCCCTAGTTGAACGACTCCCTCCAGGGAATTTATGCCGGATCTGCCCAAAAATTGTAAGTGCAGAAGGAAAATGTTCTGAAGTTAAAAGTTGTGGCCCTATTTGTGTAACATAACGTTGAAAGGGCGTGTCGTGGGTGCCGTCAAAATGGCCACGTTGAATCAAAATCTCAAACTGTGATCCATTTCTTGGCATTTATGGGACTTCTGTTTTAACCCGAACTCCTCCTACAGATTGTCAGATGACTTCAAATTCCAAATCACTGCATCTAGACACACTGGTGATCAAAATGTGCTATTTGTCGAATAGTTATGATAATGAAACACAGGGGCACGTTGTAGCAAGTGGTGCCTAGCTCACATAACCAAAATCCCTGTTTGTCGGTTTGTAGCCGCCCCCCCCTAAACCCCCAGGAAATTTAAAAAAGCCAGCCCCCTGGCGCTACGCCATGTTTCCCGATATGTAACAAAATCGGTAGGCCACGTGTAAGACTGCCAAGACGTACAAAAAAGCCTCCATTGACCCATACCCCAAAACCGCCACGGAAGTCCGCCATTTGATTTCATTTTCGCACTTCGGTGAAAATTTTCGCGTCTGTATTTGAACGAACTCCCCCTCCCCCTAGGGATTATGAATCTGAATTCCAAAATTGCCATAAGAGAATAAGAAAATCGGTGCTGATTAAAGTGTGCTATTTGTTGTAAATGTACTTAAATGCCGTTCCGTGGCTGGTATCAAGAGTCAGCCCCATTTTATACTTTTCCTGTCATTTTCTGTCCATTTTTCGCTTGTTTTGAACGAACTCCTTCTAGGGAATCATCACCCATCTGCTTCAAAATTGGTCCAGTACAGTCCACAGGCATGGTGCTGATTAAAAAGTTGTGCTATTGCAGCACGTACGTTGAAGGGCGTGCCGTCGGCGCCGCCCGTCAAAAAAAAGTTGCGCCCAGGTTGCAATCCGAATCTCAAACCCGTGATCCATTTAAGCGCATTTAATGGCTTCTGTTTTAACTAACTCCCTCCTACACAATTTTATCAGATGACTTCAAAATTCGATCCCACCCTACATCCTAGACACATTCGACAAACGTTGTGCTATTTGTGACTGTACGTTTAACCGCCGTGCGCCGTGACGAACGTGCGAATTCCGCTGATTGGCCCATAAAAACACTTAGTACTCAATATCCTTTAGTATCCAATGAAAGCACGTCCCTCACCACCTTCCCGTGTACGTGGTCCAATTCAATGAAACTTCACACGTTTTAAGAAGGATAACCAGTCCGCCCTGAAACACTCTACTGACCGAACCCATTCAGCAATATAGTGATACGCGCCACCCTACTGCAAGCAGGCAAGTAAGCGCGCATAGTGCCGTTTTCTGAATCTGCTTACTTGAAATCTTTCATGTTGTGGTCCGCGACGTGTTAGCGACGCCACCCGTGACCGGCGCGGGCAGCCGCCCCGAGTTCGCGTGGAGTGCCGAGGGCCCGCCCAACGCTGCTTGCAGCTTTAATTAAAATTTCGTTTTGATCACTAAATCAAGCTCCTCCTGCTCATACATCAAAATCAGGTTCCTCTGGGGAAGATTTTATTGTTTTTGTACGTGGTCTTGTATTATGAGCCTGTGTGTTGCATGTTGCTTTTTTTTTAGAATTAGAGTGTCCAAAATAATGCTTCGATTAACGATCAACATTATTATTTCCCTTTTTTTCCTTACTATTGTTGCATGCTTATAATTGATTAACCTTGAATAACTTTGTCGTTTTAATTTTTTAAGGTTTAAGGTTTTTAGGTTAACTTCGTAATCTGTCAAGGGACAACAGATAAAAAATAGCCTCTTGCTAGCTCTGCCGCATTTACAGAAATGTTGCTTCTATTGCAAAAATTAAACCAATAAAAATATAACGCTATAATAATAAAGACACTTTGCGTTGGAGGCTTTAAGATAGTAGATTGTAGTTTAGTCTGTAGGGACTTGGCTTGGGAACCGGAGGGTCACCGGTTTAAGTCCAGCACAGACCACAGTATGGAGTGTTGACTGGAAGCTGGAGAGGTGACAGTTCCATCTCCTGTGCACTGCCGAGGCAAGGCACCCAACCCCTAACTGCTCGCGGAGCGCCCCTATGTGGCAGCCCATCTCACCGCGTTTGCATGTCTATAAGTCCTGCATGTGCATGATTGTATTTTGGGTCTGTACTTCTTCTAAATAGTTGCAATTATATTTCTGTCCATGGTGAAATCCTTTAATAAACTAATTAATAATTCTTTTAGCTTTTTCAGACAAATAAACACGCAGACACACTTTGTATGATTGACAAAACAGAAGGACCTTTATTGTTTGAAGGCACAAGACAGAGGTCTCTCCGTTTGGTTTTTTTGTTCCATGGCTGAAGTTTTTTCACCATGTGCCAGCCAATTACAAATTCCTGAACAAGCAAAGGGCGCTGTCTTAATCTCTACAAGTCATGAAAAATTTGAAAGTATTTAGCGAACAGTCTCTCAGTTCTGGCTTCACAGTAGGACATTTACTATCCACTGTTTCTCTTAATCTCATATTCTGCAAACCACCTGTCATGCCATTTGTAGTATCATAAAAATAATCATCTTAAAACAAGTAAGCAATGCCTTGACTATAAACAAAAATATTATCCAGGATAGCATTGGTGCATTTAGAAATGCAGTTGGATGACAGTAAATCATAAAAAAAAAAATTGTATAAAAAATAATTTCTTAAATAAAACAGAGCAGAGACAAGGAACAAATAAGGAACATTTGATGTTTGTGCCGTTGTGGTTGCTAATAATTCATCATCCTGACATACAGTGGACTTTATGTCCATCAATAAAAGTACAATTTGACTTTTATTTGCCTGGTCATATTTTTAGTCCCTTTTATGAATGACAATGAAATCATGTACTAGGACGGCAAAGCAGAAACATATTATATTGCTGAAAAACTAATTGCAAAGGACTAAGATTGAATATTTTAAAACATTAGTTTCAAATAAAATGTGATTTTTGCAAGTCCTTTCAACCTAACAATCGAACACTGAACTGACAGAAGGACAGTGAAAATAATACTACATACCGTCAGTGCAAAACATGTATTTAAAGACTGCTGAAGTGGTTAGAAATGTTACCATATGTCCAACTTGGTCACAAAGCGAGCTCTTCCAAGAACTACTGAGGTCTAACTTAATTGCAGGACATGAGGGGATGTGGTCCTGCTATTAGTGCATATATTCCAGTTACCTACACAGTAAATACAAATGTAATAAAAGTGCAACAGTGATAACGAATAATAAAGCATAATTAAAAGGTCAAATAAAAGATGTCATGAAGGCAGTAAGGAAACCTTTGTAAGAGATATACTTTGGTCATTTGCTGTACCCCAGGCTTCAAACTGTGAGTAGCGGTCACTTTTTCAAACAATTTCAAACATGTACTTATCTTACTCCAAGGTGCAGCTGCAGCCTTATCTTTATAGAGTTTAAGAATTTTCCATTTATAGTGTGGAAATTAAAATGTCTCCTCACATTACTCCTCAGATGATTGATGATTACAGTGTCTGTTCAGCTCAGCTTGCGAGTCTTCTCCATTTTGTGTTAGCAAAGAGAACAATACAAAGTGCAAGACAGACAGTGTGTTTCCTGTTTTTTTCAATGCCTGTTGTACTACTACACTGATAACTTTAAATTTGAACAGGTAACTACACACTGCATGTCAGATTTTTGAAGGATCATTTTCAGTGGACACAGAAGCTGTGGTTGTGGTTGCTAGGGGCAACATTTTTCTAGTGATCTAAGAAGACTGATGCAGATTTACTAAAGAGTTACTAAAGCCCTGGCACTGCCTGGGTCTACAGCGCATGTGCGTTGCGGAACATCTTCCTTTTTATTTTTGCACCCATATTTTCAGGTTACAGCAGCCATGGGTGTGCCATGTGATTTATGTGGTCTATGTGAGCAGCCATGCAGTGCATTCTGGTAGCGTTTCAGGGGAAGCGGCGTCATGTTAGCTGATCCTCATTTGCATAAAGTGGAAGTCCATGCTACTTTATGCAAATCAGGAGCGTCCGGCAGCACGACTCACCACCCCTGGGCGGCTGTGGCGCAGAGGCACAGTGGGTCGTCCCCTAATCAGAAGGTTGATGGTTCGATCCCCGACTCTTCCTGTCAAAGTATCTTTAAGCAAGATACTGAACCTCAAATTGCTCCCAATGCTGTGAATGTGTTCAGTGAATGATGTTGTTTACTGCTTTGGATGGGCTTTACCATCACTGGTTTTTCTGTGCTGTCGACTGTGTTTGATTAGTCAGCTGATAACAGATTAAAAATTACATTACATAATTAACAGTACAAGTACTAACGATTTTGAGCTTCGTGTGATATGTGGGTGTGAAAGGGAGTGAATGGTGGGCAAGTAGGGGTGTAAAAGGTGGCTCTTTGATGTGGTCGGAAGACAAGAAAGCGCTATACAAAGTACAGGCTTCCCATTTACCATTTACCTCTGACACTCGCAAAAAACTTTTAAACTAACTGTTTTCAATCAAAAACAAAGAAAGATTTAACAACTGCGTGGCTTATTTCTTGCTTAAAACGTTTTCCGAAAAACATTTCGGTGAACTAGAGCGAACATTTTCAAATGAGTCGCAATGTTGGTTCAGTTTGAAATCCAATAGAAGAAAGAGTTTGTTTCAGGTGCAGGGTTGTAGGAGAATGTAGCCTTTTGCAACTACAAGCGTCCAATGCTGGGAAGTGGTACGACCCATAGCATCCAAAAACACCCCTGTGGCATGGCTGCAGCAAAGCTTCACTAGAGAGTGGAGGTCCTGTTATGTGTAACAGGTTACTGTACAGCTACATCAATTTCAACTTTTATTGGCTTCAGAAGGGGGAGCGTGACAGAAAAAAGTTTGACTGAGTCATGATAACACTGTAGTCACCTAAATAATTTCTGAGATCATCAATGCTTTGAGCTTAATGCTATCAGATCCTCCTGCTGTTGTGTCCTGTTGCTCACAGTTTGAATGCACAGCAAGTGTTGAATTATCAGCAATCAATGTGGATCGTTTGGGAGTTAGCTGTGACTTCAAACTTTTTGTATACAGTTCAACATAAAGGTAAAGTCAAATAGCCAGTGGATCTGAGGCTAGGCTGGAGGCAGGCTGACCATTCTTGTATTTCAGTCAAGTCTACTGAATGGTTTCACTGAAGAACTGTTCCCTACTGTACCGTAGAGAATGTGTGTATGGTTTTGAATGTCCTGTGTGTGTGGGTGTGTGTGTGGGTGTGTGTGTGTGTGTGTGTTGGGGAATGCCTACATGCGAATAAAAATTAGACAGATAAAGAGGCTCGGGACCAGGCTGAGTCTGGGGGTCCGAAAGGACAGCAGGATGTCCAGAGTGGCATCAAATAGTGATGTAGTGCTGTCGCAGTTTTGCCACAAGGAACTCGTGGGTTAAATTATGTCTTGTGATTATTCCAACAATCTGAAAAAGATGGCAAACACAAGTTTGTACAGACACAACATAATTCACTGCATGCTGGACTAAAACAAAACAGTAAGGTTTTTATTAGGAGTTTTCCCTGATGTGTCAGGATCCAAACACAGCGTTTAAAGGCATACTATGCAGGGTTTCCGTTGCAGTTTGTAAATGCACCATTCAAAGCGGGCCCCTCCTCCCTAGCCCAACAGAGAGCAGAGTGAATAGGTGTGAGGGAGTGCAGTTACAGAGAACAAACCAGTGAATCAGAAAACTAATACCTTCTGGTTGTTTCACAGCTGTTACGATCAAAAGGCCCTGACACACATGGTTCTTAATTTTGGGCCATCGGTGAGCATCTGTAGCCCTAGTTTTTGCACTCGTTGGCCCTTGTCTGCGGCTATTCCAATCAGGTGAGCATGCTGAATCAAAAGTGAAAAATATTACTCTCATTGGCAGTTTAGCTGCACAGAATCAACCTCCATCCATAGGGCAGCATTTGTTTATATCTGCAGTCTTGCAGAAGGTGCACATTGCCGGATTTTGTGCCGAAGCTGCACGGTCTGCTGTGGCTGTCTGCTGTGTGTAGCACAGCCCTGCCCTCGGTACACATTTGTGGTCTTGTAGACTACAAATCTCCACACTTTGTTTTAGCTCTGTGTCAGTGCCGGAGAGGAGAGGGACAGAGACAGTGATATGCTTGCTATGTTTTGTAGCATGTAGCATAAGTCTTTTAGGAAAATCGTACCTGATATGCCTTCAAAAGTTCATACTGGAGGTACTGAAAACTTTCATCATCATTTTGGAACAGAATGACTCTTTCCATGACTACTTACTTCTCCGACAGCATTGGTTACTGGTAAGTGTCGCAGGCCCATGGTCCTGAACAGGTTGAACACCTGGGAAATGCGGGTGTTGGGTGACACTGTGTAGGGACATGGGTTCATGTAGGGTGTGACATCCTAGGAACACAGGGAACATCATCTTAACATTTTTGTTGAAATCTTTTAGAAATCTTGTTCAATTCTCAAAGTTTAAATCGGTCGTACCACTATCATGCGGGGGTTGAGCAGGGCCAGGTCCAAGTCATGGATGTCAGGGTAACGTGGGTAATCTTCAGTCATCTCTGCATAGGACAACCTGGGCTGAGTGGCACTCTGTGATGATATGTAGAGACATTCATATGTACATAACAAAGAAAATTACTCTTACAAATATATATTTGTGTGTGTGTGTGTGTGTCACTGACCGACTGGTTCTCAGCATAGCAGACCCCTCTGATGAGCAGGTTGACCAGCTGGGAGCGGAGGATGAGGCCGTGGAAGGTGAGTGGTCTGAAGCGCTCCTCCATGGTCCACTCTTCACTGGGAGACTGATCTGGGTACAGGTTTGGGTAGGGAGCATACCTGCATGTGGACAGCAATAATACAACAATTACAGGAGGGCTGGTTCAGTGCTAGAACAGCAACTGTGAACCTATTGTGACCCACCCACTGGTTTGTGGAGTACCGTTTTGAACTCCAGTTCAGCATTATGGCCGTTGCCATGACAATTTTTTGCAGCCAGCAGTGGTGATGTACTGCAAGTTAGGCTGCTCTCATTGGCTGCACAGTTTTAACGAGTCTGTAGCAATGGCAGCTTTCCTGGTCTCAGACGTTCTCATATTACAGATAAACAGTACACTAAAATACGTTTCTGAAAAGGCTTGAGGAGAGAAACAGGCAATACAATAACATTTCATATTTGATCAGCACTGCGTAGTTTGACAGTTTGACACACAATGTGTATGAATGTCTAGTTTCCGTTCTGATGAGCAGTTGGCACTTTGCATGGCAGCCACTGCCATCAGTGTATGAATGTGTGCGGATGGGTGAGCCTGGGATATGTAGTGTACAGCATTTTTAGTGGTCGCAATATAAATACCATTTAGTCATGCCCTCAAGCAGTGGTCGCCAAAGCTTCGTGGGGGATTGCAAGACCATCTTGATTTTAAGATGTGAAGTAGTGAACACGGTAACTTTCTACTCTTCCGACCTCTCAAAGCGCTTTTACTACATGGCACATTCACCCATTCACACACATTCATACAGTGATGGATGACCCATCACGAAAAGAAACTACATATACAGTTGTGCTCATAAATGTACATACCCTGGCAGAATTTGTGATTTTTTTGGCCATTTTTCAGAGAATATGAATAATAAGAGAAAAACGCCAACCTTCTGATTAGTGGACGACCTGCTCTACCTCCTGAGCTTCAGCCACCCCAAGCTTACAGCATCTGGTATTCCTCGGCGGTCTGTCCTACCTCCTCTCTAACATCTGCTGCAGCAGGTCCTCTCCCTCTTCTGCAGGCTCTACCACAGTGTTCTGCTCATCGCAAACATTCCTCAGCTCGCTGGATGGGTATGACTTCATGGACTGGCACCGCCGCCGCTGTTCCCCCGCACGGGACATTACACTGGATTTCTACATGTGACAGTGAAGGGTAAGTTTATACTGATAAATTAAAATTGTAGTGGTGCAGATCCATTTGAACACCCCCAAACCCCACCACTGTCCCAAACAGAACATCTTATATCTACATTAGCAGTTTAAAGGTCCAGATTGTAACATTTAGGAGGATCTACTGGCAGAAATGGCATATAACAACAGAATGAGCCGTTTGTATCTACAGAGGAGCGGGTCCTCTTCTACAGAGGCTGCCATGTTTCTACAATAGTCCAGATTGGACATACCAAACAGATAGATAAGGCCATTTGTGTTTTTCATGAGTTTCATGGCCACCCTAGTTTCTCCTACACTCTTGGAAGGCTGAGCTGGTTACAACCTGCAACTTCACCACTAGATGCCACTAAATCCCACACCGGGCCCTTTTAAATCTAGGAAATCTTAATGATATTGGTGCTTTATTACTTGCTGAGGCACATTAAAATAAAGAGAAATGCAAAAGGCTGTTTTTATTTTTTATTATGCACTTAAAAGGCGTTTGAGCCAAATAGAAAATATTTTTCTTATTGATTGATTTCATTAAAAAATTTAATGGTTTCAATATGTGTGCTTAACTGATTCAGAATGCAATATGGATAACATATTATATCACAGTTTTTATAACTTTACATTCAGACATCAATATATTAGACATGTTTTTTCCTCCTCCATACCGATTCTGACACCTGAACACCTTATAGATAGATATATATTATTATTTTTTAACACGCTAAAGCCCGTATGATTGCTATTATTGTTGGATGGCCTGGCTAAGGTTAGAGTCAGAGTCAGAGTAGGGCAGGTCATGACTTCACTATCCTGGGGGGGGAAAATGGAGCACAGAACACTGCTGGGAAATAGCAGGGTTTTAGGGCTAATAAAAAAACAATATCGGATTGGTGCACAGGGACACATACTTACTGATACACCATACCACATTTTAGGCAGTATCTGAGCACTTTCTGATACTAGTATTGGAACAAATCTAAAATATATATTAGGATATAGTACATTTTCAGGAAAGAAAAATAATCAGACAGGGACAAGTGTTTTTGTCCAATCCAGTGAAGTATCCACTAAATCCAATATTTCCATGAAGTACTCCTACTCATTAATTTGAAATTTTGCCCACACTGGCCTAATGCATCCAGAGATATTAAAGCATAGGTCTAGCGTCAGTATTGTAGGTTACTGTAGAAGAGAGAACAAAATAAACTAGGATTTTTATATTTGGTCTACGACTGCTGACACTAAAGACAGACCTCTACCTCCATCTACTGGTTACACCGTTAAATAAACTACATATAAATCATGAATGCAGTGCTTTCAAGAGAAAAACTAGTTTTTATAAAATAAGTAACAGGAAAGAAGAACTTAGAAGACAAGGAGAAAATTATGGGAACCAAACAGCTCTTTCAAATAAAATTTGACAATAGCTAGAACATACACAGACTTTATGTCCATGCTTTACCAGGGTGTCAGTATCATTAGAGATGTTTCACAAAGTCATTCCTGTCTGCTGAAATTTCCTCAACCCCTTCTTTATCCAACTCCCTCTGGATACAAGGCTGGGCTTTAACAGCTAAAAATGTTCAATGGTACAGGACATACCTTGAAGCGGATGTTGTTGCTGACCAAAATGTTTCCCTTCATGAAGTCCTGTTCGTTCTGCCGGTTTTCAGTGACCACGGGGAAGGCGTGGTAGACAGTGGTGCGCAGAATGCTGACTAAAGACTGGACCCGGGTGTGGGGGTACACGTAGGTCAAGTTAGGCTCCATGATATCGCTGGCGGTCAGCCTTGGAAAGATGAGGGAAATGATACACACGAGCAACATGAACACACACGAGACACTGATGTTAGAATTCACTGGGTCCTTAAAAGGGACCCAGTGAATTAGTCCCTCCAAAATTGATAATCTTGTTAATAATGCTGCAGGCTCACTACGATCAACGGATCAACATTAGATTCTATCACTCCTATAAAAAGGAAAAGATTAAAGATAAGGAACTAGCACCTGGTACAACCACCAACCCGGCCAATTAAGCAAACAACAAGGCACATTGTAAAGGAAATGGCAGCTCTCGAAAGTTATTTAGAATATGCGTCAATTTTGGAATGGATTAATCTTAAACTTATAGAAAGGCCCTCCGTAATGCTAGAGGAGCTGTTATTCAGCACTTAATAGAAGGAAAATAAGAAATTCTTCAGCACTGTAGCCAGGCTGACCAGAGAGTCCACAGCTCTACTTGAGCCAATATCCCAATAAACTAGTACATGACTTCATGAGCTTCTTTTACTAATACAATGTATACTATTGGAGAGAAATTAGTGCACCAATTCCCTAAACAGGGTGAGCTCCACTGGCTCCGTCCAAGCTTTAGGAACTTTAACTATGTAAACTCACGAGGCTATACTACTTTAGAATGTTTTGTCTGCTATCAGATCTTCTTTTGCTGACTGTGGCGATAATGTTTCTTCAAGCAAAGGCCATCAACCGTCTGGTCTAGGAGCCCGCGAGTGTTCCCAGCCGAGGCAAGACACTGACGCGCTCGCGCTCTGTCCCCCGCGCAGAGTTACGGCGTGTGTACGAGTTGGCCAACAGTGTGGGTTTGACCTTAGATATGTAGCGTAAACGCTCTCGGTGACGTTGGTGTATCAGACGGGTGTCAGTCACCTCCTTTGAAACATACCGTGTAAGATTAACACCCCGTTCGTGAAAAGGCGCGCGTGCCCGCGGCACTCTCGAGCCTCAGTGCTTTTTATAGGCCCAAACTTAGTAGACCCGATTTCTCAAAACCTCCTCTTGCCTCTGTTTAAGGATTCTAAGAGAACCAGTGCACGTCACTTCAAAGAGCTGTGTGTGACGGTTCTTACAATTAGCAATGTTCAACTTTGAGGATTTCTCAGTCCAGGATTTTTCCAAAGTTCATCACAGAACCAAGAGAACAGCTCTACAGGTTAAAAGTTATTAATGAGCCTTTTGAAATTGCTTGACCGAACAAGTCATAGACTGGATACTTATATATTGTCTATGTACTTGTATTCAAATTACAGATCTCTAGTTGCACTGCAGATTTGCCTGTTGACACTTGTATTTCTATTCGCTGTGAACTCTTGGCGGTTCGGCACGCTGTGATAGCGGTTTAGTCAGCTTGTCGTCTTTCAGATATGTTCGTGTGCATGTTAGTCGTATCTTCTTCACCGTTTTTCTGGTTCGCCGAGTTCTGTTCTTGGCTGTTTTCTTGTCAGTTTTATGCTCCTTTTGGCCTTTTGGATCACTCTTCTTTTGCTTGAACTCCCGCCCCGTATTGGTCTTTACGACGTTTTTCCGATCAAGGCGGTGTATTTTCTTACTTCGCCTGTCCCTTAGAGGCTATCCCTGGGCCTTCCGCCGGCACCCTTCTCGATCTCTTGTGTACCCCCTTTTTTTTTGCTCCATGGCTCCGGCCTTTCTATTGGCCTCCACATGTCTCCGTTGCTCTCTAGGCCTTGGGCGACCTCCTGCCAGTCGGCATTGGGTTTCTTGCCGATTTGTCTTCCCACTACTCAGCCCCGGTCTCTTGGGTGTCTTCATTACTTTGCGATCCTAGCCGCCCGGCGATGAAAAAAAAACTAATCATCTTTACTTGTAATTAATTTGTTACTTCGTAGGCTGGATTCCTGCAATCTCCTTATTTCATGCTGGTTCCTCTCTGTACCTAAAAGTCCATGTTTAAGACCGCATCCAATTATTCAATTAAGCCGGGCTGCACCACGATAGTACTGACGAAGACTAGGGAAAGGATCACAGTCTCTCCTGATATTACTGCTTCTCTGCACGCTGAGTTCCCTTAGATAAAGATGTTGCGGAACTTAGAATTTAAATCCTTTCCTCCTCACCTATAAAGCTCCTCTCCCGCACATGGTCAGGCCCCGTTGCATATTCTTAAAGAGCTCGATCCGA
>NW_023339707.1:152595-154803 GCF_004916995.1 Morone saxatilis | reverse complement strand
CAGACACCCTCTCCACATTTAAGGCTTTCAAATATGCAAGTCACCAAACTACCAAACTAGCACAGGCGAGGTGAAAACCTCAGTGCGCCTCAGGAAAACACCACCCGGCACAGACTGGTGCTTTGCACCATGCGCCTGCACAGAAATAGAGCTCTTAGTCTTGTTGTATCTTACTTGTCCATCTCAACCTCAGTCTCCCACTCCAGCAGTGGCACTCCTCTCAGCTGGATGTGGATGTCATAGATGCCCTTGTTGAAGAAATCTCCAGTCCACTTGGCAACCTGATAGTCAACACAAAACCAATTACCACATGAACACATTTACACCAACACTATTAATTTTCAAGACTGATGTAAGACAAACCATTTCATATATGAATTGAAAAAATAGTGGTTGATAGTAGATATATTAGAACAGTGTACCATTAGAGTGATCATGATGGGCAGCCCATATGTGATTTCATTGGTGGATTCAATGAGGATGACAGTCAGACTGATGGTCATTCTGACCACGCCTCCAAGGAAGGCGGCAGATCCGATGAGAGCAAAAGTCCCAGAGTAGATGTCCATTCCCAGTTTCCTTAAAGAGGACAGACACACATTAAGAACCAGTATCAGTCCAAGTGTGTAATCAATGTGTGATGAAAGGAGGGTGAAAAACAGCAGTGGTGGGGTGGACGGTGAGAATGTGTGGTGAAGAGCATAAAGATTTGAGCTAACAGGCAGCAGTTTGCTGACATGTCGCTACGCTAAAATACGCAAAAATCGTTCCACAGCAGCCACACTGACAAGGCTGCCTGCAGATGTGTCGGAGGACGTTTTTGTTCATCAGCTTCGTGAGCACAGACATTGGTTGATGCAGATTATCTCATAATGCGAAATAATTGGGCAATTAATCGGTCAGTGACGAGATACAGACTTGAATAGAAGAATGCATGTGTGGCTTCCATATCCGATATTTCAGAGCCATTGGGAATAGGGTAAAGCCAAACATTAGTCATTAGAATATTACAAGAACCCTGATCTTACACTTTGAGGATGTTGGCAACCAGACGTCCAAAAGCCGCCCCACAAAGCAGTGAGGGGACAAAGAGGCCGCTGGGTACAGACACACCGTAGGTCCAACAGGCCAACAGGAAGTACAGCAAGAAGAACACTGCCAGAGTCAGAGGACTGAAGGTACCTGATGGGAAGAACAGGAGGCAGGGGTTCATTATGACCAGCCAGTGAATATTATAGATCACCTAAAATAGCAAGCTGGGAGGATTTCTCATGCTGCTTTCCACTGTCCTTTTAAAGAGAGCAGATGCAAAAGTGAGTTTGACAATTTCCCAAAACCCACTCACTTTACTGTGCCAAATGTTTAATGAAATAAACTAGATGCAGCACTATGCAAAGAGCAAGTGAATATTAAAGGACCAGCGTGTAGGATTTAGCGGCATCTGGCAGTGAAGTTACAAACTGCAACCACTTGAATACAGCTCAGCTTTCCAAGCGTGTAGGAGAAACTACGGTGATTGCAAAACTTGCAAAAACGTGACAGTCCCTATCTAGAGCCAGTGCTTGGTTTGTCCATTCTGCGCTACTGTAGAAACATGGCGGTTCAACATGGTGGACTCTGTAGAAAAGGACCAGATCCCTCTGTAGATAAAAAAAAAAAGCAAATTCTAGATAATAGATCCTCCTAAATGTTAAAACTTGACAATACAATGACAATAATAGTGATAATCCCAACAAAAACAGCAGGTTTCCAACACTGCTGACCTCCAATCAAGTATAGACAAAATAAGAAATACATAAATCAAATGATAATGTCTTTAAGTGCAAGTAATTCAAATTATATGACTGAACTAATACAGAGCTGTTAAGAATGTGTGTATGTGTTTATCTCACCATCCTGGTGGAAGAGCTGATGGATGGCAGCCTCCTGTGGGTTGAAGAACAACGTGGCCATGTCATTGTAGGTCTTGTTGGTACAGAAGAACTGGCGGATGGTTGAGTTGATGTCCTCACTGCCGGACAGCTGAAAAAAAACCTCAAAACTTAATTTGGAGATCATAAATAAATTATTCTGAATGCAGAATATTTATAATTATTATTTAAAACCACATGGGATGTGATTTCATACCCAATTCATTGTCACACTGGCTTAAATATGAAAGTATAATGGAAAACTAGTGATGACAAAGGTAAATGGTAAATGGACCTG
>NW_023339707.1:147974-152495 GCF_004916995.1 Morone saxatilis | reverse complement strand
ATGCACAACATCGGGAGCAATTTGGGGTTCAGGATCTAGCTCAAGGATACTTCGACATGTGGCAGGAGGAGCCGGGGATCGAACCACCAACCTTCCGATTAGTAGACAACCCGCTCTGCCTCTGAGCCACAGCCGCCCCCTATATCCCAATATGACCTATGATAATGTTCAACCAGCTGATCACACAGAAATCATTGTCAGTACTTCCTAGCTGTATATAACAATAATTCCTAATGATATAATTAATCAAATGAATGCGACCCACACCTAAGATTAGGACCAGAAAATGGATAACCAATGGTCATGGTATACATGGTATATAACAAAATTACTAACTTTACAAAAGAATAGTTACAGTGTAAAACCTTATATGAAGTATAACTTCTTTTGTGCACAGTTGCATTCAGGAACATTACCATTAGCCCCAGAGACTGGTAAATTTAATGCTACTGCCAGTTGTGCGTTTTAGATGAAACCCAGAATAAGGTTCACTTTTTTTGCTGTCCTCTCTACGAGAACATAAGGGATGCACTTTTTAATAAGATTTCCTCCATTTATGATAATTTCTTTTGGCTTGATGATGAAAACGTCTGTAGGTTGAACAGCCTCCTGCAGAACAATCTACTGTCACAGCACTCACACTGTCAGTTTATAGGTCTCCTGACAGCCTGCAATCACGTCCAGAAACACTGAACTAACATTAGTCTACTGTAGGCAGGAGAAATTATTTAAGACTCAAGACTCTATACCTTGCAAGGCCTTTTCATGAGGAAACTCAATTCAGTGCTTTTAAAGTCTTCTCAATTTCAATTCAGTTCAGTTCAATTCATTCAATTTCAGGTTTTATTTGGTATACCGCCGAATTCATAACAAAAGTCTATCTCAGGATACTTTTCAAATAGAGCCACGGTCTTTAGGCGCACTAACGCCGAAAGTTAGCGCTGATAAATTACACAAGATCTAACAAATTGCCCCTCTTTGGCTACTTTCAAAATGCAACAGGTGCATAAGTGTCGCCCAAGAACAAGACAACAGAAGTGAGACAACAGAGACTTTGGGACTCTGGGAATAAGACTCAGTTATCACCAACTTCAAGCCACCAACCCAAAGCATTATGCTATCTTTCTTTACTCTGATTGACTTCTGTCTTCAGAATTCTGCCATATAAACACTGTACTGAACACTGAAAGGCTCATTCAGTTGACCATGAGAGTGGACCTGTGCTAAGATGGAGGAAAGAGCTGATACTTACTGTGGTGTTATGGGTTGTGGGGGCGGACAGGTCACGACATTCGCCCAATAGCATGGAAGCTGCAAAAATCACCACTGTTGTCACCAAGGAAACCAGCAGACTCTCTAGAACTCTGGAAAAGTACAGCAATCGGATTAACTGATATTTTTAACTGACAGACAGAATGATTTGTATGAAGATGGACTTTTCCCTGTGTGAACAGGTGACGTAGCAATCACCTGATAAACTTGGCCTTGGGGTGAATGTGTCTTATGCGATACTTGGCCAGGCCCTTGTTCATGCAGTTGAAGAGCGCCCCCAGCAGGCCACCCACCACCCCCATCAGGACAAAAAAAGCCAGGTCCACTGCTGTCCAAAGGTGACAGTTCTTATCTCCATCAGGACACTGATGAGAAAGTTTTTGCAATAGGGTTAAACTCATACATTACTGTGCTGATATGTTATATCAGACTGAGAATTAATAATAATAAGAAGACTGAATAATAATTAGAATACATTTTGTTCATACAGTACTTTTTTAAGATACTCAAAGTCAGTCAAAACTTGTTAAATAAAAGATTCTAGAGAACTAACGAACAAAAAAAAGCATTTGGGGAATGAGAACAGGCTGTGAAGGCCGGTAAATGGTAAATGGACTGTATTTGTGAAGCGCCTTTCTAGTTTTCCAACCACGCAAAGCGCTTTTACACTATATTCGCCACATTCGCACTTTTACACACAGTCACACAGTGATGGCAAAGCCCATCGAACAGAAACTCATTTATACACATTAACACACCGATTGGCAACGGGAGCAATTTGGGGTTCAGTATCTTCAAGGATACTTCGAACCAACAACCTTCCAATTGGTGGACTACCTGTTCTACCTCTGAGCCACAGTCTCCCTAGAAACTAAAGTGACTGCAAAACTTGTCACAAAAACGACAAAGGCCTGTGTCTGTCAGTTCTGGGCTACTATAGAAAAATGGCCGTTCAACATGGCGGCCTCCATGGAAGAGGACCCACTTCTTCTGTCGATAAAAAAGGGCTCATTCTAAAGGAAATTCCTATATTCAGATGATTATACACTAATGAAAACATTCCCATGAATATGTTCAGTTTCTGCGAATAGACCCTCCTCCATCCTCCTGAATGTTACACACTGGACCTTTAAGTCAAACATTAAAATCAGTTCTAGAAAAAGGTGAGTTCGGAGTAATTGCTTGAACATAGACCAGACAGTGAACCCAGGTCCACTGTTTGGTCCTCAATTGGCGAACAGAAGGTTGGCGTCTAGAGGAAAGGAGGCTGCAGGAAGGAGTGTGGTGGTGGAAAAGGTGAGTGATGTAAGAAGGTTCCTGGTTATGGAGGGCTTTGGGAGTGAGGAGAAGGAGTTTGGAGTTTGGAATGGTTCTTTAGGGCAGTAGTGGTGTGGTCACGAGAGTGGGAGTGAGTGAGCATGTGAGCAGCAGAGTTCTGGATGTAATCGAGTTCTGTTAGGGACTTTGGATGATGTACGATACAGAATAATATTGCAGTAGTCGAGTCTGGATGTGATTAAGGACGGACATTTAAGCAGCAGAAAATGCAGATGGGATGAGACAAGGTATATTTTTCAAGTGCAGAAAGACTGAGATTAGCAAGAGAGATTGCTTTTGAAAATGACTTGAGGTTGCGGATGTGTTGGAACAGAGACCGAGGGGAGGAGGAGGTGCTGTTGATGCTGATGAACTCTTATCTGTCTATGAGATTTAATTTAAGCCAGGAGAGGGCAGTACCAGTGATGATGAGAGATATTATACTTGTATAATGATTAAGAATAAATAAAAACAAAAAATACATTTAAACACGTATTTTGTGCCAAATGAAGAAACAACTTCAGTAATAGACTTTTTACCTTGAACTCTCCAAAGTTGAGCAGACCAGGGAGCTGGAAGGAGCCCCACTTGTTGAAGTTGATACCCGAGCGGAAAAAGTTGAGAGTGAAGGTGGCTGACATGGAACAGAAGAGCTGGATAGGGAGAACAGTTAATCATACTACTTGATGGTTAGTAGCTATGTGCTTGTAACTGTATAATAAAGCTTTCTCTCTGACAGACATATTTTGAATAACATTAGTTTGTGTGTCTTGATTGCAGCAAAGAAGTCAGACTAGGCGAGCCACACCAGCACTTAGCCACACCAGCACTTAGCACCCCCTTAATAGGGCCCCCACCAGGTGATTTGGATGTTCACAGGCTCAACACCGGGAGTTACACATTAGCTAGCTCCATGCAGGTAGATGAAAACAACCATGATGATGAAGATGGAGGTTGGAATATGTCGAGTTTGTCATGTTCAAACGTGTTAAGAGTGTTTGGACATTTCATACAGAGTACAGTGGATTCATGTAATTTTTGCTGGCTTGGATATAAACTGACAGCTGCTGGATGAAAACATTGTTGGTAAGTTGATTCATGTTCATTATTTGCAATGGCAGACTGTCAGATGCTGGCCTTTTTGACTATCTAATCCAAAATTCTTTGTTGCCGCTTGTGTTGTTGACTGCTGGGTCTCCTGGTTTTTGTATTAATAGCAGGACACACATTGCTTGCAGACTTGTAGCCCAATTTGTTGTCCTGTTTGGGTTGATTGTGTAGGCTATATGACTATGTGGCTATATGAGCATCCAGCATCACTGAATGTCAAATGCTGAATGCCTGTTTAGTCGATTTTTTTTATCCTTTATCTGATCTTTAGAAGTTGTAATTCTTGAACATCAGCAGGTCTCTATTTAATGATAGAGCTATGACATTGTCCATGGTAGTGAAATAGCACACCTAATTGTAATTTCTCTCCATTTCGCCCTCCCAGGTTGTCTATACGGCTTTTATAGGGTATAGGTTTTTTACGGGTGCTCACACGCTCTGCAATAAGACATCGGCTCCACGGCTGCAGCCTCTTACTTTATTTGACTGGCTGTCTGCATGCCAGGCACGCTGTACCATGGAAAACAATGATTTCGAAGGGGACATGTTTCTAGCAATGCATTTCTGTGCGATTGGCCCCTGAGGCTTGCTCAACTGTTATTGGTAAAAAGGGGACTTAGGAAGGATCAACTGTGTTTAGTGAAAAGAGCTTCTGGGTCAGTGAAGTGAAAGTCAGTAGCATTCATCTTTTGGGGAAATGACATGTCTATACAAAAATGCATGGCCAATCCAATAATTGTTGACATATTTCAGTCTGGACCAAAGTGATGGTTATTATTAGGGACCGAGCACTGACCAGTGCAAGGACCCTATTGTTCCTGT
>NW_023339707.1:147669-147949 GCF_004916995.1 Morone saxatilis | reverse complement strand
GCCCTATTGTAATTGAAGGAATTGTTTCTCTTTTTCTTTTTCCTCCTAAACGCATATTTGGAAGCTTGCCCATGCTCAAAAACTCATGAAACTCGCACATGTCAGTCGTGGCGAAAAATTTTATATTCTATGCGTCGCGTTCGGGTTGGCCACTAGGTGGCGCTACTATCATAAAAAAAGTGCTTTTAGGCTAATAACTTCTGCATAGTTTGTCGTACATTCAAAAACCTTATATCCACGCGTTCGGTGAATGGAGCTGAAACTTCCCATATAAGCCACG
>NW_023339707.1:142427-147569 GCF_004916995.1 Morone saxatilis | reverse complement strand
AAGAAAAAGAAAAAGAAAAAGAAGAATTCCTTCAATTACAATAGGGCTTTCGCACGTTCAGTGCTCGGGCCCTAATAAATACGGTCTAGACCTGCTCTATTTGAAAAGTGTCCTGAGATAACTTTTGTCAGGATTTGGCACTCTTAAAATAAAAAAGAATTGAATTGAATTAAATGAATTGGCTGACACTGCCATCTGCTAGCATGGCTGAAAACTACTGAGTCATCAACAAGAACAGAAATGTCTCAACCTTCTTGGTGTTCATTGGATAAGGTGACATACCACTTTCCAAGTGAGGGCCTGGTTCCAGAAAGAGGAGCCCTCCTCCAGACTGAAGAGCATGCCACCTATAGGAGCACCAAAGGCAGCAGCTACTCCAGCAGCGGTGCCCGCTGACACAAAGTCTCGCTTGTCCCTGAGGAAAGACAATACCATAAGTTATGCCTGCCAACTTATATAATACATACACCCAACATCATAGTTCCCAACCATTAACTTTTTTGGGGGTTTCTTTTTTATTTTCTCCCATTAGCAATTGCCAGTGCCATTGTATGTACCCAATGCATGCTTTGCCCCATTGTGCTAATCCCGTCTTGTCACCCAATGTATTAAGGTCTGTCTTGTCTTGTATCACCTGTGTTTTTCTAATTTTTTTCTCACAAAATAAAGAGTGTGTACCACAGCCATACCTGTCACTACGGAAGTAGGGAAAATCAAATTTGACCCTCTTGAAAGTGATGCTCTGAAACTGATAGAGGGAGAAAACAACTGATGAGCCATAGAAAAAATCACCTGCGTGGTCTGGATCCAACAGACGAGCTACTGTAGCTCAAACTGCTAATAATAGTTAATGCTGGTTCTGATAGAAAGGTGTCAGAACACACAGTGCATCAGTTTGTTGCATATGCCACAGACCAGTCAGGATGCCCAGGTGGTTATAATGTTATGGTTGATTGGTCTATATATGTGTTTATGTTGTGCTCAGGATGTGTGGCGGTGTACCTGAGGAAGGCCAGCTCCCACAATGGCTCCACTGTGTATCATCGGACCTTCTTTACCCACAAACAGACCTGAGTGGACACACACTGAGTCAGAGGCACTGTCCTCCCATTAAAAATCCTACTGAAAAAAGTACAGAAGTATTTGCATATATACTGTTGTCAATGCTCCAGATGGAGCTAGTTTTAAATACCCTATGTACAGTTAGCAGGTTTAGCCCATTGGTTCCCAACCAAGGGGGTTGGGTCTTAGCAAAGGGTCACCAGATAAATCTGACAGGTTGTGAGATGATTGATTCAATAAAATTAAATAAAATTTTATTTGTATAGCGCCAATTCATAACAGAAGTTATCTCAGGACATTTTTTAAATAGAGCAGGTCTAGATCGAACTCCTTATAACATTATTTACAAAGATTGATGGGAAAGGAAAGATAAAAACACATTATACAAATCTGTTTGGGGCTTTTTTTCTCTAATATGTTCTTTGTTGTAGATACTGGATAATTTGACCTGTTAAGTTAAACCATATGACAAGTTTTTTTTTAATGCAAAGCAACTTGTAACCTCTGATGTCAAGGTAGAAGAGAAGTAGAAAGAGGGCGGATAAGGGAATACTCAAGCAGAGTTCCAAGTACCCAGAATTATACTTAAGTGCAGTACTTGAAATAATGTACTTTCTACCACTTTCAAATGCTTTGCACACTACATCATAAAAAACACATAAAATATGTTCTAATATGTTTCTAAATTAAGCAGTACTTTTACATAGTCACTAATCGAGTAAATATATGAATATACATATATTTAGATTTTGGTGAGTACATATTGCACACAACTATTTGTCATACTTTACCTCCAGCCACACTGAACAGGACCCCAGCAGCCTTGCAGAGAAAAGTTCGCAGCCGGACGATTCCAGGAATTTTCACTCCGTTCAAGTAACTTTTGATTTCTGGGATCCCCGAACCTGCAGCTACTGGCTGGATACAGAGATAAGAGATAAGAGACTTTATTGATCACAGACTGGGGAAATTCACTTGTTACAGCAGCTCCAGATGTAACACAGCAGAGAGAAAAAAAAATACATATTACAGGTGGATCTCAATTAATTAGAATATTGTGGATAAGTTAATTTATTTTAATAATTCAATTAAAAAAGTGAAACTCATATATTTTATATTATATCATTACACACAGAGTGAAATATTTCAAGCCTTTATTTCTTTTAATTTTGATGATTATGGCTTACAGCTAACAAAACCCAAAATTCAGTATCTCAGAAAATTAGAATATTATTATCATAATTTCATAAGACAATACATTTAAACAGAAATGTTCACCACTACAAAAAGAGTGCTAAATATTAGCACTCAATATGGGTCGGCTTTTTTTGCATGAATCCTATTCCATCCCAATGCAGCTGCATGGAGGGTGATGCGGAGGGCTGATTGCCACTGCCGAAGGTGTACATGGATGTACAGGTTCTTGGATAGTGGCTTCAGGTCATCCTGCATTGTTGGGCTCTTTGGTGTCTTCACACTGGACTAAAAGCAACTTGGATTCTGTACCTTTACTCTTTCCAGACCTGTGGGGAAGACCTTGATTCCGAATGAGCAAACTTCACTTTTTATCTGAAGGGAATTTGGAGCCACTGTAGCACAGTCAGCTCTTTTTCTCAACTTAGCCCAGGTAAGACGCTTCTACAGCTTGTACCCCAATGTCCTCGAAATCTGTGGTGGTGTGGCTCCTGACTGCGCTGACTTCCAGCCTCAGTCCATCGACGTCGCTTGAGCAAGTCCAAATTTTTGAACTGGTGTTGCTTCACAGTCTCTCAAGGCTCGGTATCCCTGCTGCTTGTGCACCTTTTCCTACCATAACTACTTTTCCTGCCATTCAACTTCTATTGAATATGCTTGGATATTCAGCTTCTTTAGCATGACTTTCTGTGCTTACACCCGTTTTTTCGGTGATGGGCCGGCAACAAGTGTGTTTCTTGGAACAACTGTCAACGCAGCAGGTCTTCATGATGTTTATGCCTACGAACAGAGCATGCAAGGCGGAGATGAAAGACCATTAAAACGCCAGGGACGACCTTGTGCAGGTTTTGGAGTTACATTAGACCTGATTAGATGAAATTTTTGGGAAGAAATATAAAAAGTATAAATATGATTATCTCAAAAGCTCTTTGATAAGCCAGTTATCTTAATAATATTAGAACCAAATTCACAAATACACAAGAAGTGAAAAACTAAATGGATAGATATGTGGTCTTTTGCAGTGGCAGAAAATCAATCTGCACTTGTTTGAAAGAAAGTCCAGCAGACCCCAAGTGCAATACTGGTCAGGAAATGTTTAATATATAATTAAAATACATATATCAAAAGTGGAAAAAGAACTTTTTTGAGAAGGTCTTGTGGACCATTTTGATTGTGTGGAAAGGATGATGGAAGATAGCCAGGAACGAAGAAAATGAAGAACGGCAACGTAAACTTCTTAGTGAAGGCCATAATCAAATGGTGAAGTTACCTTTTAAATGGAGATTGATAAAACAAAACAATTTGCACATATAATTATAAATTTCTTTTTAATTTGTATCCTGATATTTATTTTAAATTTTCCTTTAGACTTTTGACTTAAAATTGTTTGTTTAAAAAATTCTGTGTATACCACCGTGGTGTCTCAGTGTAGTCTTGGAAACAGTCGATGTAGACCTTCTATGAGTTTGTAAACTGTACACTGTACACTTGTTTTTGAGTAAAATTGCAATAAATCACATTGTTGAAAAAAATAAAAATTGTTTAATAGAACAGATGGCCAAATGTCAGCGGACAAAAAAACTACAGAATTGTCCCAGAAGAAAAGGCTGTTATTTATTAGTTATTCTTCAGTGGCTGTGAAACTCCAAAAAATCCCTTTCTAACACGTTAATTATCACTTACAAGATGTCAATAAATGCTGTTTAATCTTATGTAACAATAAATACACTACAGGTGTCTAATAGAGAGTTCCCAAATAACTCAATAAATTAAGCATCAAGTCATCAACTCTGTTTAACGAGCGCTACAAAAAAGGATGTGTGTGAAAAGCTTGGGCGCCAATCATCGAATCATTTACCCCCACAAGGCCCATGAGGAACATAACAATATAAAGCTGTACTCGCATGGTCCATCATGTTGATGCATACAGAGCAACAACCACATTGAAAGATCGATAATTCATGTGCAACCGACTTCTTTATTTACTTATGCAGCCCATCATTGGTTATTATCTCTCCTGGAACCTCTACAGCTCCAAGTCAATGATAAATAGGTTGGTGCCTGTCTTGATGGCACTGGTAGTGATATCGGTACAGTAACACACAGATGTTTGTTTCATTCCCCAGGGAATTGTTGGATCTGCACTGTTTGTTTGGTGGCCCAGTTCTGTTTGCTCCTCAGGGACTAATAATCGCTTCTTTACTTCTTTAATTTATTAGATTTGAAGGTTTCTAAATGCATTATTCAGTATGCAATATAAAATATAATATTTATTTATTATTTTTTGCCCATGTGCCCATTTAAGGGTGTTGAGGGAGTGGAGGGGAGCTGATAGTGATTATGTAGTTTATGTTGAATTGACTTGAATTGACGTTTGTTGGTCTGTTATGTAGGAGGCTGATTGTTGTGATTAACCTCCTGCGCTACTGAAAAATGAAAGTAAAAATGTGTTGTTGTTAACAGCGCGTCTACAAGAAGGATGTGTGGTAAGTTTGGAAGGAAACACCATCGGGCATTCTTTCAACCCACCAAGGCAAAGAACATCACAAAAAACTATTTCCAAAATAACGTTTCCACAAGAACATCATATATAGAACATGAGACAGACATTGCCACAATACACCAAGACAACCACAGAACAATTAATTAATTTTAAGGAAAGCCCTAAAAATTGGCAAGCTGATTAAGACCAAACAGTAGACAGGAAGCACTTGATTGCTGTTAAACGGAAAATTACTCAGCCAATCTTTGTTTCTATGCCAGGCCCTTTGGAAATGCTGTAAACCCTGTCAATGTACAATACCATAACCAGCTATAACGATTGATATCTGATTTTTGTGGTTGATAAACACATCACCAGAAATGTTATTTTTTTAATTCATAATG
>NW_023339707.1:140961-142402 GCF_004916995.1 Morone saxatilis | reverse complement strand
TCTCTTCCTCCTATTACTTCCTCTTTGCTGTGTTTGCTCACTGAAACGTGAGCTTTAAATTTAATTAAACGAGGCTTCGAGGCAGAGGAAATTCCTCCATCATTTTTTGTAATCGAATTACTCAACGAATCGTTGCAGCCCTAGTAAAAATTTCAGCAAATATGACAAAAAGTTACCTACTGCAGCTTTAAAGTCTTTAAGGTCTATGCACTATTTTGTCGCGAAGGACTATAGAGCAAACAGTTATTTAACTTTATTAGTAATGTTTCTGACCACTCAGAATCAGAAAGGAGTGCACTACAGGGTACCAACACTCCTGTAATTAATAATGTAAACAAATGTCACCTGTCTTACCTCCCCTTAGTGCCATGATGTTCTTCAGGCCCAGGTGCTTTGCTTTGGCCAGGTAGCCAGTAATCTTCTCTTTGGTCTGGTTGCAACAGGTCAAGTGGAGGATGCTCTCCAGGCCACAGTAGTTGACTGCTGTGCTGGCAATCATCATGGAGGAGGTTTCCTTATCTGAGCCTGGGTCCCCTGCTGGATGCCAAGTAATGTCAATGAACAGGGGCCCTCCAGAGCCCATACGGTCAAATCTGAGGAAAATGCCAAAGGAAATGATCCAGCTGTTGTTTGGTAACACATGTAGACAATTCTTGTGTTGCTGGTGAGAGTGCTACATTGAAATACCATGACTGATATTTGTACTTTAAGTCAGCCTCTATAAATAAATGTGTCACTCACAGTAACATATAAGCAAACTATTGATTAGGAAAGACCTCTTTGAGCTACTGGTATATCATGGTTGAACCAGGCTGCCAGAGGATGTGGGCTGAGGCCAAGTAACTTTTGAATTATTTTTACAAATAATTACGAACTAATAATTACAAACGTTTCACAAAATTCTTTGACTATGTCCTGGTGTCCAACTTTTGTATTAGTAAAAGTAAAAATGTAAAACGTATGTGTAGATTACGTACAGAGCTTTTGACAGACGTAAGTCACAAAAGGGCTTTACAGAGGCAATATTAAGAGAGAAATAATATAATATGATATATAAAAAATACATTATTAATATATATAATAAAAAAAGCTAGCTCTCGTGAGGACAATTGCTCTTTTTGAACTGTTCAAAGACATAATCAGTAGGCTCGCTGAGAGCTTGTCAATGAGATGGCAAAAAAATATTTAGCAGGCTAAATATCTGGTTGTGTAGTATGCAACAAACTATATTCAGTGAGAGCAGACACAGGCTTATTTCCAGCACCTGAAAGAAAGCTTACTCCCACTGAAAGAGTGCAGCTCCAACGGAGACTGAGCTAGCTGAGGAGACAAAATGTAAAGTTTGTACGGAGTTAGGTTTGTCTTTTATGGATTACATTGATGCCAAATTGAAAAGAAGACTGTCAACATATGACACCTGTAGGAGCCTAAAAGCATTTGT
>NW_023339707.1:140485-140936 GCF_004916995.1 Morone saxatilis | reverse complement strand
GGCACCAGTCAGCTGAGTCTGGCTCTTTAAATGCTTTCTGAAATTTCATACTCCGTTATTGTATTTCAGCTTTATCAGTTTTTGTATCTTCTGAAACTTCTTTACCGTAGTGGTTTGGAAAAAGTCATTGTGTTCTTACTGACTGTAGGAGCCCTAAAGCATTAATGTTTATGTTCTAAGTGGTTAAATTACACAGTTCATTCGCACTTATTATAAGGTAATTAGAATATTTGCAGTAATGCTAGAGGTTAATTGTATGATCTTAGATTAAAATTATGTTGAATATGTGGTAATAATTGAAAATATGTACATTTCATTTGCAATTGATTTGAATGTCTTCGAACTTATTTCGGTCCTTTAACAATCCCGGAGTTTAGGGGTGCTACCAAGAGGTAATTAAGCCATTCGGACAAGCAGAGAGTGGAGTCACACAGTTTTTTGACCTCTCTCT
>NW_023339707.1:131909-140425 GCF_004916995.1 Morone saxatilis | reverse complement strand
ATTTTGTATCACCTTTTTTGACTTCAACTTTACAAGTGGTCTCCTGGATTTTTTGTTGATTTGGATACGGACGAGAGGGATGATAGAGTGTCAAGCTATGGCTTCATTAGATGGAAACCTACAACACCTTCTGCTTGTGGACATGTAAGGAACTGTTAGAATGTCATATTTGATTCAGACAGCTAATATGTATAATTTTTAACATTTAGTCACCACTACAAAATCACTAGGTAACTGCTAAAGTATGATAAGGTCGTCTGACTGCTGTTTGTTATTAGTTTGATTAATGGTTTAATAATGTGTGTATTGATTACTGACGCTGGCTGATCACGCTAATTATCATCTTATATTGTTGTCAGTTTCTAATGGCAGTATGCTCGAAACTCTAAACACCCAACACTCTTAGGGCATGTTTTTAATCTACTATCCTAATTAAACGTGATATGGTTGTTTAATGGTGTGGTGTGTTCCTTGTGAAAGATCTTGTAGCGTGTACCCATATGCTGCTGATCAGTCATGTAGTATGAAAGCCACAACAAATCCAAGTATAGGGGTAATGTGGCACCATCTAGTTGATCTAGATGGTAGTAGTGTGGCAGAATTCTGGATTACTTGCAGAAGTTAAAGAGCTGACATACAGTACGCATGTTACTGTAGTCTACGCAAGACAAGACAAAGGCATATATATATGCATCTTTAGCTCAACAGTTATACTAAAATATCCAATATGATGATTTCACATGCCTTGAGATGAGGTTGACAGCTCCACTGGCTGTGCGGGGAGGAAAGAATTCCAGGGAGAACCAGCGGTCTCCGGACTCCATCCTCTTCCGCATCTTGTCCCGCAGCCTGTCCGACCTGTCTGCATCGAGCACCGGCGTGGAACACCGGGAGCTGTCCTTGGAGCTCTCCCCGCCGCTGTTGCTGGCCCCGCTGGAGTCGCTCTTGCTTGACTGCCAACTACCATCCCCTCGCTGAACCTGGTTCACCATGATGGCAAATTATACTGGGAGAAGAAAAGACACAAAAACAACTCAAATAATTTGAGATATTTAGCTATACCTTGACAGCACGGGACAAACGTCATACCAAACCCAATTCAACATTATTTGCCATTCATTGTTGATTATGTTTTTTGATAATGTATCTCATAGCATGAATAAATATTACAATAAATAATATAAATACTGCAGAATAAGGGCCACGTTCAAATTAAAGATACATTTTTAAAGTCCTGCTTGCCAACAGGGAACCCACACCTTATACTATGTGATCCCTTTACAGCAAGGATCTACTAACTATAAAGAAACCGGCTGGTTTGTGGTAGCTGTTAGTGATAACGTTGATAAGTGCCAAACACAGAGCGACAGAAGCCGCTCCACTTTATACTCAGTATATCACTCACACGCGCGCACATGCACGTGAAAAGTATGGTAGTAGCAAACAGTTATTTAGAGTCTAACGTTACTAGTTTTGTTGGCTGAGCACAGCATGCTACGTGACTCACGAGCGATGTTAGCTAATTGGCTATAACATTGAGAGAATACAGAAATAACTCAGACTCACAACAAGCTTGTCACTAAACCCAGGTACGTTCTCTTACTGCCGGAAATGAACGCAAACGTTTCTCCCCCCTCCCTCAGGTTGTCTTTGTGTTGCCAGACTGTCTTCTATCCAAGACAGAACATTAGCTGCTACAATGCGTGACACGCAGCCGGAGAGTCCATCAGACGGCGATATTTCCTTTCCAGGATGGCGATGTCATTTCCCTCCGTACTCTGCATTTGATTGGTTTACCCTGACCAATCTAACTCCTCACGCCTAACCCTAAACAAACAAAACCAATGAACGTAACGAGTACTAGCCAATAAGAGGCAGAGTAGAGCAGGTCATGACTTCACCCAGAGAATGCCCTTGGGAAAAAAATGATTAGCCATCGGGCGCAGTGTGGAGTCTAGGCTGCATTTGTTTCATTAGATATATATAGACCATATATTGTAAATGGGGAAAACATGTCGTTTATACACAACAGCAACGGGTGTGTCGCTACCAATGGTCGCTACTCGTGAGGGTTCGTGAAGTCGTTGTATAGACGATTTTCATATAATTTTTTAGGAACCTGATCCTGGCTCGAAGATTCTAATAAACTTTTCACACTCAAGCACACAATACATTTGAGTGAATGTATTATATGGTTGTTAATTTAGTTAAATGTAGTTGGAATTAAATACATATACGTTATAATCTCTTTATAACATATGTTAATAATAATAAAACAATAATTAACTGAATGTTGAAAGTGATTAGTTGTTCGGGGCACCAAATCAACATTTAGTTGGTTAATATTCGACTCCCCGCATGTAAATAATCGAGAATGCACTAATTTAAAAATATTGTGCATAAATTATACGCAGTTTTGACAATGTGGAACAACTTTCCGCCAATGGCGTTACATGACACCGCCATGCTGCATTTAATTGTCATTGGAAACATGAAAACTTTTTAAAGATAGCGACAATGCTATAAACATTGAATTTTAAAATCCAGTTTTAGGACACAGCTGAGTGTGTGTGACAGCGTGGACCTCTTATTTTTGGTAAAACATGCTATTCGATGCAGCACCTACTAAATGTGTTTTTAAGGTTTCTCAAGCGATTTGGATATTTTTCAAGCTTGGTTTCACCATAGACCGTGAATACAGCATGACACAACAGAGAAGATGGCGTGTTGTGGAAACTGTTTTTGTTGCCAATGTTGCTGCAGAGAAGGGGACACGCGGACACCCGAAGAACTGGTAAAGAAAGATAAAAGAACCCGGCCAACGCGGGATCTTGCTTATTTTATAATCACATACTTTTCCTCCGAATGTCCCCTGAGCTCCCCTCAGTGCCATTCTGGCTTGCTTGCTCCCCCACCCTGCTTCTCAGTGACTGTGTTCAGTTGTCTTACAAGCAAGCAAGCCAGAATGACCTTAAATCATTTCACAATGGATAACCGACAGCTAGGCTGAAACAGACAATATTCGTTCTTAAGGTGTAATTTTCCTCAGGGGTATATTGCTTTGTTGATTTTCCTTGTTCTTATGGCGACAAAGCTCTTCGACCAAGCTCCATTTATAAATGTCGCAATTTAGGGGTTCCTTTCTTTTTAATAAAGCTACATAACTCCCATAACACACTTTAGGCGTTATATGGCTTAACAGAATCCCTTCTTCAATTCGGCATGTTACATGGCAATCAGCATTGCACTAACAACTGTTACGTTCGTTTAAAGTACCCCGTTAAACCAACAGTCATTTGCATCCAGCCCTGTTTAAGTTTTGTTAGTGTTTGGCGGTATGACCAAAAACGTATTATTTGTTTTTGCATGACTGGTCTCAAGTTTCTAAAGGGTTATTCTACTGTTAGGAGTACATAGAAAATAAAAACATTTTTGGGTAATCATTGTGGAGAGTGGGGTAAGATGAGCCACTTTTTACTTATGTTGTCTTGGAGGTAAGGAAAAATGACACAGAAATAGAATGAAAACATATACCTTTATTTCAGGATGTCTCCTATCAAATGAAATTATCAGAATGCATTTCTGACAAAGCTGCCCAAAATAATGACTTCTCAAAAAAAAGTGCTCCTGTGGCTCAACTTGCCCCAGGTTAGGGGTAAGTTGAACCAAGTCAGTGGGTAAGTTGAGACATCTGGGGGTAAACTGACCATCTGAGTTTTAAAATGTAAACCTGAGCATATTGTGCTAACAAACAGTTTTAACAGTTTTGAACTTGTGAGAACAAACCACCAGTTAGTTTCAAAACCATTTAACCATTTAATCAAAACAACTATTCAATATTCCAACTGTCAAGGTTGCAGGGGAATATGAACTGTTGCTCCCTCCTTGCAGTTCCTCCAGCCTTTTGAGGTTGAGGTAGCTTCTTCAGCACATCACTCCGTGGGAAAGATGCTTCATCCTTTTCCTTGAATGCAAAGGTGGGTTTCTTACTGCCAGTGATCCCTCGGATTCTTCTGAGAAATCTGGCACTCACTTCGTTGCCCGCAAGGCTGTCAACCAAGCCAATGTAATGGTTGCTCCTGCATTTGTGGATGCAAATTTTACGGATGACAAAGTCCCGACTTACAGATCTGAGACATCTGGTTCAGCTTCTTTGCTTCGCTGGAGCTGCTCATTGCTCAGAAGTGTCATCAATGGGAATGGCAACTCAGACGCTTATCACTGCTTTTTCGCTCTGAGTTTGTTCTCTTCAGCTTTCCTTGCTCTTTGATGTTTTTCTGTTTTGCGCTTTCTGTTTACTTTTCCTCTCTTCATGGGACGTTCGATTTGCCTGTTTTCAGGTGTATCAGGTCCAGGGATTCTTGCCTCTCACCGCTTTCGGTTTGTTTGTTTCCTGGGGCTCCTGATTTTTGGGTAAGGTAGAATCTCAGTAGGAGCACCCAGGTATCCAGCATGGTTGGGTGTGAATTTGTGTCGCTTAGGTGAGCACTATGCATGTGCAGGCCTGGTGAAGGTAGCTCAGCAGAAGAAACCACTGGTGCATCCTGCAAGCGCAGGGCTGCTGCCCAGGTTGGGCCTGTCTAGCACCATGATGGCTCAACTCTGCATGGAGGAGCATCTCTGTTGTTAAGGGAAAATCCATGGTGGATCTGCAATCCAGAGGAGATATTCCGTGGTGTCATTGCTTGACATGAAAAGGGGGGGGGGCCATTTTTTTTCATTCACACATCCAGGGATGTGGTATAATGCTTGCTGTTCTTGACCCTTGGGTTGGATCTCATCCAACCATCAAGAGCTCTGTTGTAATAGGTCTTAAATGGACCATAACACTCTTGTCTAGAGGCTGCAAGCGATGGGATGTGTGGGTGGAATGTTCAGGAATAAACATACCATTTGTTTTTAGCATGTCCAAAAGCTTCAGTGAAATGTGGGCTCATGTTATCCAAAGGATTAGCAGCAGTGGCAGATCAGAGGAGCACTTGGTTGCTGAACCAGATGTTCAAGCAACTCAACGAAGGTTCTTCAATTCGATCCAGCCTGATCTGGTAAGACGGTACCCAGAATTGATCCTGGAGGCTGCTCTGTAATGAAGCTGGCTCTTGCTGATATCTAACCCTTGGGAAGGATACAACATGGGAAGGACCATGCATTAGCAGTCGCATCTGACTGCACAGACCCAGTCCACAGTCTCTCTTTCAGCAGACTGTGATGGCGCCCATTGCTTCTTTCCTTTTCTGCACTGACTTGGTGTCTGTACTGTTGTTACCCTTTTTCATCAACATTAATAAGTCATGTTTGGAGGGAATTTATGCCTGTAAAAGAAGAAAAGGAGCAAATGATGATGATCAGAATAGTTAAACCTTAAAGTATGCAAAAAATATTAGCAATGTCAATCATTAAATATACATGGGTCAATTATGCTTGGTAAGTGTCAGTTTGTTGTTTAATTACGCTTAACTGTTGTATGTAGTTGTCATAAATAGTTTATTTAATGTTTTCAAATATATGAATTGCTGTTAACCTGTTCCATCACGGTTGCCAGTTGGTCAAAGAACTCACAACTGTAGTTTCTATTTGTAGCTGTAGCCCTTCCAAAGATGTTCAGGCATACGGGCAGGAGAGCATGGGTGGCGTGCATAAGAAATTCATTGAACATCTTTACCTAAATAAAAGTAATGGTACTGTATTGAACACACAAAATTAAATTGAGTCTATGCCAACCTTACTGAGTCATGTTATTTCTTGCCCATCCTACCGGCTAAAAACTTTCTCTCTCCAGTTGCTGGGGGTGGATATAGTTCTTTCTGCAATTCCAATGCCAGTTCACGGAATTTCTTTGGAGTTAGGCCATGGAGACTGCTCTGCGAGGTTCTGATATGGTTTGCTAGCTCCTTCTCCACCTCCTTCTGAAACTCTCTTTGCTTCTGCTTGTCCCACCATACCCTACTGTTTTTACTTCTTTGCCTCCCTTTTTTTCTGTACCTTCTCAATGTTGACCTGTCAATATTTCTCTCTTTTTGCACTGATCTGGATGACTTTCCATCCTTTGAGCATCATTGGCTGCTTCTCCATCTCTTTCAAGTGTTGAGCGCCAGCTGTTTGCCTCTTGTAGGTTCTCGCATGATACCTTTTCCTACATATGAAAACACACAAAACCAGTATAATTCAACTGAAATACCATTTAACGTCAGAGACTTAACTGAATTTCAGTGCCTCATGGTGGGGTAAGTTGAACCATTGGCTCAATTTACCCCATAGCCTTTGGCTCACTTTGCCCCATAGCCACCATTTTGGAAAAAACGGGCTAGCTTAGAAATTCAGGCTAATCTTTAGTGAAGTGATTCCCATGATTTTATACGTTAGCAAATCACCAACATGTATAATATATAATTTTAGACCTGGAGAAATTTGCTTTGACATAACAGTCATTTTACCTCATATGCAGAAAATTTACTTTGACAAGCAAAAAACAGTTTTTGTGTAAAAAATACTTACCACTTCTCCCATGTGCTTCTTTGCATCACAGCAAGATGGAAATGATGGGTGCTTCCTGAATTTATGGTCACATGACAAAACATGTGCACGGTTACCTAGATACAAGGGGTGGGTCAACTTACCCACTGGCTCATCTTACCTCACTCTCCTCCTGAAAAGTAGCCTTACTTTTTATACCTACGCTAGACTGGAAAATAGCGATATTTAGCCCCTTTTCGGCCAGTAGTAGACACAAGCTTTTTGGCAAATTTACACCCCTGCTAGCGTCTAAAGCCCACTAGCTAACCATGGCTACGAATGTTAATCCCAGTGAGGTCGGAAAAAGCCTGAAGCTTTGTCCCTGCGGCAATAAAATATCTAGCTGGGACACTCATCCTGTGTGTGAGGCATGTCTGGGCTTACCCCGTGCCCAGGCTGCCCTAACCCACACAATGAGTATATCCACTGCGCTGCCTTCCCCCGTAAGCTACTTCCCCGCCGGCTAGCCCGCCAGGTTAGCCTGTTGGGTGGAGACCTGCTAATGTGTGAAGCAGCAGCAGCAGCGCCGCTAGAAGAAGTGGACCTCTCCTAGGGCTTGGCCGTGACACCTGGATCGAGCTGGGCGGATACAGACCCTCAGCTCCTGGCCCCCACTTTCCCATATCAAGAGACAGACAAGGGATGCGAGGGCTATGCCACTGCTCATGTCATCCTGGCAGGAGATATGGACGATTGTTGCGAGGAGTCAGCGGACTCTGAGCTGCTGTTGTCAGAAGACGAAGATGGCGAGTCCATCTTCCCGGCCAACCCTTGCGAGGGTCTCTTGAGAGCCATTCTGGATCTCCGTGCTCTAAACCGCCATTTAATAGAATACAAATTCAAGTTGTTAACACACGCTTCTCTGCTGCGGTTCATGCGTGCAGGGGGCTGGTTCACATCAATCGACCTGAGTGATGCTTATTTCCACATTCCCATTTGTCCCCTACAAAGGAAGTATCTGATATTCGCTTTCCAGGGGATAGCCTACGAGTATGTGGTTCTGCCATTCGGTCTATCATTGAGCCCAAGGGTGTTTATAAAATGCATTGAGGCAACAATAGCTCCGCTCAGGTGTATCAGAGTCGCCACATACATCGACGACTGGCTAGTGGCAGCCTTTTCCCGCCAGGAGGTGGCTGGCCACACGAAAGCTCTCAGGCGTCACATGGTGAATCTGGGGTGCCACTCACAATTGAGAACAGTGAATGGGAGATGGGACCTTCACATGCATTCTACCCACATAAATTGTCTGGAACTGCTTGCTGTTCACTTAGCCCTGAAACACTTCCTCCCTTGGTTGAGGGGTCACCATGTTTTGAGGAGGACGGACAATTCCACTGTGGTGGCGTACATCAACAGGTCCCCCAAGTTACACACACTGGCACACAGACTGATAGTTTGGAGCAGTGTACACCTGCAGTCTCTAAGAGCTACTCATGTACCAGGCATTCTGAATTACGGGGCAGATCTGTTATCCAGGGGAAACCCACTGTATGCAGACTGGATGCTTCATCAGTGGTGAAACAGCTTTGGTCGCGGTTTGGTCAGGCAACTGTGGACGTTTACGTGACAGTGAAGAATGCTCAGTACCTCCTGTTCTTTTCTCTACACGATCAGAGGGCTCCACTGGGGGTGGATGCACTGGCACACAAGTGGTCGAAGACTCTCCTGTATGCGTTTCCCCTAGTAGCTCTCATTCTGCCAAATCTGGCCAGAGTGAGGGAAGGAGGTGTGCATGATCCTGATAGCTTCACGTTGGCCAGGGAAGCACTGGCTAGCGGAGATCTTTCAACGTCTGTTCGGCCCACTGTAGCAGGCAAGGGGGGAAATATTCCACCCCCACCCAGAAAGGCTAGCTCTATTGGCTTGGCCCATGAGTGGTTCAACTTGAATACAGTTGGACTCCCTCATAGTGTTATTGACACTATTCAGTGCGCCAGAGCCTCTTCAACTAGGACGTTATATGAGCATAAGTGGCGTGTGTTTGAGAGCTGGTGCTCAGA
>NW_023339707.1:122321-131809 GCF_004916995.1 Morone saxatilis | reverse complement strand
GTAGTAAGTTGGCGAGTCATCTTCAAGTGACAGCTGCGCTCTGTTATGCCTGCCACACTTTAACCTTGGTTCTTTCCCCGCTGTATCACCGCTTCCCGGCTGGCTAAACGCTACCCTGCGTTGCTGCTCCTCCTGCCTGCCCGACACCGCTGCCATAACTTTGCTCCAGTTTCCACTTCCTGCCCTGGGCGGCCGGCATACGCCACCAGACCGGTCTCACCACTGCCTAGCCAGGAAGCTACCACCCCACGCAGGTCCCGCTACACCTCACCATTTCATTCCCTGGTTTTCCAATAAAGCCTGTCTTTTAGAATCGTACCAACCGAGATTGTGATCTGCTTTTGGGATCTTCTGTTTAACGTAACACAGAATATTTTGTCTGACTTTCCACTGACTTCCACACTGTTTAGCATCACTCAAAACGACCACAGCTGGGGGTCACTTTGCCTGCAGATCAGTCAGGGCAAAGTGGAAATAAAGAGCAATCTATTAGCCAATAACAGAGCCCTCATTTCCAACTTGGAGGAAATCCACCTCCTGCCTTGATTTCATTTAAATTGAACTGAACCCTGGCCTGTAATATGCCCCTACACTCACACACACGCAAAACACAACACCCACACTGGAGTATCTAATTTTGCTGAGAGGATGACTGACAGACTCCATCATCAGCATGATAGGCCCCTGACAGCATGTCAGACACAGCTGAAATGACCCGCCCTGGGTAAATGATAATATGCTAATAATACCCTTCCAAAATAAGAGACAATTTAAGGGACATAATGGAGCAACAGAGACGAGAAGAGAGACACAGCAGCTGTGTTTCCATCCGACTTAGACTGCACATTTTTTGAGAACTTTGGGAATGTAACAAAAATAATATGCTAAACAGGGTTTTTTTTCTCCAGCTGGGTTGAAATTATGAGTACTGTTCAGACTCAGATTTTTTTGTTTTTCTAGTGATCATGGTGATATTTTCGACTATCAATAAACTCATGTTGTTAGCTGTTGTGCGGCAGTCATGAAAGTCCTACATTTATATGACAGATGCAGTCTCATTAATATTTCTGGTAACACTTCTGCCTCAAGCAACCCTAAAAAATACTCACAAATTTGTTTTGTTTTTTTATCTAAATGTGACATTTTCAGTCAGTCTTGATGCTTCTTTACATCCGAATTTGCATTAAACTAACTGGATGGAAAGGCAGCTACACAAGATAGAAAGTGACAAGAGAAAACAAGAAGGAGGTGTTAGAGAAAAGCAGATAGTGTCTTTAAATGTGTGTGTATCAGAGCTGAGAACTTTTTGGATTTCAGTGTATGATAGATGGTTTATTGGCACAAAAGGTTAAAATAACAGGATACTTAAAACTAGAACTTTTAATGACATTCACTGAAATCCTATGAAGGGAAAGATTTGTACTGGCTATGTTTCCACAAAAAAACACTGAATCACACACACAGCAAACCAATAAGAGAGATTATCACCACAGTGAAGAAGACCACAGCAGGAAGAATTCAAAAGAGTTCAAACTGCCCATCTACTAAAAATACATTAAAAACCCAGGCAAACAGGAAATTATAACAAGAACCCAATTTAATAGACAAGATGATTATTTAATATAAAAGAAAACACAGCGTGACAAGGGAGGAAGCAGTGGCTGGTTCCTACAGTATGAACAGAGACACACAGAGACTTGCAATGTCAATTTACCTTATTACACTGAATATTGTTTCATGTTGACATGCCAGACACAGCATTCAGGAACTATTTTCAATAGATGTATTAAACTGTGCATACACATGGTTCTGTCAATAAATAAATGTCAATCATCTCAACCATGTTTGCATTTAAGGTAAAGCCTTGGAGTGCTTTGTTTCATATTTGGAAGGCAGATAAGTTTCAGTTAAAATAGATAAATTTTTTCATTCTTATCCCTTTTGGCCAGTGCATATATTGGTCCGAAAAATGTGCCAGTGTCCTAATTCAGCACAACCCTAACCAATACTTATACAGTTTTTTTCCATTTTCACTACGATTTTCTCTGTGTTAAGCCAGCTATGTGTTTACACAGAGATGCAGTTATATGGACTTTAACACCCGTATTCTGCCTTATGAATGCATGTAATGCCAAAAAGTGATTACAGCAAATATCTTGTCACTGTTCTGGCTCAGATTATAGCTCACCCAGTTTTTTGTACCAGTTGAAATACCTTTTAACCCTTTAAATACACCCCATAAATGCACTTTTACTTACCAAACAGCAGTCCTTGTGACTGAAAGTTTTTGTAATGCCACAAAATGACTTTATTTCCTTAATGGAGGTTATATTTTAAAGATCACAGCTCACCCACTAACTTTAAGCTGTTCAAAAGCTTTTAAAATAGTGTTTCTCAACAGGGGCTGTAGCGCCCACCAATTGGTAAGTCTGCATCGGGGGGCACTGGAAACAATATTTTGGAGGGGCATTTTGTTTAAGATGAATTTACTCCAAAGATTCACAACAATGCAAGTTGAAACTTTGATCTATTTCCAAATTAAGGTGGTCTGTAACATTAAAGCCTGCTAGTTTTCACCACTGCGACTATTTTATACCTGCATCTCTCTTTAACCCAATTTCAATCTGCTAATATATATTTAACACCAAACAGTTACATGCTGCATAATATGTGACATACAGTATATGTCTCCTCATTTACATCAACCACCTGAGGATGGGGCTGACATGAAAATCCGCTTTAAGGACCTCCTGAACCTCGATGTTCCCATCTGGGTGGTGTAGTCCTTTCAGGTGGATGTGACGAAATGTGAGCCCCTTATCCAGGCACATCCTGTTGGCATCTAAGGCGATGATGAGTCCCAAGGCTACTGTCGCACCGAGTGGTTATGTGGGTCAAATATAGGCAGGGTTACCCACTCTCAGGGAAAAGACCATTCTGATTGCTCTTTCTTTCCCGACAACAATATCTGCTGTATTTGAGCAGGGATTCAGCAGTTCTTCCACATACATCGCTTGTTTTCCATTAAGAAAATAATAATATTGCTTGCGATTGTTTGGCATTTTTTGATTGGCTCCTGTTGGTGGCACTTAATTAAAGGTTGTCAAATGTCTAACCTATTTTTAAACACTCAGATATAACTTCTATTCATATGGCTTTTTTTTCTTCCTGGGAAATTAATGATAATGATATTCCAGCTGTCCAGTTTAATCAAGTCTGTTCTTTGGCATTCAATTAAATACTTTTTTAATGATATAGCACGTAATAATATTAACATGATTAAATGTATACATCGTGGATATTATTGTTGATTATTGTTGTTTTTTATTATGATGACGATCATGATAATAATAAACAGAATATTAATCAAAATTAATATTAAGCAAAGGCAATTAGTCTTTTTTTGATGGGGGCGGTAAGGGACCTGAATAATGGACAGGGGAGGCTGGCCAAAAAAAGGTTGAGAACCACTGCTTTAAAGGGTCAGAAAGGGATTACAGCCCCTATCGTGCGTCTGAAAAGAATGTACTGCCCCAAAATGACTTCATGTCACTTTTGGGGTTTCTATTTTAAATATTATAGCTCACCCAGTTGAAATACAGTTGAACCTTATAATGGCCAATACAACCCATAAAATGCACCTATGCATTTGCGAAAAAAAGAGCTTTTATCTTCTTGATTTGGCAAAATGATCTTAAGAATTATAGAAAGGCCCTCCGTAATGCCAGAGGAGCCTATTACTCAGCACTAATAGAAGAAAATAAGAACAACCCTAGGTTCCTCTTCAGCACTGTAGCCAGGCTGACAGAGAGTCACAGCTCTATTGAGCCATGGTTATCCCATAAACACTAATAAGTTAAGCAATGACTTTATTGAACTTTACAGTTTAATAGTAATATATTTAAATCTACACTATATTATATCTAAAAGTTTAATGAGTTAAAAAAATAAATAAACTTATACACAGACAGGAATGCCCTCATAATAACTCTCGCAGGCTTCTCACCACAGAATCGCAAGAAATAGACTTGCTTGCAAATCATTTGTGGCTATCAGAATAAAGCCAAATTGGTTCTGTAGTAGCAGTTGTCTAAGACTCTTGTGAGTCTGTCTGGTTGATCAGGACTATGTCATGGCATGATGCACTCCATTATAGCTCATCGAATCTTCTCAGGCTGCTTCTATGTTCATATATAGCTACTTGAGGGCCGTCTTCAAATATCTCAGACTCATAATTAGTACAGATTGGACCGGACTCCTGATCACAGAGGGCGATAGAGAGAAAGTTGTCCAGATCCATGTGATCTGGAGTTATTCGCCAACAGCGGTAGGAGGTGATAGATACAAAAATAAAATAAAATTAATTATCAGGTTGCTCTCGACCTGACTATTAGTAGTCGTTGAGAGAAGAACGCGCTCCATACACTCTATGCGGAATAGCGTGCGAGACTTAGAGTAGGTGACTGTAGCTAGGTGGAACCTAGGATGAAAGGACGCGCTCTCAGTGTCTATGCTCGTTTCTATTATACGTTACTTTCATGCGAGCATTATTTTTGTTGTCATAAGCATTCGGTCATTTTGGGTGTCGTCGTACCTCTGATTCTCACCTTATTGCTTTCTGTTTGTACTGTTTTCGTTCAGTAGTGCTTATGTCGAGTGCTGCTGTCCCCCATCATTGCTGCTGTCATCATCATAGTCTTTTTCATGATCGTCATCAGTCACTACTATTAATGTAGTTGTTGCTACTGTTGCTCTACTGTTGTTGCTGTACATCTGTCTGTTTCTCTCTGTTTCTCTCTCTCTCTCCCCCCCCCCCAAACTGGTCAAGGCAGATGACCACCCAACTAGAGCTGAAGGGTCCGTCCTAGGTTTCTGCTAGCAGTAATATTAGCAGGACCATGGCAGCAGGCACCACCAGGATCCATGAGAACCTGTGGGACGATTATAAAGATGTTTTATTTTAAGGAGTTAATGGACAATAAATACTTAATATTAATTACTTAATATTAATTACTTAATATTAGGTTGTTCTTCTTTGTTCTCTATAGCTACTGACCTGTATCAGTCACTGTACATATGATTGTTGACTGTCAGCAGTAGCTGTATCGATACATGTCCACAGGAAGACAGCTTCTGTGCTGGTGGCATGATTTACAGAGTTATTCCTAAAAAGCTGAATCAGAGATCACGGCTGAGGCTGGAAAAGTGAAGCTTCAGTCTGCACATTTCTGGGCAGAGCACAGCTACACAGCATTTTATGGAACTGCTGAACTTTCACCTATATCTTTGATAATGACCTGGCCTATTAAACACAAAGTAGGGCATAATGACATGACAAAATATCTTATCTATTTTTTCCTTCTAATGCAGTACCTCTCTTCACTGACCTTGA
Organism: Morone saxatilis; assembly: GCF_004916995.1. Taxonomy (NCBI): domain Eukaryota; kingdom Metazoa; phylum Chordata; class Actinopteri; family Moronidae; genus Morone; species Morone saxatilis. The sequence goes on along the minus strand of NW_023339707.1, from coordinate 126,417 downwards.
ATGAAGAATACCTATTTACTATGAGTCACTGGGAAACAGCAGACACTGCCAATATCTGTATGCTAAACCAGTTTGGCTGATGAAATATTGCACAAGGAATAGGAATGCTTAGGGAACAGCATCCTGATTGCACGATATACAATGAACCCACTGTGTAACAAAGTACAATGGGATATCAACAATACATAGTGTAATGCTAACTGGTGGAAGGATGCTGTCCCCAACTTTCCTCTGGTGTCACCACTGTAAAACAGCGTGGCAGGCTGTAAAAACAGCCTCTTAATCTTAGTATACTCCTTCATAAAAGTAGTAAGTTAACTTAATTCTGCAAAAAAGTCCATTAATGAAATCTAACTCAGAAATGAATTGCTGAAGTTGTTTTAGTGCACTTAAATTTGAGCAGTATTTAAATTATTGGTGATATAATTCCAGTTTGTTCCGCTCGACTAATTACAAAAATGTAATCTCCACTGTGCTATAACGCTGTATAGTTTAGGATTTGCCCAAGTATTCATCCAAATAAAACTGTTTAAGGAGATCGGTTCCCTCAGTTTGAGTTGTACTGACTCATCGTGTTGTTTTGTATTCAAAACAGGGATTTTTGCCAAAAGGCAGTGAGTTTGCAGCTTTAAGATTTTTAGTGAAACATCTCAACTGTCAGATGGACTGTGATCTTCTGACTTTTTCTGTAGCGCCATCAACAGATCAACACATTCCAAAATACTTTATGACCAAATACCTGCAAAACTATCATATATAACCCGTCAGCCTCAGCTGTACTTTGTATTTAAAGCTAACGAGTAAATGTTAGCATGCTGACATTCAATATGCCAATCTTGGTAAACATCTTATAAATAAGAGAGAGGTGATTACTGGTAGTCATGTTTTTATTCCAAAATAAAAGCAGTATTTGTTTATTTTAACTAGATTTCATGCAGGGTTCCTACTCTTCTTAAGAAATCATTGTCCAAGAGTTTTTCTTTACAATACAACACAGCACTTGCTCACAATGGTAGACAGTTGTTATGGGACACAGACTTGATGCCAAAAGTTCACTTTGCATCTGGTAAACCCACTTTGAAGTGTAGCACAGCGTTTCATACCAACAGTCAAGGAAAATCCCTGCCAATGTCATGCACTGTCCTATGGCCTGACCTTTGTACTTGGAGCTATGTAGTTGTGGTGTTTCATTCTGATCTAATAAAGTCAATATATGTTCTGCAGCAATACTCCACATTCATTAGGAATAGATAAAGGTGCTGGATAACTTAAAAACACACCAGATTATTTGTTGTACAATCCAGAAAAAAACTATTCAATCAGCTTTAGAAAGCAGGTAGAACAAAAAAAAAATATGACATTTCACTATCATTATATGTGATAACTGAACTACAGTCAAAACATATTAAGGCAGCAGGTAGACAGTGTAGCTCTTGTCTGTGGTACAATAAACTTATTAGCATCTGACTGTCAGATATGGGAAATGTTTCTCCTGTAACAGTACACATCAGTAAAAATCAAATTCAAATATAGCATTTGAATTATTTTCTTTTATGAAATTAAAAAGACTATTAAAAAACATGTTAAAATTCAATTCATTTTGTAAATGTATTTTTTTTCATTTTTCAGTGACATTTGTCCATAAGAAAACTCTTAAAAACAATGTGACTGAAACTTGTTTGAGCACAAGTGTAGTTTATAAACTGGGAGTGCTACTCAGGATGAACCTCCATGATTCAGGAGTACATCATGGAAGTCAAAACATTCAAAAATGTTTGGAGAAACATGGTGTTTCATTTTACACCATATTTTCCATTCACTCGAATGGAAAAAAAACAAAAAAACAAAACACTTCTCTCTCTAAAAAAGTCTTTAAAAAAAACTGTGATGTACACTTCTTACTCAAGCTCGGTATTGTAAATAGCAGCTTTTTTGGACAATGCATAAAACAGCTGGATAGTGTTCTTTCTTTCCCTAAAAAAGTCGTTTGAAATTACTTTAATTCAGAGACAGTTCCATCGTTGAGTTGCTCAGGAGATGCATCGAGCAGCTCAAACATATCATCAATAACCTGCCACAGACAGTTCTCCAGAGGAAAGTCATTGTCCACCAGATTGACCAGGAAGTAGTTGTCACGGATATACTTGATGATCATCCGTGAAGGAGATTCGTCTTCATAGAGTTTGGCCCACTGCTCGATCCACAAGGCAAAGGCTTCATCCTGAGAAAAACATAAGGACAGGTTTGGTGAGGAGAACAACTAGTAGATAAACACGTGCTTCTGATTACATTTTGTCACTTTACCTATTCTTATCGTCACATAAACTAACATATCCCCATTATTTCTCAAGGTGCCCGTTCTGCCTCACCAACCTTTCCATAAAACAGGTCTTGATCAAGAAATCAACTATTTAGAAAGGTTTATTTAGGAGTCTTAAGTAGAGAACCCCTAACCTCACGAGGCAGCTAGACTTAGCTATGCACTTTTGTCCTTTTCCAAACAATTTCCAATGACAACTTCCCAGACAGATTCCCAGACCTGGGACAGTCAGGTTAGGGATAACTTAGTCTACTGTCCAAATGGTAGTAAATAAGATATTCAAGCTAACAGGAGATAAATTAAAGGAAAAAACAGTGTGTCTTAGTTAGGGCTGTCCTAGACTAGGTTTTCCTAGTCAACTAGTAGTTGTTAGATAAAACCAATAGTCGATTAATAGTTAACTCCGCTATTAGGGGGCAGCCATAGTCTTAGTAAGGTCTTCGGCCACCAGAACAACTCCACTGCACCATGGCACTGATTCTGCAGTCTCAGGAACTCTACTGGATTGCTGGGCTGTCCAACTTGTCCCAAAGGTGTTCAACTAGGCTGAGATCTGCGGACTACAAAGGCCACAGCATATAATTCACATCATTTTCCTACTCATCAAACCATTCAGTGAGCCCTCCTAACCCTAACCCTATGGATGGGTGCATTGCAGTCTTGGAAGAGACTACTTCCATAGGGATAGAAATGTTTTATAATAGGATAAAGGTGATCACTCAGAACAACTTCGTATTGATCTGCAGTGACCCTTCCTTCTGAGAGACAAGTGGAACCAAATCATGTCAACAAAATGCCCCCCACATCTTAACAGAGGCATGGCAGCACTCAGGTCTCCATCTTACCTTCCAATACATAAAGCTGACTGGGTCCGCTACAGTAGGTTGAACAATCTCCCTGCCAGGAAAGATCCCCCACGTCACAGCGTTGGGCTGCATATCAGGGGCGTTAGTCAAGTTACGGCCCTGTACAAAAAAAAGAAAAAATCCATTGTGACCTTTTTATAATAATATATATTTATATATCGCACACGACTACAGAATGGCAGGTGCTGTCTGTTCAAACTTACGTGCACATCAACAATGTGGTAGTTGACACGAGGCTCATACTTCTTCAGCACTTTGAGGAGAGCGGTCACATTCTCACTGGAGGTAAAGAACTCCAGATAGGCCTGTTGGATTTAAAACAAGAAGATAAAGGTCACATCAGACAAAAAAAACTTTCATTCCCTACCCACTCCATTCAAAAGGCACAAAAAAAGCTGAAAGTGTTACTGCCTTCTGAAACACGTATCCTCCAGCAGGTCCCCAGCCAACTATAGGGTCTGTGGAGGGTTTGCCGTTGATGTTGGGCTGGGAGTTGATGGTGAGGACTCCTCGTCTGTTCACCTTCTCCAGCTCATCTTTCAGCAGGTTGGTCTCTGGGGCCAGAGGCTCATCGTTCCATGGCAAACACATCACCTAGCAAAGAGGGAGCCTTTCATCAATATGCCCAACCATTATACCCAACCATTAACTATTACTATAGTTAAAGTATCAGTTTCACACACTTATTCTCTTAAGAGTGAGATATTCAGATTGATCTCAATCTCATGTCTGTGTGTTCAGTACAGAACTGGAGTCAGGATGTCTAAACACACAGACATGAGATTGAGATTGAGACTCAGAAAAAAGAAACTACTATTCCGTTAATTAGTGAAATTTTTCATAAAATTTAGAGTTCAATGTAGAGATGTTCCGATACCATTTTTTCCCCTCCCGACCGATTCCGATACTT
>NW_023339707.1:116561-122221 GCF_004916995.1 Morone saxatilis | reverse complement strand
AGAGAAAACTACGGTGTCCGACATTGTTTTTGCATAATTACACACCGACTCCACATTAATCTTAGTGACCTCCGATTGGCGTAATCGGGTGTCATTACCGCCGACGTGAATAACAATCTTATTGTTGTTGTTGTTGTGCACCTTTGTCCTTCTCTCTTTACCCCTCTACCCCCCTCTCTCTCCCTCTTTCTGTCTCTCTAACCCGAACTGGTCGAGGCAGATGGCCACCCACCTAGAGCTGGGGTCTGTCCGAGGTTTCTGCCTCTTAAAAGGAAGTTTTTCCTTGCCACCGTCGCCAAGTGTTTGCTCATGGTGAGAACTGTTGGGTCTGTTTTTCTGTTATTCTGTTTTTCTCAACGAGGCAATCCAGATCTACAACGACCCCACCTATCCTCTTTATTCAGCATTCAATCTGCTGCCATCAGGCCGCCAACCAAAAGTCCCAGTGGTCAGGAAGAATGGATACAAAAATCTTTATTCCAACAGATGTGACCATCCTCAGTAAGAGCCTGTTTAAATAGGCCCCATTGAACCTACCTGCCCCCCATCTTTAATATCTTTTAACATACATTTTACTGCTGTGTATTATGTATTGTTTTTTTCATTATCATATTACAAATATCCTTGCAATATAATGACTTCATGTCCCAAAGTAATTCGATTTTCATCCTCCACAATGGCCCTAATACTTGCTCATTTACTTGTTCATCCACATCATTAACCCTGGCTGACTAACCGTGATCTTTATACAATCATTAAACTACATTTTAAATCTGCATCCAATTATCCTGACCCTGCAGTATTTACTGAAATATTAGTCTCATCATAGGAAGTTGGCTGTCATCATTAGCTTTCAGTAACAGGGAAAAAAATTTAATTGAAACTTGTGTTTATATATCCTTTATTTTCTAAAACACTGTGCAGTTTATTTGTCGGACAAAACAATTTCATTATGTACAAATCACAGTAAAGTTAATTCATAAATGTGAAATGGATGTTGACTTCAGTAGGTTAATTAATTATACAATACATATACATAAGCTACAGTATTCATTATATCTAACCAACTGTGATCCAGTTATTATGAAATATACAGAAACAGCAGGGGCTAAAAAGAGACGGAAAACTTTGACCTTTTGAAATCAGTCTTAGCTGTAAAAATGTGCTGAGACTGCATAATATTGCAAAATATGTAGTATATCAGTGCAAAGATTCTTGGCTCTGAGCAGTTGGCAGATGAGCAGCTGACATTCCAGTAAATAAGCAGTCTCAACACATAACACCCTTATAATGGTGAACTGGCGGGTTTTCAGGATTCAGTGGCAACTAGCAAGGAAGCTGCAGATTGCGACTATTTGAATACAGCACAGCCTCCCAAGCACGTGGGAGAAACTACAGTGGCCGATCTGGAGTGTTTGGTTTGTCTGCTCTGGGCAACTGTAGAAACATGGCGGTTCAACATGGCAGCCTTTGTCAAGAGGACCAGCCCTTTCTGTAGATATAAATGGCTCATTCTAAGGTAACAAAAACACAAGTCTTATTTTCAAGTTATTATACACTAATGAAAACATAACAAGGAATATTATATTCCATTTCTGCCAATAGATCCTCCTAAATGATACACACTGGACATTTAAACAAACAACATATAACATGTTAATTAGTGAGAGGAACATTTTTGTTGAATTTTGTTACTACTGGACACTGGCCAGACTAGCTGTCTTCGCCTGTTTGCAGTGTTTGTGCTAAGCTAAGGTTTTATTTAAAGGACAGATATGAAAGTGGAATCAATCTTCTCATCTAACTCTCTGCCAGAGAGTTAATATGCATGAACTTCCAAAAATGTTGAACTTTGCTCTAACTCAGTATAAATGAGCGTGAAATTTGTCTGTAAGCTCCACAGTGATTTACTAAAAAACAAAGAAAAAGTGATGTCACAAGTTTAGTCTACCAGGTGAGGACAAATGTTAGTGAAGGAGAAGACCATTACTATAGTTTCTCAGATTCCCCTTTACTTTCAAGGTATTGATTGATTGATTCAAAAACCAAGTGCTGCTTAGCACAATGACATATCAGTTGTTGGAGAAAGTTATAGGTTACTCATTTACCACTAAGTCAGAGTTAGGCTTGGCTGTTTGGGATAAATAAGCACAGACCTTACAAACAAATTTACAAAAACAACTCTTCATATTCAGTCTGAACATACCTTCATGTCATAATCAGTATGTCACAAGTTTGACTGTGAATCAAAAATTGTACATTGTACATAATCCAAATGTAGTGCAAATTTTAACCAGTTCCAAAGTTCCAATTCGCAAAAGATGAATGTGTTTCCACCCACTACTGTTGTGTGAATATGAGCTCATTGGTTGATAATAAACAGCTGGTGGTGCTAATTCTCCAGTCAGTGTCAATAAGCCGTTGCAGAAGAGCATGCAACGTGTTGTTGTTATTAAAGGAGCCCCAGTCAAAGCACAAATGATTGTCAACCATATGACAATATGAAATTTCTGTTAGTTTCATATATTAATGTGAGGAAGGTTACAGTCTCTTCCTCCACAGAGATCTCCACTAACTATGTTTCAATTGCACTTTGTCAGATTTCCCTTTTATGGTTCCACCAACTTTTCCACTTTTCTTCCACCTTTTTGCAATGTTTCAGGTTTTTCTGAATTTTTTTCATTTTCTGAAGTCTGGGTTTATTAGACACAAATTGAACACAAGCAGTTGGATGGAAACACACTTTTTCTGTAGTTCTGACTTACTAAATTAAAGTAAATAAATACATTTTTAGTAAAATCTCATACTTATGACCTACAATGCAAAGATTACACAGCAGAGATTTTCCATTTTAAATAGAAAATGTAATTGCATAACAGACATGAAATAGAAACTAAGGTCTTCAAGTTATACAATGAATGTTCAATTTTCTATTTTGAATAAGAATATTACTACATAATTTAACTCCAAATATTTACACTCTGTCTAAACTAGAACCCGACCAAAATGGGATTTTTGAGACTGATATCCATTTTAGTGGGAACAATTTAGACTACCAATATGGCGGCCAATATAGTTTCTTTTTGAGCTGGAATGAAAATAGACCTTGTCTATGTGGATGTGCACCATTATAACTTTGCAAAGGTACTTTGCTTTCTAACACAAATAACTACTAAGAATACTAAAGTTAAATATAATTTAACATATAGATTGTCAACCAATTCTAGTTGAAGTTGCTGAGAGCTGCTTCTTCTCTCTTACTCTGTGCTGCTTGCCACAGTATTGTAAACCACAGCACACTCTGCTGGATAAACGTCAAACCTTGTTTTCTGCTTTTTATACTGGGAAAAAAAAAAATGTACTATTCCGTTTTCATATATGTTGAACGGTCTGGCTTTAGTCTAAAACCTCCCTGTGTTTTCTGCTGCAGCACACCCAAGCCTCTCACTTACTGGATTTTAAAAGCCTATTGGATGTAATTTTTACCAGCAGGGTCAGTGCTGAGAACAGCCATCCTGAGCACATCGTATCTAACAGTGATCCTCGGTCAGGTCATCCATTTTTATTACAGTCTGTGTGCAGATTAAACCTCTTTTTAAATACTGACCCTTTAATTAGCTTATGGGATATTTGAGACATGACAGTTGTGTTGTAACCTTGCTGAACTCAAGTGTGTGCATGAATGGAAGCTTTCAAAGGTCCGGGTCGTCCCCCCTGAGGGTGTTGAACTCTTCAGGGGCTGAATATTTGTCAGCACCCTGACCAGCTGACTGGCGGAAACCTGCTGCAATCTCATCAAAGGTGCGGCCCTTTGTCTCTGGCACCTTGAAGTAGGTAAAGACGAAGAAGCCGAGCAGAAGGACGGTGAAGATAATGAAGACATAGGGGCCACAGAGTTGCTGCAGAGACATTGAAAGCAAAACATGAAGTTTTTCAAATGATGGGCACAAGCTATAGTATGTATGGAATAACCAACAGTTAAGAAAGTAAATGCCATTTCTGGACTGAAGATAAATAAACATAAATGTACAATGCCAATATATTTTTTTAATTAAAGCTGTCTTACCTCAACATACTGGAAGCACATCCCCACTAAGAAGTTGGCAGACCAATTTGAGAAACCAGCAACCGCAATGGCAGCAGGCCGGGGCCCCTGGCTGAAGAGCTCGGCCACAATGAACCAGGGTATGGGGCCGGGGCCGATTTCAAAAAAGGCAACAAAACTGAAGATGGCCACAATACTAAAATAGGACATCCACCTGAACTGGTCCTAAGGAAGACAGCGCACCACAGAGACTTTAAGTCACTTTATATGAAAAGCCTAGCAGATTAAGAATAGGTGATCTCAAACACTTACCAACAGCGCCATGGCAACAGTTAGAAAAACAGCTGAAACTGCCATTCCCATCAAACCAATGAGGTGAAGTGGTCTCCTGCCCATACGCTCCACCACAAACAACTGCATAAAAAGTATTGATTACAAAATGAAGGTACAATGTTGCAGCCTGGACTTACAGCCTTTTTTGTTTTCTTTTTTACAGACTTACAGAAACCACAGTGAAAGCGGTGTTGACCACTCCTGCACCAATGGTTGCATAGACAGGCTGGGACACACCTGCTCGCTCAAAGATCCTAGTCGAGTAGTAGAACACCTGAAGAGGATACACGACACAGGGAACAGTTACTTTAAATTGTGTTAGTGTGTGTATGAGCTGCACACTTTAGACTTGAGATCTGAACTAAAAATTTGGACTCACTAAAACTATAAGAAGAATAAGATTTACTTAATATTTGAGTATCTTAAGATTTAAAATGAGACATGATATAAGAAAATTAAAATACTAAAATTTGGGCAAATAGTACCACGTTAGGCCATCTCTTCATCCATTTTAGTTTATTTTTTTGAGTTTGTCTGAGCCTGTGTCCAGGTGGCAGCAGTCTAAGCAGAGTAGCCCAGATGTCCTTGTCCCTATCCAAGCCCTCCAGCTTTTTTGGGGGGATCCTGACACATTCCCATGTGTAGAATATCTCCACAATGAGGTGTCCTGTCTATTGTCATCTCCTTCATCATTTTGTTGTGGGAAAGAATGTTCCCATGCAGACAGATGTTATGGATTTTGCATGCCCATGCTGTCAATGTAAAGTAAAGTCTTAGCACTGCGTTAAATCTGCCTTTAGAGTAAAATTAAAAAAAAATCTACTATAGGTACTATCAAATATATAGTTCCCTATATGGCATACAGTCATTACAGGGTTCAGCGTTAATTTTTTCTCTTGTCCAGTCATGTAAGTGGGTCAGAAATCGTCAAGTTTTACTTGCCCCTACACAAATTGTTTTATTTAATAGTGATTATCAAATCACAACAAAGACCTTCTTATCTGCCGTGTAAGTGAGATTATGTAGCATGTACCTGCAGTACCAGAGGCTGCACTTTCACAATCCTAGGACCACATTTGTAGGACCCTAGTTTTTTGTAACACAGCCACATACAGAATTGAGTGACCAAGGACCGCATTTCTAAGACACATGATTGAAGGACAAGATGGACAAGTGAGAAAAGGAATGTGAACTTTTCTTTATAACATTTAAAACAATATTGGTGTCTTGAACTGGACAGCGAAGTTAATGTCAGGTAACGTTAATTCAATTCAATTCAATT
>NW_023339707.1:111473-116461 GCF_004916995.1 Morone saxatilis | reverse complement strand
CAAACACAGAAGCAACAACTACATTAACAATAATGATCGATGACGATCATGAAAAAGACAGTGACGACGGCGACAGCGCAACGACAGGGGACCAGCGAGCAGCGACAACAGCTTTAGCCGAAGTGTAAGTAGTTCACTACGATAAAGGCACTACAAACAATCGAACAACAAACAAAAAACAACCTGTTAGCTTAATATGATACCTTGCTGCAATGGTTAGCCTTAACGTTATTTGTTTATTTGTGTCTTTTAAAAACGCCCCCATTTTATCCACCTTATTCGCAAACTTGCAGCAAACTGCACACATACAGTAGTTGAAGGCCACGGCTCCTCTTTGGTCCTTTGACTTACAGCATTGATTCCAGACAGCTGCTGTGAGAGTTGCAACATGATGGCGACAAAGATAGGCTGACGGTAGTTGGGGGAGCGGAACAGCTCAGGGATGGTCACCTTCTTCTCCCTCATCATCCGCTGGCTCTCGTCCTTCATCTCTTGCATGTCCTCACTCACCTCATCAGTGCCCCGCAGCTTCATCAAGACTGGAGGACAGTAGTGAAGTTACATCTATGTCTGGAATGGGATTTATAAAGCTGCCGCACACTGAGGGTCCACAGTGTGCTTGACAGGATATATGTGGTGAAACGATGGATGCTAACTAACCTTTCAGGTAGCCATTGGTGCAGTAACTTGTGAGAAACTTGTGTGAGTTGGGTATTTGAGCACAGTGAACATATTATTGCATTACATTATTGCTTTTACTCTTGCCAATGTTATGTTGTTCAAAACTGTGTTTTTGTGAAATGTGTGTATCTGTGTGGAAAATGTGTGTGTATCTCACTGCTGCGGGCTTTGCTCTCCTCGTTGCAGTTGATGAGAAGGTATCGGGGGCTCTCAGGGCAGAAGGGCAGCAGGCCACACTGCAGGACAGCCGGCAGCAGAGTAAAAGCCAACAGGATAGGCCACAGGGAGGTATTCCCCATGATGGATTCAATCCCAAAGATCTACACGACACACACAACACACCACTTACATATACTGTAACACAGTACACTGAGCATAATATTTGTTACAAGTTATAAACTCAGCAGTCAAGAACATCCTTTAACAGCACTAGTATGATTTTCACCAGGAGCTGCAGCAAAGTGCCCGCCGAATGAGCAAATGAAAATGTGAAGTTTCATTGATTACTCGGTTAATTTTTTCCTTTATTGCCTTATATGTTTCCTTTACATTTTGCTCTTAAATTTCCAGATTTGTGAAGTGCAATGTGCTAATTGCTTGTCAAGTTTTACCGGGTAAATTTAGTCAGTACGTTTTGTTTTTACAAGCATGAAAGGATCTATGACCTAAATTTCATTATAAAACCTTGTGTTGTAAAATGACAATTTAAGAATGTTGTGTCCCTCTTTTTTGTGGTTTTAATTATACATTGCAAGATGTTTGTATGTTTCTTAACTTTCTTTGTTGTTATTTTCAGAACATCAAATAATGTGTAAAATCTTCAATCATACAGTTTTAATAATGTCCATCCAAAGACTTAAAAAACAATGTGGGTGAGTGGTGGGGTGGTCAAATCCTGCTCAATGCCCTAAAAAGCCTTGCACCAGCCCTGCCATCTCCAAACTGTTATCCTAACAGGCCGGTATTAACAGTACTAACATCTCCAACCCTGACGGATACATTATCATAAACATTATCTTTGATGTGCAGCCAAGCATTGCAGAGCCTTTAAAACAGGAGTGGGATGAGCTTGTTGTTTTTTTTCCCAATTAAAACTCTGGTTTATATCATTCAGGTTTACAGATTTTTTGGGAGACTGTGAACCTTGCATTGCAGTCACCAAGCCTACTTGTAATAAAAGCATCTACAAGCTTTTCTGCAGGGGTGTAGAATAGAATAGAATAAACTTTATTGTCCCTGAGGGGAAATTTGTCTTGGGCACAGTGCTACAGTTTGTTGCTTCTCACAGACACACATCAAAAAACAATATTAAACAAAATCAACATAAAAACATGGAAGACACTATACATTTTAACACTGATAATGTGGCAGCTTAAAAAGAGACTGTCAGAGACTATGAGAATTAAAGTGGTGTAGTGGTAAATACTAAGGTGGGTAAACTTTAAAGGTCCAGATTTAATGGCATATAGTAGTGTAGGTGCAGAGTGGAGGTCTCTCAGTTCACCCTCCCCTTCCAAGTGCTAAGGAAAACTACAGTGACCACACACATTCATGCAGCCAACGTGCACCATCAGTGTGAAGCTTTAAATTGTCTCATTCTAAAGCTACTTAAGGTGGGAAATGAACAGTGCAATCATGGTTCAAGTGTTAAGGAGCTCACCTGTGCTGTGAGAATGCCGATCACTACGCCAAGCTGATGCAGAGTGCCTAATGCTCCGCGGAGAGATGTGGGGGAGATTTCCTCAACATAAATGGGTACAAAGCCAGTGGAGAGGCCAGAGTAGAGACCCACTATGAAACGTCCAGTGATGAGCATCTCAAAGGAATCAGAAAGCTTGGAAAAGCCCATAAAGGCAGCAGCAACAAAGGCGAGCACATTGGCCATGAGCATGGAGTTTTTCCTTTAGAGATAATAAGAGCATTCATCAAGGGTCTGTTTGTTATTTTTAAAGGAAGATGTGATTCATAATGTTGTTCATGGGAAGAGTCATACCTGCCAAAGCGGTTGACGAAGAGGCCGACAGAGAAGGAGCCGAACATTCCTCCTACAGAGAAGATGGCCACAGAGAGCGACCACAGAGCTGTTAACGTGGTCTGGGAAATGGGCTCTGTAAACCTCCTGGTCCATGTCTCATTGTAGAAGCTCTCGATGATCTAAAACACAAAGCAACATACAGTAGGCTCAATGTGTAAGATGAAAAAAGACATACTAAACTTGCTTGTGTTTTCTTTTGTACCATTGATTTAGTCCACACTGAATATTTCTAATAACTATTGACCTCAGTATCCCTGACTTTGGTAGCATCATCAAGTTGATATTTTTTTTACTAATCGATGAATTGCTATGACATTTGGTTTATGGTTCCCAGAGAATGAATCCTACTAACTTTGGTGACCCTTTGACACCAGCAGGTCAAAGTTTTTACTGTCCAGTACTTTGGTCAAGTAATATAGTAAACATTATCATAGTGCTAATTTGCTATTGAACAGTCACAACCATCAGTGTGAGCATGTAAGCATGCTGATGTTAGCTCAAATCTCAGCTGTGCCAAAGTACAGCCACAAAGAGCTGCTAGCATGCACTGAATCAACATGGGAGCAATCATTTCAAATCAGATTTCCTCCTTTGATAGTGATTTTTCCTGAGACAATGAAATCTTAATACCCTAACAGTGATACATGGAGTGAAAGTAATGATGTAGTGATACTTTACACTTCTTTATTTTTGGTTCTCTTTGGTACACTAAGTGGCCATGCACTAAAGCCACAAACTACAAACTGCTATTATTCACCATAAAATGTCCCAGTATAGAAAAATAGCAGATTTGGCAAGGGAACACCACTATGCATCATTCTATTCTTATTTTCCCACATTGGATCATCACATTTTATTACCACGATAAACTAAAGAGGTCAAATGAGTTTAAGCATTGGTCCATATGCAAACACAACATCTTTAACTTGTCTTCTTCCAACAAACTGCAGCATTATCTCATTAACCTGCTGTATGTAATTTCAGATTTCTGTCAGACTACCTTCAGGGGCCATAGACAGATGCAGAAGCTTGTCAGTTACCTTAACAAGAAAAAACAAACATCCCAGGCCAGACTCAAACCAGTGACATTGTTAGCATCCTAAAACCTTTCTGTTGTCTTTATAATGATGTGAGTTATATCCATTTTAACTGAATAATATATTTGTGATGTTTTCTGTGTGTGTGAAATGTACTACACAAATAGAGCTTGCATTAAGTCTAGTTGAAAGGCTTGTTGGAAACAAAAATCCTTTCAAAATAAATGAGCGATGCAGGATGAATTTCTGCACTGTTTGTGTGCCATGATGAAGGAACAAACTATGTTTTCTATGCTTTATTAGTTTCTACTACTTCTGATATTTTTATATTGTTGGTGCGTAATTTCTACTGGGGATGTGGGGAATGTCCCTCTCACTTTTCAAAATGTCTGTTTTGGTCCCCCTCACTTCATATACTAAAAGACTAAAAAGATTTTAAACCGTGTCCTCTGACTGTCCAACCACCAAACTCTAAATGGGAGAAGCTCTTAGTTTTTCAAAATCTAAAATATTAATACCATTGTACATGTACAATGAGATTCACTGTACCATACCAAGTTATATAGCAGAAAAGCATATATAATATAAACATAGAATGCCACTCCCCTGGTGTAACAGTCCACATACTGGAAGAATGTGGACTGTTATTGAGATAAGACTATTGACCTACTGTATGCAAACGTTAAGGACGCATACAGCGCCACCCCTCTGCCTGCACTGGGGAAAGCTGATCACAACCTGATTCTGCTTCAGCCTCACTATAAACCAAGAGTGAGGAGACACCCAACAAATGCGCTATTCATTCAAATCATGACAATCCACTGGCATCCACTGCACAGCCACCAATCTACAGGCCAGAGGAGCAGCTTCAGCACCAGGCTGCTGTCACTTCTGCTCACTGAAAGACTAAGGAGACATTCCCCCCACGCCATGAGGCTTTTTCTCCACCCAGGGAGGGAAACTTGTAAAACTCTAAACTCCAATGATGTCTGCCCCTGTAATCTAAACTATACCAACCAGGACGGCAGTGCACCTTGCATTATGTGAACTACCACTTATGCACCTTAGCTTTTCAAGCACGTGGATTTGAAAATGCACCTTAGGAACTTACCCAATGCTTCGTTATTTAGCTATTATTCTACTTTATTTTATTAGTTCTTTTAATCCGCTGTTGTTGTGTTATTATTATTATTATTAATTATTATCCCAGTTTTGTGGGATGACTGCTGAAACAG
>NW_023339707.1:103585-111448 GCF_004916995.1 Morone saxatilis | reverse complement strand
GTTGTGAATTTCCCCTTGGGGATGAATAAAGTATCTATCTAATCTAATCTAGAATATAAAAATATCAAATATAAATAAAAGGTTATATAGCTAAATAGGGATAAAAAAAAAGCGGTCCTGTGCGTATCGTGTATGCATGAGTCTTAGATGTTTTTGAATGTGTGATTGAGCATAGGTCCATGTACAGTATGGGTGTGTTTAAACATGGCAAAGCAGTCAGTAAGCAGTATCAGTAATGCAGTACTGTATAAAATGTGCAGATGTGCAGATAGTGCAAACATATCAGTACAGTACAGTTAAGTAGTAGCTACAAAGATTACTGACATGCGCATACATTTGTTACTCAGAAGAGAAGTCTTAAAGTCCTAAATGTGCACTTATTGGTTCAGCAGATTTATTGCTTTGTGGAAGCAAATGTTCCCCAATCTAGCATTGCAGGCCTTGGCGTACGTATAGTGCTGTCCAGAGGGCAGAAGAGTGAAAGGGTGGTGGAAAATGTGGCTCTATAGAGACAACAGGATCTGTAGCTAGGGTCATCAGGTGGCAGCTGCCTAGAGAGTCTGACTCTCTGGGCACATTAAATGACCCACTACAAAGCTTGTCTTGTCAGAAGGTGAAAAGCAGGTCTTTGTTCAGTTTTACTTTCTTTAGTGATCTCAGAGATTGTATTCAATGCTGCGCTGTAGTCATCTGTAGTCAATCTCACTCTTAATGATATGGTCTGACACCCAAATGGGAGAGGGTGTTCCAGAGTATTTTTACCTTTAGTGGGAAAAGTTTACACATGATGAAATTTTGAGAAGACAGTCTTGAGGTTAACCTGATTAAATTCCTCATCTGTAATATAAACCTCATCCAGATTTAGTTCTGTTGCTGTTTTATGGCTGGTAGTAGCACATCCAGAGTTAAGGGGGGCGTCAGAGGCAGAGCAGGTCGTCCACTAATCAGAATGTGAATATGGACAGCATTGGTTGTCCAATATAATCATAGTTTATTTGTTGCTGAACATCTGATTTCATCATTGTCCTTTTTCCTTTCTTACTCATCTCTTACACAACATAATACTCACATTCTGGGGAGCGTTGATGACACCAGTGTTGTAGCCAAACTGGAAGGAGCCAATCACAGCTGTCCCGACAGCCATCATCAACTGGGGTGTCACCTGTTATTATGAGAGAGAAACACATATAAAGGTCTGGATTTAGCTGGAGACAACTAACACATGTACGTGGTAAAGGTCTCTAAGTTTCTCTCAAAGAATATTTCACTTGTGAATTTCACAGTAATTTTACACAGTTCCCAACCTTTTTCCTTAAGGGGCCCCTTATCTTTCATTGAGTAAACTGACTAAGTGACATTAGTCATGGATATTTCATATTATATTCATTGCATGACAATAACAATAGAGAACAACTGAAAAACATAAATTGTACAATGAACCCAACCAGTAAATACAATAACTGCAGGAAGATTGTGTAAAATGAGCGATTTTGATGAATTTCGAACAGAGCAAGCATTTCCTGTTAATATTATGTCTGAGATGAGTTTTCCTGATGATTTTAGGGATATTTTTATACATATATATTTATATATTTTTTGACAAATTCAGTGTTTTCTTCCTTTCTTTTCTAATGCAGGACCGGCTGTTTATCAAGAAGTGAATTTAGCTTGTGTTCAGGTTTTCAAGGTTTATATCTTAAATAATAATCAAAAGTTTATTATTGTTTCTGCTGAGGTATAGGTCTACTGTGTATATTTTTTATATTTTCTTACACCCCTTAAAATCAAGAAGGCCTTGCAACCCCCTGTGAAGCTTTAGCATTCTGACCCCCAGCTTGGGAGCCTCTGATTTATATCAGGTTGAAGGAGTGTAAATTTGTCCCCGCAGTTGGCTTACATGTTTGTCTCACATATTACAGTTTGTTATTGGCTAGGAAACACTGATGAATTTATAAAAGATACTATAGCTATTGTCAGATATTATCAGTCACTACTGAGGTTCTAACAGTGTCATGTACTGATAGCACAGCAGTTACCTTCTCGCTGCTCTCCATCCCGCCTGCTTGGATCACTCACTTCCAGACTTCACTTCCACACACTGAAAGAATGCACATCAATACTAATCTGTCAGATCAATATATTCTACTTTCTACAAAAACATGTTGTCATGCTGCAGTCTGCAGTATCAATTAGTCGAACATCAATGTAAACAAATCTTTCTCAGTTTCTCTCTCCATTCACCTGCTGCAGTAAGCAGCTTAATGACGTCAGCACTAAGTGGATCTTGATGGGCTGCCGCACCTCCAGAGGAATAGGAGAATCACTGTGCTGATTGGCTGAGAAGAAAACACAGCAAGACAAACATGTGAATTGTTAACATTAACAGTTTATTAATTCTGGGTTTACTATTAGGTATGGATCAAAAATGTATTCCAAAGTTAAACTAAATGCTAAATATGGCATAAAAAGGACAGAGCACATAGAAAGAGGACAACCCTGTTTAAAATATATTTTAGTTTTAAGCTTTCCAATACCTTTTTAAAACAATTTGTAAAATAAAAAACAAAGCAAGAATCAAAGCAAATAAACAAACTATTTACATTACTTATTTGTGTACATGTGAGCTGGTTAAACCCCCAAAATTGCAGCTTTTTTCTGTAATCCCGCCTTCATCCATGGTTGATGATCGATATCTTCAAGACAATGAAATAAAAATGACATTTTAAAGTTCTAATTGTGTGCCCCTGTGTTATTTTGTCTTTAAGTAGTACACATGACAGCTTTTGTTCAAAATGCAATGAACCATTTGAATTTAATGAACACAGGGTAAATATGCTCTGCACAGAGAATAAAGGAATTGGGGGTGGGGTGGGGCAGGTCATTAGGGGCCTACAGCTGTCGTTTTTGCCCCCTACTGAGATAATCCAGCCCTGCAGAGGCATAAATGTAAAACACGTTGAGCCTGACATAAAACATCCTCCCAACACTGATACAGACATCTTCTCAATTGATCAGTAACACATACAGTATAACAGCTTGTGTCGATCTATAGCTATAGTGTTGTCACATATTGTATCAGGCTGATGACACAACAGGAATAATAAACATGATGGGACTGGATTGTCACATTAGTTATTAGAATGCTGTTTTATTATTTATTATTATTTTACTTTGAGTCCATTAAAGGTGCATAACATTCTGTGTGTAACATTTAGGGGGATCTATTATCAGAAATTAAATATAATATGTATAGGTATGTTATCATTAGTGTAGTGTTAGTGCGATTTTATCTACAGAGAGAGAAGGTCTTCTTCTGCCATGTATCTATAGAAGCCGAGAGCAAACCAAACACTGGCTCTAGATTGCAACATCCGTTTTATGGCAACTGTAGTTTCTCTTATGCCCTTGGAAAAGGGAGGGTTGTAATCTGCGACTACACTGCTAAATCCTACACCCTGGACCTTAAAAGGGGAAATCCACTGAATTTACACATAAAAAAGTACCCCTTTAAAGCACCATTTGAATATAGGTTTAGTTTAAGCTGCAGTGGATAACTTTTATGAAAATAACTTTTCTCATATTTGCTGAAACTTTAACCTTTAGACAGATAATCTGTGAAAAAATCTGGTTCCTCTGGCTTCTCCTAACACTCATAATGGTATTTGCAAGAATCCACAACCAATCAGAGCCCAAGAAGATATAAAGATGCTTTGGGTTGGAGGCTTGAAGATAGTTGATTGTTGATAGATGATTATCGTTCATGAATTGAATTTTTCTATAAATCCCTTGTTTAAATTATATTAAGGCTAAAAGTTATGCATAATTAAGGGGTGGACTGTTACTTTGAATAACAGGTGGGTGCCGTCACAGGTGGCTGTAACCAGGCTTTATTCAGCCCGTCTCAGCTCCACCCACGTTCCACCTCTTTGCCGGGAGCCGGCGAAGTCAGGACGGCGAAGTCAGGACTGCCAAGATGGCGACGGCAAGAGCCGACCACACTGTGCTTCATGACAGCTCTTCAGAAAACTATGGGGGATGTCACAGAGATTACGACCATTTTTAATTATACAGTTATGAAACAGGATGAAAAGCTATGTAGAGCTGATGGGGACTATGGAGTCTGATAATTCTCTGTGTGATTTTCACACATACATTGTGTAAAAATCATTCTTCAAATGGAGAATAGGATATTTTATTTTGTTCTTAATTTCTTCATTAAGAATGTAATGTGATGCAGGAACTGGAGTCATTCAGAGATGTGACCCTGTGTCATTTTAAACATGTGAATACACCAGAGACCATGATATAATTTACTTATTTTGCATTTTGGTATTATTTATTCACTCCAGTGCTATTTTTCACATACACTGTAAAAAATTTAATAAATAAAAGTTGGCTTTTTTACAGTGTAGAAGTGGCCAGTGGCTTCTCTGTGGGGTTAGCCAAGTCAGAGGCCCCTGACTCAATCTAACATCTGTATACACTAAAGCAGTGTGTGTGTGTGTGTGTGTGTGTGTGTGTTTGTGTGTGTGTAGGAGTCCCTCGTGTTGGTCCAGGTGAGAGGCTGTGGCTCTCTCTTGCTAATCCTCTGAGCACAGTAGCTATTTATATGTCTACTCAGTGGAGTCAGTGGAGACTCTCACTGATGCCAACATGCTTGACATGTGACCTGATGTTAGAGCCACTAAACACAGGTTATTCAAGCGATGTGTCTTTTCCTATGGAACTTATGAACATTTTCAATAGTTATCCAGGAGTTTTAATACAATTTAATAGTCATATTGTGTATTTACATGTGAATCTGTGTGTATGCAATATGAGAAATAAGGGAGGAAAAATATGATAAACAGAATGGAGCAGAACTAGCTGGTTTCTACAGGAACCCAGAATGGACAAAGCAATGCTTTTGCAGACACTTGTAATGTCAACGTTGAACATTGAAATATTTCATATTTAATATTCAAACTTATAACATAAAATAAATACAGACAACTCATTCGAGTCATCATGTCTAAAGTCAAGTCACAAATCTTTAACTTCCAAGTTCAAGGGTGTGTCTCATGTCGCTTAATTGCATCCACATTTCCTTCACTTGCGTCTTTTCCAGGGATACATGGAGAGACGCAAGAAAGGAAGGAACGAGGAAATATGTTTTTAGAGAATTGAGACGTCCTTTACTCTAAAGCGTCACATGAAGAGACGTCAGTTTCTGATGACAGCAAGCTAATAATAATAATAATAAAAATAATAATAAAGATACACCATTATCAGTACCAGAGCAGTAGCCTGTTGCCTGTACATAAACAACAACCTGCATTATAGTGAAGCGCAGATCACAGTTAAAACTGTGTAACTGAGATCTGAACTGAATAATAGTTTTCACCCATTAAAAGAGACATTCTGCGCAAATACGCATGAGGCATAGTAGCATAACATCATTGATAATTTAATTAATTAAGTTAATTGTTAATTAATGTTCTTTGATATTTTACACCTCCGAAAGTTCCCACACACAGTCCAGGTTCATACAAGGAAAATTGTTTAGAGTAAAACAGCAGTCCCCAGCAGTTTTGCTGTTTAGTATTTGCTGAAGTGACATTAGTATGCGCATGGAAACGTTTAAAATGACTGACAGCATCCTCTCTAATCATTATAGTAAATTCAGAAAACACTCATAGGCTACATCATTACAACACAGAATAAATAAAGAAATCACCTGAAAACTAGCGCGAGACATTATTTGTTTATTATGTGCATCTGTATTAATTGATATTGTGACTGTAAATGCAGTATTGAATAACCCAGGATATGAATGTGGTGTCTTTTGAACATTGGAAATATTTATTAGGCTAAATGTTTCAGGGAAAATAATATAGCTGGCGTGGGTCAGAAAAAGAATTCCGTGAAGGCTGCTACCATGGATCCTCGCTCATAGCTTCTCAGAGATGGCTCCCCGATCCTCTCTCCTCGGTGCAGAAAGAAGCGCTTTGGGGTGGCCTGCAAGATGGCGGACCAGAACAACTTCCAATTCAAGGAACGAGGAGCGAGGAAATGTCAAATAAGAGACTTGGGATGTACCCCAAGTCGAGTCTCAAGCAGTGTAGGACTAGTTATTCAAAGATATATACATTTATTAAGGGAAATTATTATATTAGCAAAATCAGGCAAAAAAATAAACCCCCTGTAGTACTGGCATGGAGCATTAGGGGTCCACAGACACCAGGTTAAGAAATGAAAAAAGCAAATGTCATAAGACTGTCTACTGTATACGGAGCATTATAGTGCTGGCAATTTGCAGTTGAACCATCTTTCCTTTTTTGTGTGGAAAATTTGGAAACTGTGTTAATCTGTGATGCACATGATGTCTGGAATTTGCTCCTAGGTGTAACAATTTGCAATGCCAAACTAATGGCTACAGGGAGAGGAAAAGCCAAAATTATAAATGCCCATTGCATTTCAAAGCAATTATATTTTAATAATCAGTAATTTAGCACATTTCCATTATTCTAGTACTTATTGGATTTGGACTTTATATGACACAGTGGAGATAACTCCCTTTTGGACACCACAGTAAAATACAACATCAGAATTCAATAGCAAACACAAGAAGAAGAACAGAACTTTAAAATAATATGAACACACTGTGCTGGGAAATCTGTTTTAAAGCAAACATGTCAAAGGTGGTTGGCCCACTGTTTTAACTGAAAGTTTTCTTCTTAAAAGTTTTCTGCTTTTTTAACCATGCTAGCTGCATAGTTCTATTGATGGAAATGTCCGGTGCTCAGGCCAGACAGCTCAGCCAGTCCAGGCTGAAATATCTCAACTATTAGACATTTTTAATACGCATTCATTGTCCAGAGAGAAGGAATCCTAAATTAACTGTAAGCATGATAGAATGCTGATGTTAGTATTAAGTTAAAATCACCATTATATACTAATAATATTATAACATCCACCTATCAATCAATGTTCAACTTAAGACAACATAAAGGGTGTTTCTGGGGGCTTGGGCTCACTATTAACTATACAAAACCACAACAACAGCAACTAAACTGGACCAGGGCTAAACACAAACAGACGATGGTCAGTGTGACGACACCACTAACGAGTACTGAGGTGACTTACAGAGCTTCCTGATGGCTAACTGAGGCAGTAATACAAAAATTATACTAAAATATACCCTGATGTGTGCAACGGTTGTGTTCAGGGCTAGCTGGGTTTTGGAAAGCCTTCTTTGACACTATGTCCGACATATTAGGGACAGTCATAATCAAGTCATAGCTCAATTTGCTATTTTTCGGGTTCCTATTGGGGATGCTGTCAAACAAACTAAAATAATTGGTTTTCGAAGAATACTCCTACACTGGAAATCAGACATTGCTCCACCAACTACATCCTGGTTACACTATATAATATCTTTTTTACACCTGGAAAAAATCTAATTCACAACCAGAGGGTATGTTGACATGTTCTTTCCATATTAGCAACCACTCATCTCACATCATCTATTTCAACAGGTTACAGTCTGTATCCCCTGATCACAGGGGCGGTTGTGGCTCAGAGGTAGAGCGGGTCGTCCCCCAATCGGAAGGTGTTGGTTCGATCCTCCTGGCACGTGTCGAAGTTAATCCTATGAGCAAAATACTGAAAACCCCAAATTGCTGCATTGCCATCCACTGGTGGTGATGTGTGTGAAATTCAGCTCATCCATCCTATGGCATTGTGTTTCTAACTTCCCTAACAGAACACAAAATGTCTTAACCCATAGTGTATGTGAACTATAATGTGGGCTGGAAACCTTACTGCTGTTGTGTATCTTATTCTCTCATGTACCTATTTAACTGTTTTTTCACTGTACTATGC
>NW_023339707.1:100982-103485 GCF_004916995.1 Morone saxatilis | reverse complement strand
CAGCTATGTAAACAAACCACAGAGAGGCTGCGATAGCAACACAGGCAGAGGGAGTGTGACATCGATGTCTTTACATAGCAAATAGTTTTCTGCTATGTCAGTGTTTTAAATAGTGTTGATGTCTTTCACGTTTCTCATGTGAAAAGTGACATAAATAGTTGAAGAATGAAAAGTAAACTACCCAAAACTGGATGGGATTAGCATAAAGTGGGCATGTCTGCAAAGGGGAGACTTGTGGGTACCCATAGAACCCATTTTCAGTTCTTCCATTACCAAAATGTAGCCTAACTTTGGAGCGTTATTTAGCCCTGATATACTAGAATGCCATGGTTGCTTACCAATGGATGGATTAGGTCATCTTGTTTTATATGATACCTTTTTGTTGATTATAGCTTTCAAATGAAGCCCACTACCGCCTCTAAAAGACAATGTGGAGTGGAAGAGGGAAGGATAATGGGGTGGCCCTGCTCTCTGGACACATCCCTGCGTACTACGACTTCTTGCATTTTGTCTGAAAACTGGGGTTGTCGCTGCAGTAGGCTTGGCATGCTTCTTTCAGCACCTTTGTCCTCAGTGTTGGGTAGTAACTGATTACATGTAATTTGGATTAACTAATAAGATAATGATCACTCCAGATGACATTTATAAAAATGTCTAATTAGATTACATTTTCAACGATTATATTTTTAATTGCATCTTTAAAATATGGACATTTAAAAATATATATTTTTCCTGATATTGCTCTATCGCCCCTCTGGGGTCTATGGATCTTAATAGGGAGAATTTGATGAATTTCATGTTATTCCATTGTGCAATGCATTGAGTTCAGAGATGACACACATGTCATGTCAAGTCAAGTCAGGTCTGGTCAGATTTTATTTAGCTTAGCTCATTTATAACATTTCAGTGTTTACCACACAGAAAATGTCTAATGAAGGACACCAGTGAATTATGGCAAATGTAGGATCCAGGGTTTTTGAAGATTAACACACACTACTTAGTAAGAAGGATTACTGAATTTCGGCACTTGTAAAAGCTCTTAGGCTACAGTCATTTACCTGAGAAACTTAGTTATTTTACAACCACTTACCACCATTACTGCCTTATTTTTTTAATTGTTATTTATACATCATTTAGGGTTTTGTTCTCTGAACTGTAATGCCCCTTTTCAGACCATGATTTTACATTCGAAAAATCATTCCAGATACATTATAAATACAAGGATTGATTTAATGTTTGAAGAACATTGTAAGAGCATCCAAGTCTACACACACACATTTAATGGAGCTAATCAGTAGAAACACTCCTGTGTTCCTGTGTGGAAACAATACACCAAAATAACCATGGGAATGTGTGTATCCTGGACCATCTGTTCTTTCTAACAGCTCCATTCAGCTGCAGAACTCAGGTCAACTCGGACACTTCTGGGGAATGTTGGTTCATATATTTACCTTTCCGTGGAACGTTTCCACATTGAAGCTAGCTTTTTCCAGTTTACTTCTAATGCAGAGCTGCCCACCAGCAGCCACACTCTTATGCAACCCTGTGCCTATCACCTCACTATATTTCCACTGTTACTACAACTCAGAGGTAGGGAGTGGGAAGAGAGTAGAAACATGGAAACAATTAAATAGGCCCACTGTATATGAGCAGGCCATAGGAGCCCAGTGAATTCCCTACAGAGCTTTTTTCTAGAAAGGAAGAGGAGTGCCTCTACATGTGACATCACAAGAAACTTGAAACCGTCATTTTCAGCAGCCCTGCCTGCTCCCACATTTGCTCCCCTCTAACCAACCTCTCCCTGAGACGCTCTACGCTTCTATGCTGGGCTCCAAAAACAGGCAAGCATTATCATCCTTCCAGCCCAAACTGCTGCTCTGATCCCAGGACTTCACCACACAGATTGCCCCTCTGCTTCAGAGAGCCAACTGAGCCTGTTTCTGGAGGTAAGTCACACTATTCTTTTGGCTGAGTTGGTGCTACTGTGCTGCCATGCGGTTTGACTGATTGAGGGGGTTTGCTCAGGAAGAGTGAAGAATCATGGGAGAAGAGTACAGCTTTATTAGTGGCTCCAGCCATTGCTCAGAGGCTTTGACTTTGAAAGGATTATCAGACTCAATAAACTAGTTATATGCACAGGTTATGCAGCTGTTTTTCAGAAGTGATCCAACAGTCCCCCCCCCCCCCACACACACACACACACACACACACACTTTTTTTAATTTATTTTTTTTTGCTGTAATGAGTTGAGCCATGATTCTCCTGAGACCTTATAATATCAATTTCAAGCATTTTTGAATTTTTTTTGAAAATTTTAGGTTTTGTTCCTAATTATCTTTCAGTTAATAATTATTATTATCATTATTATGA
The DNA here is from genome assembly GCF_004916995.1 of Morone saxatilis. NCBI lineage: Eukaryota > Metazoa > Chordata > Actinopteri > Moronidae > Morone > Morone saxatilis. The sequence goes on along the minus strand of NW_023339707.1, from coordinate 101,115 downwards.
ATTATTATACTCCTTCAGTTATTTTACATTGCTCTTAAGGATTTACATTTTAAATGACAAATGGTGAGTCTTAATGTATGAATATTTTCAAATATTTTGATAAGAAACAAGTGGAAAAAAGATTATGCGTAAA
>NW_023339707.1:98591-100974 GCF_004916995.1 Morone saxatilis | reverse complement strand
ACACATAGTTGTGGGGGGGGGCTCAGCTGTTTGTCATACAGTAGATCTCAGATAATGGTTAATGTGTTGCACATTAAAAAAAAGACTAAAACACGAAAAAAAAGGTGACAATATTACATAAGCTGTATATCTACACATTCCATGCATGGAAAATAGGGCAGGGCCTCATTCAGGCACACATTGTACACTGTATGTTCCCTCTGACTTCGCTCTGTGGCAGACTCTATATACAGTCCCAGATGAAGGCTTTTAAAGATGTGTCAAAACTCTTTGGATAATGTGAAAAAAATCTTACAGGAATAGTTGATAAAATGATAAGCTTCCTCTCAAAAAACATTTCAGATTGATATCACAAACCAAAAATGTGAACAGAAATATAAAACAAAACACTGTGTGTTTAACTGGTTTCTTTGCTTACTCAACCTATTTTACATCTATTCATTTCAATTTCTATGTTTATAGCATTTTTGCTATTACATGCAGGCTAGATTAAAGGACCAGTGAATAGGATTTACTGGCAGCGGTGAAATTGCAGATTGCGACCGCTTGAATACAGCTCAACCTTGTGTGTAGGAGAAACTACGGTAGCTGCGAATCTCCCTATCTAGAGCTAGTGTTTGGTATGTCCATTCTGGGCTACAAGAAACCTGAAGACCCACTCAAACAGCAAATTTTAAGGGGAAAAAAAAACGTTTCTTATTTTTAGGTGATTATACACTGAAAATCTACATATGAGTATTATATTCCATTCCTGCCAATAGATCCTCCTAGATGTTAGACACTGGACCTTAGAACCCACATCTGGACGTTTGCAATTGTGCATTGTAAAACTAAAAGAATATTTTTGTTGCATGAATAATGATTTGATTCAATTCAATGATAGCACATGCTACAGCTTGGAGTCTGTCATAAATAGAAGTGTCTGTTTACAGTTGTAAATGTGTCTTTGGCCAGAAAGCATGGGCAAGAAAATCTTGAACCTGATTGGTGCACAGGGTGGGCGGGTGTACCTGCATCACAATAAATCAGATAGTGTCCAGTGAGCAGGTAGCCACAGGAAACTGTTTGACTTTTATTTTTATGTGAGTACATAAAATCCTGTCACTCACATTTTCTTTAATATTCACAATTGGCATTTGAAATGTGATATTGTCTTGTGTGGTTAAACGTATTTGCCTATAATATCAATATAAAATAAATAATAATATATAATTTACAGAAATTCATCCAAGTTCAACCAAATCAAAACTGCAATCTAATCAGTGTGATGTCATCACAGGTAGGAACATACTAAACACAGTGCAAACATGCATCCTTCTTCTAAGTACCATTAAAGTGAGACCAGTGCTGTGTGACTAATAACCTTTAAAAGGACAGACAGAACCTGATCTGGATCAATTACATGTCAAACCTAACAGTTTCAGTAGTTAATTTACATTTTTATAAGTGATACTGTCAAGCACTGCAGGTAACTTATTTCGAGTGTAGGGACTTGCATGTAAAGGTATATGTGTTCTGATTGTTCTGCCAACACCTGAACCTAATGACAATGCCATAATAAAAGTATTTTCATCTAAACAAAATATACTTATTTGATTTATCTCTAAGAAACATTAATATATTAAATAAGGCCAAGAGTAAAGAGCATAACAGCATAAAAATGCAAAATGTCTCTGCTAGGGATAGTATTTACCAATAGAGTCCATGTGACAACTACTGTACAAAATGTCAATGTCTGAGGAACCAACTAAGTCATGTTTGAGCAGGGAGGTCATTTTCAGCTGTTATCACTCTGTCTGTTGTTACTGAGGCCTACAGCGAGCCATCCAGACTTGGCTTCACTCCAGCCTCTTATCTGTAGAGCCACGTTGCCTTTCAGTGGAATTTGGGAAATGTTTTTGCCTATCATTCTAATATATTAAAACGCTAGCTATGATTTGGTTCTGTTAGCCAACTGTAATGTTTTTATTTTATTTTTTATAACTTTTGTAAAACAGTTGAAACACCTAGTCTGGATTAATCCCCTCAGAGACCCAAGGAAAAAAATCATCATCTGATATCTCAGTATCTCAATCTATAATGACAGGTGTCACTTGTAAGGTAGGGCAGCTGTGGCTCAGTTGGTAGAGTGGGTCATCTACTTATCACAGGGTTGGCAGTTTGATCTCATCCTGTCTACAAGTTGAAGTGCCCTTGAACAAGACTGCTCCCCAGCCACTGGGGCCCAGTTTGCCAGAGAGGTGGAAACAGATGATTGGCTGTTGCAACCCCTACTCAGAGTAGCCAAAAGTGGGAAAAGTTATTCAATCTTAAAGTAATGGATGGACAGATGTGGCACCTCCAGCTACAGTATTTTGTGGGATGTTATAAGGAGTTCGGTCTA
>NW_023339707.1:98255-98485 GCF_004916995.1 Morone saxatilis | reverse complement strand
ATTGAATTGAATTGAATTGAGTTCCTCTGCCACCTTCTGTTTCTGGACAAACGAAACAGACTGGGGAAGTTGTGGCACCTATTTTCTTCTCTCAATTTCACAGCTGTAGGCCAAACTTTCCCAGGAAAGTGCAACACTTGTGACATCTTCTGGCTTTTCAAGTTGAATTTCCTTCTCTTTGGGCCATTACGGTATCTTGATCATTGTCCCATTCAATTCAATTCAATTTT
>NW_023339707.1:95971-98155 GCF_004916995.1 Morone saxatilis | reverse complement strand
TTTTCATCAAACATACCCACTCAAGTCTGAACTAAGGTCACAGAAAATAAGCAGTCTCAGATCCCAATATGATCAATCTACCAGTATCCTGACCCATTCATTCACTGCCCAACAAGGGAGAGAGGTTAGAGCTCAATTCTCTCACTGAACAACAGAAAGTGGGGGCGTAAGATATAAGAGGGAAAGAAAGAGAAACTGCAAAACTGTTCAATTGTAAAGATGTGTTGACATTCATTTATTATAATTTGTTGAGACTGTTAATCAAGATATGAAACAGTTAACAAAGAAAAAGGGAAACTCAAGCTGCTGCTACACTTTATTTTTCTAAAGTTAAACACTTTATTTCATTTTTTAGACTGAGACATTTTAGACTTAGCAGAGGATGTGGAAGCAGGACCTGCTGACCCAGAGCATGTAGCGAGTAAAGCAGAGGAACCTATTGAAGTTCTTTAGTTATTTTCGCACTTTCCGACCAAGATATAGAGTGACTGCAAATTTAGAAGAAGTAGTCCAATAGGGCCACCCAGTGTATTGGAATGTGTTCGCTAACTCTGCATCAATCCATTATCTGAATTGAGTCTTGACTTGATGCGCAGGGTAACCATCATCAACATCAGGCGTTAGGATCCGCCTACCAACTTTGATGGGCGAGTTTGACAGATAAAATAAATTCACGAAGCACTGCAACACAGGACCATGAAATAATTAATTGAATAGTGAAATAATTATATATGTTTTTTTTTACATCAAATGAATCGGTATTTGAATGAAGAACACTACACAAGTACAGGTCCATTTACCATTGACCATAGTAGAGTCTGCCATGCAAGGTGCCAACTGCTGATCAGAAACAAATTCTCATTCACACTCCACACCAATGGCACAGCATCGGTAAAAATTTGGTGTTCAGTATCTTGGACACATGCAGGGGAAAATTAACTGCCAACCTTCTGATTCGTGTACTCACAGGAAAAGGACGATGCCAGTGTTTGACATGGCATATGACAGACCCAGAATGCCGCTGCCCATGATGGCGTTGCTCAGGTTGAAGACAGACATTCCAAAGGAGGTTTTACCCTCAAACTGGAAAAGACATAAGAATATTAACTTCAAAGACACAAAAACAAAGATTTTATGTTAGGCTGCATATTGTGACATTACAATTACATTACAATTCACCCAACCCAACAACATGAAAATAAACACAGCTTGCACAATTAAAAAAATAAATGTTCATTGTTTCGAATATACATTGTATCAACAGAACACACAGAGCACCAACAGGCTGCATGACCTGTCTCTCATACTCACATCTGTGAACTGAGGTCTCTTTGATCCATCACTCTTGTGTTGCAGAAACTTTTCTTCTTCTGGCGGGACACTGTGATATCCAGAACAAACAAACAAAAAACCCACTGCACTCCTTCAACTGAACATGATATGAACATACTTGATTTACCATGAATTCATGGCGACACAAAATAAGAAACATACCCTGCCTCCCCAGTGATGTCATGGTGGTGATTACCATTAGATTGCTTCTGCAGTTCCATGGTTATGATAACTATTTCTTCAGAATAATGGAAGTTTGGAAAGAATGAAAAGATTTTGAAATGTAAAATCTGAAAAGAAGAAACAAACACAAACAGCTTAAATCCACCTCATAGAATATTTGCATATTTAATAATTTTATATTGACTGTAGAATACTGACATCATCATCAAGTGTAAACTGGTGAACAGCTGCTTTTTTGTGGTCATGTATAGCCAAAAACACTGTGATACAAATAATAAATGATAATATAAAAGACTGCTGCTGTTTTAGTCACGGTAGTTAGCAGCATGGCCCTAGGGATTGTAAGGTTGGTTGTTCCAACTCTGACTTATAAATTGTATTTATTTATTATTTCCTCCCATAGTTCAAAAATATGTAATTAGCTTTTTTCTGGAGATGTTCAGTACCAAATTTGGTGACGATTGCTCATTATGTTGAGAACTAGTAGTGAACAAACAGATATAGAAAATCCAAAATGGTGGAAATTTCACCTAGACATAAATGGGCGTGGCTTCTACAGATCCCCGGACAAGGTACGTCTTATCAGTCTGTTTTCCGGGAATAATTGACACAAGCAGAAACCAGAAACAAGCCGTTTTTTCGTTTTGTCAAAAAAACGAAAATCAAAAG
>NW_023339707.1:90451-95871 GCF_004916995.1 Morone saxatilis | reverse complement strand
TTAATTTTGGCACTTTTAGTCCTCCATACTTACAAACCCCCACCACCTGTACACAAAGTTAAGATGGCTGAGGTAGACATTTGACCATAGCAGATAGAAATACATTGAAAATGCTATTAAAAGGTAGCAATTTTTGCAATTATTAAGCAAAAACTATTGTGTTATAAAATGCTAGAAAGCTAAAAAATATATTTATACATATATGTTGATGTTTATAAATATTTTTACAGGATCCTATTGACATGTATCGCCTGTCTGTCCTGTTATTCCGTCCACCTGCTGCTACGCAGTGCTGGAGTTGTGGGTAAGGCTTCAATCAATTTCGAGTCTCGAGTTCAACATTTTCAAAAGGTCTTTCTGTGTCTCTTCACTTCCCTTCTTCTGTATATAAAGTCCAATTTAGCTAGTCCTGTGTATGTGTCTAAATGTCCACAGCCAGTTTACAACATAGTTCTTTGTTATTGGTCTCATCAGGTATTCGTGCCTATGAGCAACTTGGCCTGAGAGCTTTTGGTCATCCAGGGAAGATTCTAGCAGCTGTCATCATAACACTACATAACATTGGAGGTAAGACAGTGGTGTGGTATATAGGTATGGTATTTAAAATGTCATACAGGTCAGTGGTGAATATCACTGTTTTGATGGAATATGTAAATATATGTGACCATGTACACTTAATAAACACTCTTTTTCCTCCCCTGCAGCCATGTCCAGCTACCTGTTCATAGTAAAATCTGAGTTACCACTGGTCATCCAAGCCTTTCTTGGCCAGACATCCAGCTCTGAGTGAGTACTGCTAACAATACTGAAGTCAACAAAATGAAATTCAGTTTCATCTGTATGTGTCAATGACAGAGATCAGTCCAAGATAAGAGATGAAAAGACTAAACCCGAATGGTAGTTTGTCTCTCAGTACTTTCTGACTTACTGTCTGTGGCTTTCAGCTCCAAGCCTAGCTAGTTTTTAACTCAAACAGGAGGAAATCAATTGCAGCCCCCTGGTGCTCCCATGCTAAAAATAACTTTGCAGTAGTGCTCTTTTGAATGTTCCAATAGAAGATAAAACATGATAAAGTGACCTATAAAGGTGCCCTTCCAGGTGACAAAACATGGTGCCCTTTAGAGTGTCAATCATAACTCTGACTAAGCTGTTTCACAATAAATGCATTGCAACTTTCTGTGCAGCCGCCCCTCTATATATAGCAGTGGACTTGAGCTGACTGCCTAAACTAGCTTATTGCTTTACCTTCAGCAAGGTGGTGTATAGGGTATTGAGTCAAAATAAAGATGAGGAGCAAATGCAACTTTTTTTGCTGCCATGATCATTTCAACATAATTTATGGTGATGGTAACTATATGATCATTTTGGATGATGGCATGTTCATTTATGTTTACACCGTACAAACCAAAGGATTGCTTAGAAATTCTGAAAAAAAAAACACAGTGGCAGGTATGTGAACAATGACTGACATGGCAGCCACTTCTCTCAAGTGTATGAGTTCATGAAAAGCAAATAGATCACAAGCCTATATTTGACTTTGTGCCCCTGTGACAAATTGAAAAATTGCCATTTAACAACAGAACTGACCTCAGTTTTACTCTAAATGTAGTTTGAAAAATACAGTTTATACTATTTGTATGTATTCTTTATGTGAGTCGCTCTGTTCTGCACCTAGCGACTGGTTCATGAATGGAAACTACCTCATCATCATCGTCACTGTCTGCGTCATCCTCCCACTAACACTGATGAAACACCTGGGTACGTAACTTTCCCTTTACTTGTCATGCTTTGTAATTCCCTAGTACTGCTTTAAATCTGTGCACAAAACCATTAATTATTTTAAGTCTTTAGAAAGGACTCAACCCGTTTCCTTGTATTGTATGATGTAAACTAAAGTTAATACAGAATTCACACGATTGGTTCTGCTCTTCAATATGATTTAAAAAAAACTCAAACTTAAGAATAAACTCAAACTTAGAGTGCCTAGTTGTATTTTTTGAGGTGTGTCTGAGGGGTTGTCTTCTTGCATTCTGCAGGGTATCTTGGTTATACCAGTGGTTTCTCTCTCTCCTGCATGGTCTTCTTCCTCTCAGCGGTGAGTCTGTGTCGTCACAATGCATAACTTCACTGCCACGGCACAGGGTGGGAATGCTGGAGAAATTTGTTACATATAAGGAAGTAAATTACCACTTAGATACTGAGTGCCTATGGTTGTCATCAACTATGACTACAACACTATAAACCCGCACTTTGGGTTGTCATGTGTGTGTTGTTAGCAAACTTTGAAACTGAAATTATTACATTTTCAAAAGGTGGGTGTGTAGGATTTGGTGGCATCTAGCGGTGTACTTGCAGGTTGCATTCACGAAACATGTGAAAAATGCGGAAGGCTTTATTTACCGCCAGTGTTTGGTTTGTCTGTTCTGGGCTACTGTAGAAACATGGCAGCCTTAAATGGTAAATGGACTGTACTTAAATAGCACCTTTCTAGTATTTCGACCACTCAATGCGCTGTACACTACATGCCACACTCGACCCATTCACACACATTCATACACGCAAGGTGCCTTACCGGAACGGAAACTAATCATTCATACACCAATCGGGAGATCGAACCACCAACCTTCCAATTAGCTTTACCTCTGAGCCACAGTCGCTTCCTCTATACATAAAAATGGCGAATTCTGTTTTACACTAATGAAAACATATTATGTCTATACTGCATGTCTGCCAATAGATCCTCCTAAATGTTACACACTGGACCTTTAATTTAAAAACAATTAAAATACCAAAATTGTAGTATTGGGGAAGATCCAATACAGCAACAATATTTTGGAATGAAGAACTAAATTTACATGGTAAATGGACCTGACACACCAATGCACAGCATTGGGAGCAATTTGGGGTTCAGTATCTTGCTTGAGGATACGACATGTGGCGGGAGGAGCTGGGGATCAAACCAACAACCTTCTGATTAGTGGATGACCCGCTCTGCCTCTGCGCCACGCCCTGCATGCACACACTATTATGTAAATAAATAATGTTGTTGCTGTTGTCATAATGCAGTGACTATGAGTGACTTTATTACCATATTTAAACTAAATGTAAACTTACTTAAGATGATGTAGTAATCCAAAACAGAAATAAAATCCATAAACTTAAAGTAATAGTCCACACAATGAGAAAACACGAGGGGACAGGCTAAACACTTTACAAATGACTAGAGACGAACTAGCAATGAAACAAGGACATGAAGTAAAAGAAGACACAAGAGGAAAGGAATTACAAAAAAACAGAAAACCAAACCCAAAATCAGGACAAATACAGTCTAACCTGTCCATGAACCTTAACGCTGCACTTATCAATATGTATTCATTAACAATAACTCTGTTTACCATCTATAATGTCAAAGGTGTCTCACATAGTGACAAACCCACAGATAATTATCACCAAACTCTGCATTTCCCCTCAGCTCTAACAGAGATGTCTTCATCTTTCAGCTGATTGCTTTGATTTTACATCCTACAACTGTACTGTTTTTGTCTTACCACTCTGATATTGTTGTTTTCGGCCACAGCAGGCAGCTGTTTTCAGAGAAAAAGCTCTGATAGAGACCAATAACAGAGCTAGAAGAGAGGGAATATTAGACTTTCACAACTGCAAATGAATGTAGTCGCCTGGGTGTGTAAATAGCCAGCTGTTTGTTAACATGTTAACAAAAACAACCTCATAAGGGAATGATACTTTAGTGTTGTGTTTACAGCATGTTCTGCAACCCCTAAATTCAATTACTGCTTATTTAGCTCAGATGTGTAACTGAAATTAATAGAAAGCCCCTATCTATAGAATTCTTACTTACTAAGAAATACTTTAATTTGTAGAAAATTATACAATCATTGTCTCCAGGTTGACTCCTTCCGGCTTTTTGGTGTTCAGCCACCTCAGACTCTGTCTTTGTGTCACATCAGGTCATCTACAAGAGATTTAACATTGCTTGCCCTCTGGAAGTGTTTGGAAACTACTCTGTGACCACAGCAGCCTTCCCAGAAGACACATGCACCATCAAATTCTTCACCATCAACCAAGAGGTCTGAGATGAACTACCTCAGTTTCAAGCAAACACACAAAAATCACAATTTGAATTTGAACTGTTCATTTGTAAGGAGCTCTGTTCAGAGGACTGCAGTGTGCACTCAACACGTGTATGGTCAGGAACTATTTGTGGGTGCATCTTATTACACAGGGTAGTGTAGAGTTCATGTGCTTCCTGGAAAACAACCAAGTAAAGTTACTCTGTTGCCTGATTTGCAGACGGCATATACCATCCCCATCCTGGCATTTGCTTTTGTATGTCACCCTGAAGTGCTTCCCATCTACACTGAACTGAGCAAGTAAGATGAACACATTATTAGATTCTTACATTCAAATCAACAGTTAAAGGATTTATGTGGGTTTTGGCCACCATCAGTAACCAGTTATAATGACCTTTGGGAAAAAGGTGACAAGATCAGTAAAGTTGAAAAATACTGACAGTTTCTTCAGATTATCTAAACCACTTAAGTGGTTCCAAAAGTGTCCAAAAATTAATGAATACAGTTAATTTTACATTTGGGAACTATAGCAATATCATCTTTAAGTATAAGCTTTTTTGAAAATGAACTATAGAAATAACCACGCTTCCCTCTCTTTATTTCATGTGCTGTATTGCTAAAACATCTGTAATTTTGTTTTCCTAAAGCCCAACCAAGAGAAGAATGCAGAATATTGGCAATGTTTCCATCCTGGGCATGTTCATCATGTACTTCTTAACTGCCATATTTGGCTATCTGACCTTCTATGGTGAGGCAACATATGTTTAAGTCAGCTGCAAAACAAAGCTCAGTTTAATGACAGTTAGGTCTCACTGATTCTATATTTGTGCGTGTGGTGGTGGTGTGTTGTGTTGTGTGTTGTGTGTGTGTGTGTTGGTTGTGTTCTGTGTGTGTGTGTGTGCAGAGAACACAGAAGCAGAGCTCCTTCATACCTACAGTAAGGTGGATCCCCTGGACACTCTGATTCTGTGTGTTAGGCTGGCTGTCCTGGTGGCCGTCACTCTGACTGTACCTGTGGTCTTGTTTCCTGTAAGAACATATCTGGTCTTCACACACAATCTGACATACTCTGACACTAACCTGTGTCCACCTTACTTGTGAAGTAAAGTGGACAGGGTTTTTGTTAAAAAAAAAAAAAGCTGGGCTGTGTCCAATGCATACATGTAAAGGCCAGTCTCTAAGGAAGGCTAGGTACAAACAATGAGAGGAGGTGGACGTACCTGCAGTACAGTAGTTCACACTTCCACAGCACTAATTACTTTACAACAGAGATGTAACTATTTCCATCTAAATGTGAAACATCTATGTTTGTCATTTAACTCCCACATA
>NW_023339707.1:83697-90351 GCF_004916995.1 Morone saxatilis | reverse complement strand
CTGTAGATGTTTCACATTAAAAGCCTACCAGGAAAAGAGGGAAGCTAGCTGCTGGAAGACTTTTAATATGAAACATCTGTGCGGGAAGGTTTAATAAATACTTCTCTCATTCACTGATTACATGTCCATTTAGTGAATTTCTACAGAAGTGTATTGCATTTACCAAAGAAAACAAAATTGAGTGGTAATTTGTGTGCAATTTTGACTTTTTTAATTAAATATGTCATATTTAAGATATAAATCAACTAATCACAAGAAAACTGTCTCATAATCAGAACATCAGGAGAGCAAAATTGCTATCAGAAAAACAAATTAAAAAGTAATTGAAAAATACATCATTATTATTATTGTTGCTATTGTTATTGCTGTGCATCTTTGTCTCTGTCTTTGTCTCTTTACCCCCACACCCACTCCCCTCTCTCTCTCTCTAACCCCAACTGCTTGAGGTTTTTGCCTCTTATTTTGCCTCTAAATATTTCTTTGCAGTTAACTGCTGTTATTAATTTCATAAGGATTATGGTCAAGACCTGCTCTATTTGAAAAGTGTCCTTTGGTTACGAATTGACACTATAGAAAAAAACTGAATTGAATTAGCAAATTCCTTATCAGGTCACAGAATTGAGATGAGATTATTAGGAGATCTTCTCTTGTTATTATGAGATAATAAGTCATAATTATGACAGAGAAGTTCTAATTACTTTTTGGTCATTTTTGATGAATGCAATTTGCTTCCATACATTTCTGAATTTGGAAATGGGCCAAATGGACATGGAATTCTACTGGTTGAATCATCAGTACAATTTGTAATTTTATTGAACAACATGTTTTATCATCAGTACAAACAATAAGACATTGAAGTGAAAAATAAGACTCATTAATAACCACTCTAGATGAGAGCAGTGCAGAGAGAAACAAATTCTATTGCCATGTAACTAATGATGGAGTAAAGGTAGAGGTTGAGCTTTGGAATGGAGACAAATTAATTAGTTGATTTTGGCTCAAATATGGGTCAGTTGTAAGGATCTGATACATTGGGTTATCCAGCTCCAGATTTTATTGAGTAAATTTGAATTGAGTTGTTAGATAATTTGAATTGAGTTGTTTGATAATTCTGATTACTGATAAAATGATTAATACTTGAACTGTGTGTACATGATACATCCATTAAATAAGATAATTCACCTGTTTCTTTACTGTGATTTCTGATACATAGTTTTTCTGTATTTTAGTGTTGTTTGATACATTGGTCTGATACATGAGCAGCATTATGCATCCTTTCATCTGTGTTTCAGATACGTCGTGCCCTCCTGCAGCTGCTTTTTCCAGGGAGACCCTTCCACTGGCTCCGTCACATCACCATTGCTGTGTGTCTTCTGTTTGCTGTGAACCTGCTGGTCATCCTCGTTCCCAACATTCGAGACATCTTTGGCATTACTGGTGGGATATTAGACTTAGAAGCATTATGACAGCCTGACCCAAAAGGGGGGTTTGTAAAAATAAACATAGCTCCAGTGAAATCAAAATGTACGATAAAATTCTGTTGATGGATGAGATAGATGAGAAGAACAATTATATCACATTTTAAAATAATGGGGTCACTTGTTGGCAATGATATTCTGAACTTCTTAAATCTTGCCCTGGACAAATAAAATAAGAAAAACAACTAAAACCATCACTGGAAATACTAAACTGAAATGAGCAAACCCACTCTGGAAACTTAACAAAACAAAAATTGAAAAGAAAGGGGAAAAAACAACAATAATAGATACAATGATAGTTACCAGATGGTCATATATAACTGATTTACACTTTTTACACCAAACATTTTCTTTTCTGTGTTAAAAAAATCAGGACAAACCTGTAAGACCAGCTATATCTTTGACTTATCTTTATCTTAAAAAAGGGTTTACTCTGAATATATGTGATCTAGATTTTAAAATACCGGGCCATGGTGACCATACAAGGACTGAGGAAGTGCATTTAACAAATCAATGATCCAGGATTTTTTATTGTGCCTCCTTTGTGTCTAGGGGCAACCACTGCTCCCAGTCTGATCTTTATCCTTCCTGGACTGTTCTACATCCGCATTATCCCCACCAACCAGGAGCCCATGAACTCTAGACCAAAGATCCAGGTAGGTTCCTATCAGAGAGGGAAGAGACTCAACACAGAGTTAGTAGAAGTATAACCAACCCAATGAATATCAGCCAGGAGCACAGTGGGTCTAGTGAATATGTTGATGTATCTTCTTTGGTTTTCAGGCTGCATGTTTTACAGCATTGGGTTTCATATTCATGACCATGAGCCTGACATTCATTGGGCTTGACTGGACAAGTGGAGAAAAGCGAGGTCTCGGTGGCCATTAAAGTGCAACCCCCAGAACCTACAGCAACAGCAGCCCACTATTGTGCCCCTCCTCCAGTCCTCTGGAAGATTCAACCTACTGCTGGAAGGCTCATGGCTTCTGTGGGACTGTTTTTATTAATCATTTGGACAATCTGTTTCTCCAGCATGATGAGAGAAGCCCGGTTTTGTCCTATCACCCACCCAGGTTGATATATACCACCAGGATCCCTCACAGGTGGTGTCCCTCTTTTCTACATGAGAGCTGATGAACATGTTGACCCTGGAAGCCCCTCAACCACTACAAGCTATTAACCTTAACAGAGGGTAAATGTGGTGTATAATAACAGCGATATTAAAAGCCAATTGGAGATATGTCTAAATGCAAAAAGCATGTTTAATTATCAGTAACGTTCGATGCAAAATTGATTTGATATGTGCTTGATTAAACTGCTATTCAAAGACAGACACCATCAGTGTTTATCATTACAGTCCAATTATTTCTATTCCATAAATTCTACTTCCATCTGAGAGCCATACAACATGGGGTAACCGAACAAAGGCTTCGGATAATTCACTTCAATTTAAGTATGTGTATTGTAATTCTGTAAACTAGAAGACATAGCTAGCGTCCATCAGCCAAAGTCTCACATGAAGTTTATGCAACTGTGAACAAATTAATTTGGTATTTAATTAATTTGTGAATTTATTCTGGACAGCATATGTGGATATTTAATAAAATTTTACAACAGTTGAAACCTGTCTTATTTATTTTTGGCATACAACAAAAGCTATGCTTTTTAATCACAATTTAATGTTAAAAATAAAATGCTATTGTATAGGATTAAATATGCACTAAAATAAATTTAGTTTTAACTACAATAAACAATAATTTTGAATTTAATTTTATCAGGTAGCCATGTCTGCTGGATGTGTTGGAGAGTAACTGTTTGCGACTTCAAGCCTCATATACTGGGACTGTGTTTCAGTCCATTTGTCTTGGAATCTTTTTGCCCCCCAGTGCTCCAAAAATGCTCCGTGCAGAGTCCACATGTCAAATATATGGCATATGACAGCAGACAAGAGTGGCATACTATTTGTCATTTTTCAATCACTCTGTTCTAACTTGAACAGTAGGGCAGTATTGGGCAACAAAAGGGTAAGGCTTTGAGTTTACAATAATAAGAATTTGCCCAGTTCAGTGTAATTGGTGTCTGTACCCAGGATCAATAATTGATAAGCACATCCAAAAACACCTAACACCCTAAGGGATCCCTTTTCTATCATTGAGTAAAATTACAACCCTTGACTAAGTGCAGGGTTCCCACTCCTTTTAAGAAATAATTTTCCTGGATCTTTCAATTACATTTTCCAGGAGTTGTTATTGACATTTAAGGACAGGTAAGTGTTTAGTATTTATAGGACACTCTGTATTAGCTCACTTTTGGCTGTTTTCAGCACAGCTGATTTTTCTGCAGCGATCCATAAGTAACAGTTCAAATCAAGTAGTCAAATTTATAATATTTTGCAGACCTGATTAAGGAGCTAAAATACAATTTAAGATTTCCAGGCCTTCAATTCCAATTCCAAGTGTTTCCAAGACTGGAAAACTAGTCTCTGAATTTCCAGGTTTTCCAGGATGTGTAGAAAGCCGGTGTTTTATTTCATATTATATTCAGTGTGTAACGATAATAGTACAGAACAACTGATAAACTGTACAATTAACTGTAAGAAATTTTAAGTATTTTTTTGGGGCTTACGGCCTGAACACTGAAGACTACGACAGGAAAGGGGGGGGGGGGTAAGAAGGGATACACCAGCAAAGGGCACCAGGTTGGATTCGAACCCTGGGCCACTGCTTCGATACATGGGACGCCAGCTCTACCAACTGAGCTAACCGGGCACCCCTTATGGATGTTTTTAGGTAACTTTTTATAAAAGTCTGTCTGTATTATGTTTTCTTCTTCTATTTTATTAAACCATCATAGGTTTTTTGACACACTGTTTTCTTCTCCCTGACTATTAGCTCTGGTTATTTTAACTGTGTACATTTCTAATGCAGGGTGAGGCTGTTTAGCAGAGAATGAAGGCTCTGTGAATATGTGCAGCTATGTTCAGGTTTTCAAAGTAAATAATAATCTAATCTATAACTATAAAAACTATAAAAAAACAATTTCATTTGATATAGTCAACTGTGTATATATTGTTTTGTTTTATTAAACTCCTTAAAATCAAGAAGGACTTGCAAACCCCAGGTAAGGTTTTGGTGAACCCTCATTGGAGTCCTGTGCAGGTTAGGAACCGCTAATCAATATTGGTGTAGATAATATAGATGACAGTAGGTCCACTCAATGGAGGATTACAATAAGAGCTGCACTTTAAGTAAGGCATCTTTATTTAAGCTGGTATCATATATACAAGAATACCTTGCGGGTGGAGCTGGACAACATTCAAATGCCATTCACTCAACATATTCAGTTCAAATATCATGACAACGAAGGAACTGCTACTGTGTGAAAATGGTGGAATAATTCATGTATTAAAAATTCCAAGTCAAAGATTTGATTTTAATCAAGATATCTTACCAAAACATTTCATTACTAAGCAGTTTACATTCAAAGAGAAAAGATCTGACAGCACCCTCTGCTGTCCAGTGTGATGTTTTATTTGGGTACAGACTGATCTAACCAGTGCATGGACACTCAAAGAGCACATCCAGCTATAGAAATCAGTTTGAAATGAAAAAATAATTGTCATCTTCATCCATCCACAGGTTTTGAATTAAAATTCTAAGTTAGTTCCATGGTACAAATATCTGCTTGCCTTTCCAAAGAAAAGCAAGTCTTGTATGGCAACAGAGTGTGCTGATAATGTCTTCAGTGTGAAAACTGCAGCGCTGTTTAAGTACCATTCAAGTCCATCTATGGCTCCAGGTTTTTAACAACTTCTGCCTCAGCAGGCACAGTGGAGCAAGCCGGGGCTTCCCCTTCAGCCTTCTCTGACTTTGGCAGCAAGTGCAGAGTTCTCCTGTCGAATAGCCTTGTAGTCATCCAGAATCCTCTCCAGGTTAGCCACAGTTTTGTTACCATTTTCTGTCTCAATCTGAGGACAATTTAAGATGTAAAAATTTAACTGTTCTGTACACCTCTGACTGACACAACAGACAAGTATTTCACAAAATGTTAGAATGTATGATGGTGTAACAATAATAATTGAATCAATTAAACGGTAAATCCTACCTGTTCTTCTAAATCTCGAATCTCTCTCAAGATTGTACCGGTGTCCTCAATGGTTTGGATCAACTGATTACAGTTCTATAGAGGAATGCAGGATGGAAAGATGATACATTCTCTGATAAGAGCTATAGATTAAGATGAATAGGGTTGCCCCCCTAATGCGCACTGTTGTATGTGCGGTGCTATTACTGACTACCCAGACTGGGAGCTCGAAGGACAGGGAGAGTTTGTTTACAGTATTTGTGTAGGAGCCGGGGGACCCAGAGGGGGAATACTGTCAGGGAACGGGGACAGAATGAAAACTGGGCAAGTGCACAATGGAGGCCAGCTAACAGCGGCTCCAACCAGCACTCTGACTCCATGGACAATGAAGACATAGCAGGTACAGGAGAGCCATGAAACAGGAAAGAAGCAAGTTTCTAGCGAGTTAATTTATAAGTATACATCGTATCGATAAGTCTGCCAGTATTTCTTTGTTTAGTTTGACGTTTTTTATTCTGTGTTTTGAACAACTTGTGTAATGTTAAACTCTGCTGAAATAAATGAACTAAATGTTTAGAACCATTACCACTTTTTCCAGATATCATTTAACGGCTGTTAAAATATACATATTTAAATTATTTAATTAGTATAAAGGTGCGACAACCAGTGGATTATTGGCTAGCTAACGACTAACTGTCGACTAGGAAGATCTTTAGTCGGGGACAACCCTAAAGATGAAATTGAAGAAATTTAACAGAATGATGACATACTTCATGCAGGGCAGCCAGGTACTTGTAGGATTTGCGAACGGATTCATCTTTTTTGGCATCCTACAAATGACCATAAAACAACTAGTTAGTTCAAAAACACATAAAACAGCAACATTTACTTGCGTAATAAACTGAACTTCAATTTACTCCATGAAGACAAAAAAACTGTGTTATGACATTGGCTGTATTTTGGGATCGTTGTCCTGTTGCAGAATACATTTGGGGCCAATCATACACCTCCCTGACAGTATTGCATGATGGATAAGTATCTGCCTGTATTTCTCAGCATTGAGGACACCATTAATCCTGACCAAATCTCCAAC
>NW_023339707.1:83446-83597 GCF_004916995.1 Morone saxatilis | reverse complement strand
AATGCTGTGAAACATTGCATTAGATAATTGTAAAGCAATTCTGTACTTAAACTATATCGATCCCTATCAAATACACATGAAATGAATGTCAATCTTGTCGTTAAGTGTTTCATTAAGCCAAAAGGTTGTTTTATAAATGTGGAAGATTTTT
>NW_023339707.1:79388-83320 GCF_004916995.1 Morone saxatilis | reverse complement strand
TTTAGTAACCTGTTATAAATTGTAATAATGTCTTTATTAATCATTAATAAATCATGTATTGAAGCTTAATAGAATACTTATAAGCCATTAATTAGTGGCTTATACAGTTCTACAGTTCTTAATGACATTGGCTGTATGTTTGGGGTCGTTGTCCTGCTGCAGAATACGCCTCCATGATGGTATTGCATGATGGATAACTATCTGCCTGTATTTCTCAGCATTGAGGACACCATTAATCCTGACCAAATCTCCAACTCCATTTGCAGAAATGCAGCCCCAAACCTGCAAGGTACCTCCGCCATGCTTTACTGTTGCCTGCAGACACTCATTATTAAACTGCTGTGATCAGCCTGTCAATCACTGCGGTCTGTGTTGAGGCCACACCCTTGCAGGTCTTTGATGCATTTTTTTACATTTTCTGAGAGGGAGAGAGCTATCAGAATAGTAACATTTAAAGTATGACTATTTGTGAGTGTTAGTGACGTGGCTGTTACATTTATACAAGTACTGGTCTACCAGCACACACGCATGATGTAGTATGCACACGTAAACATAGAATGGAACTGAATATATTTGACCGTAGATCCAACCTATTGTCACCAATTTATCACAATATCTCATCCAGCTATTCCAGTCAGTATCGGACCAATATCCAATATTCATATATAATCAGTATCAGATTGCTGCATATTTGCATGATGTCTGCAGCTGAAAAAATAATGGGAATTCAGCTTTGCTTTTTCCTCTGCTACCTTAAAGACCAGCTCATCAGTCACAGCAAAGGTCCTGTCCAGTTTTCCTGTTAGGTTGTTGATCTCTTTCTGGAGCTCCTTAGTGTCTAACAATATCTGAAAGCAAAGTGAGCACAGTGTTGATGAGCGGATACACAGCACACACTGATTGCAGTAACTTCACTGAAATGAATTAGTTTCTCTTCAAAATGCTGCCATTTTAAATGCTACCATGACTGGGCCATTACACTGCTGTACAGAGCACAGAAATCAAAGTTGTCAGAATATATTATGAGGCCTGACAGAAGGCCACCTGTCTACAAACTGGGTCTATTCAAACTAGCTGCGTTTGCTTGCTTGCTTTACATATTAGTTATGCCCAGAGAAATTCAGCTTCTTGTCATTTGTTTTTAGATGTACCTTTGTAATTTCTTCCTTTTGTTTCTTGATGTTGCTGACAATCTCTAGAATCCTCTGAGTGTATGCTGACCGTGACACATCCTGGGGAAGATTCTCTAACTCTGTTACCTATGTTGGAAGAGAACAGGCACAATACAAACAATGAAACACACATTAAGTACAACCAGCAAGGTGCTAACAGAAAACTAACCTACCTAACTACCTAACTCAATTGTGACAGAATTTAAAAAAAATACTGTGACAATTGCAAAAGTAACCTATGAGTACACATGCGCTAATAAAGGTAATCTAAAACTTATTTACTAGCTTTCAAACGAAATGTAGAATTTTAGTCCATTACCAGTTGTTTGTATATTTCTTCCTTCTTCTTGGCCTCATCTGTAGACACACGGATTCTGTCATGCAAAGACTTGATTTCAGACAGCTTTCTGGATGACTCCAGCTAAGGAAAATGGAGACAAATGAGCACAATCGAATTGAGTTTCTACTGCAACAAATGAAGTGACCAATGTGTTGTTAGGCACTACTTACATCTTGGTTGCTGCAGATTTCTTTGAGTCTTCGGTGCTCGTCGATGAGTGGAGCACGGTGTTTTTCCCACTGAGAGGCCAGGTTCACCACCCGCTTGGCACTGGCCTCCACCAGAGCCTGGAGCAAGAGACACACGTTTCTACTATGTATGAGTTTCCTGCTGGGTTTGATGACAGACACCTCAATCAGCCCTCTTACCTGAAGCTTTAGCAGGTTGTTGTCTGCATCTGGCAAAAGGTCGATTGTTTTCTTTTTCACCTGCATCTTCTCCTCTTTTTCAGAGTTTCTCTGCTCTCTATGCTTCAGCTCATCCAAAACCTACACCAAAACACAATGCACATGTGAAACAATAATTATGCATTTTGTACCTACTGTTATGGAAGCTCACATCTACTCCACATTATTCCAAATACATCAGTGTAAACTCACTGGTACCTCCTCATCTACAGGCAGGTCTGACATTGTGGCTCCCTCCTCAGACAGAATCGAGACACTGTAGATAACGATATCCTCTATTTGAGTAATGACTTCCCTCTATCTACCTCACAGTTTAAAAATGTTTGATCATGAATACTTTATTACTTCAAGTATCTTTAATGAAAGGAAGGGTAGGACTCAAAAGACAAAAGAGAAGTGTCAATTCACTCAACTCACTCAATAATGGTTGAGCACCATTAAGTAGGAAAAATTATAATAATAGTGAGAAGATCCATCCAGAAGGGATTTCTCACTGGATTCTCAACAGCAAACTGTGTTTACTGGGTGGTGGGCACTAGTACGAGACCTTCATCAGACCTTTTTTGATGAAGGTGTAGTTCTGAAATGTCGCAAACAAATATTGCAAGTTAGACAGCATTTATTTTTTGCAGCTTTTGATCTACCTATCCCACTCCTAATGAAATACATGTGCAGGATTATTTCGTCTAATCTCCTAATCTAAAAAACACAACCCAGAAAAACGTAATAAAACAAACAAGATGGTCCTTGTTGGTCCTGCTTTTTTTGTTAACAGGTTTGTGTTTGAGTGCATGTGTAGATTCACAGTTGGAAACCAAAATATTTTGATTAAAGATTTATATAAAACTGACATTATCATCATGTCAGTCTTCCTCAATTCCAAACACAAAATATTTGCTGGTTTAGAAGAGCAAGTGAACAGCTGGACCGTTTACAATAAGTAAATCATGTCTAGGTTACATCATTAGTCCATCAGGATAAGCTGAGGTGTGTGTGTGTGTGTTACCTGTGTATTAGTGACACTCATGTGCTTCATGTCTGCAGCTAGCTGGTCAACATCACTGCAGAGCTGCTGCAATTGCTGCTGGAGTGAAGTCAGTTCCTCCTGCTGATGGAGCTGGATATCAGTTTCTGACTGATGCCCAGTGGGGATGGAGCTGGTTACTGCAGCCGCCTCCTGGAGGACACACAAGTGCATTAAACTCCTAAACATCCTCTATTTTAGGTTCTGTCCATAGAGTGCTCCTCACCTGAGTGAAGGAAAACTTCTGGGTGTGGGTGAAGTGGGTGCCCTTGGTCAGGATGTGGTCAGAGGGGGCAGAGCCTCTGAAGTTCTGCAGTAGCTCAGACAAGTCAGAGGTGGAGCATGGACCACCCAAGGCACTTTCAGGAAAGGGCAGTGCAGCAGAACGCAGCTGCTCCTCGATGCGTTTACGCAGCCGGTTCAGTTTCCTGGAGCGATACTCCTGTTCATCAACAGATAAACTCATTTGTTATTGCAGCCTTTCCTGAAAAGGCATAGGGCATCCAACACTAACCTTTTATGTACACTACAGTTCATAAGTTTGGAATCACCTTCACCTGTCATATTAATGTTTTTCTTCTTTCCTTCAATAATGGCTTTTTTAACAGAGATAAAAACTGTACTCTGTTTACATTTGAAATAATTATTAATTCCTGATAATGGCCACCTCCTCTGGCATTATTCCTTACATATAGTATACATGCTTATGTATATATGGGTAGATAGATTGCACTAGCTTCTAATTTCTACATCAGTTGCTGGAGCTGAGGTAGAGCAGCTGAACAATTTTACGTTCCTGGGAATCAACATCACAGAGAACCTATCATGGTCTTCTCACATCTCCACCCTAGTCACAAATTGGCATGGGATGTGCCCGGCCCAGTGAATTAAATGTTAAAACTCTCTATTGGTTGCTTATTTCTTATACAACTAGGGATGTCACAAGAGCCAATACTTTCATACCAAAATTTTGAAAACTTGACGGTACT
>NW_023339707.1:77048-79288 GCF_004916995.1 Morone saxatilis | reverse complement strand
ATGACGTGGTATCGGATCGGTGCCTGGACTCCAGTACTCGCCGATACCGATGCCAGCATTTTCGGCAGTATCGGAGCAATTTCCGATATCCGAATCGGAACAACTCTAATCAAAACTATACACACCTGATTGTGACACCACAACTATAGAAGCTAATGCTTTTCTGAGGATGTCTCCCTTTCAAACTTCAACACAACACAGACTGAGAATACTGACTTATTGGTGAAATACTTAACACCAAATTATCCCCTTCTACTCTCACTCCTATCTGCCATAACCCTATGTTTAAGAGGAATAATCAGCCAAGGGCACCTTTTCAGTGGCAGCTCACTCATGACCTTTTCCAGCAAACATACAACCTACCCCACCACTGTCACTAGTGGTATGCACAGTTGAAAGAGACCTTAAAAGGAGGAAATTGATTTCCATAACTTCCACAAATTCACCCCTCTCTCTCGCAGATTTCCAAACCTTACACAAAATGTATCATATGGGTCACGCTACAGGTGTCTACACACTACGCTTGTCTATTGCATGGACAACCACTTCCATGCATTCTGGCTTTGCACACCAGTTGGACGATTTTGGTCAGGGTCTTTGGAAAGCGGTCCGAGATGCTCAAACTCAGCATCTCTCTCACATATGGATATACTGGTGTTCTATGTTGTACCTGTTGGTTGGTCTGAGGACTGTGCACTCTCTCTGGGCAGCTTCTCCACCAGGAACATGAGCAGGGAGCGGATCTCTGGCTCGTTGCTGTACAAAAACGTCTGGTAGCCTATCTCTCCTTTATAACCAATGTCCTGGAAAACAACAGTTTGACATATTATGAATACCACTGAGGATCTACAGGCAGGGACTCATACAACTGTACTTATAATTAAAAGTCCAGTGTATAACATTTAGGACGATCTATTGTCAGAAATGGAATATAATATTCATAGGTATGTCTTTTATTGTTTATATTTTATTTATTTATTACCCTAACCCAAACCCTCATAGTTACCTTAAAATTAGTCATTTTTATCTACGTCACCATGTTGAACCGTTATGTTTCTACAGTAGCCCAATACAGACAAACCAAACACTGGCTCTAGATAAGGGCATTCGTGTTTTTTATTTCACTTTTAAAAAATATTTTAACTGAAGCTCCACTTCATAGCTTCAGGGCTTTCAACCACATATCAGCTGTCAACTGAGTTTGTTGTCAAAGCTTGTCTTTAAATGTTGCAACTTTCAACTTTGCAATAGCTTTTTCTGTCAGGAGTCCTAGAACTTGAAATTTGCTCTTAAGTTCATCACTTTAAAGAGAATTAACAAACTTGATTACAGCAACATTCCTGTACTCATGTATAGTTTTTACATGTTATCTTTAAATGTGTGTTTTATGTATCTTTTTGTATTATGTTTACCTCTTTCTACCTTACTGTCTACTTTATTTTCATAAAAGCCCTTCTAGGGGCTGGTGTGGCAAATTGCATTTCCATGCATTAACCTTTCAAGTGATAAGAACATGTGCAGTTTTAGATCGTTATTCAGTCACATGCTGCTCCTTCCTTTATTGTTCCAATTCAAACACTGATTAGAAGGTCCATTTATCTGCATTAAGTTAGGTATGTTCCGATACGAAAAAGGTCATGTTACAATTATCTTGGCCACAATAATTGCGTTGACAATTGAAATATTCTCCCGATAATCACCAAAATGACATGAAAACATCACTTTACATTTTGTTAAAAAATATATATATGTATATATACACACACACTGTTGCCCATTAAGTTGGAATAAAATATTTTTTTACCTCTTCTCATGAAATGTGACAATGTGATTTATTCTTGATAGATAAAGTGTATATCTTCTCAAAACTTTATTGATCAATCTCTTCCAAACATATCACAGTGAAAATTAAATCACAATCAACCTTTGCAAATTGTGTATTCAGGCTTAACCAAAATTGGGGGTATTGAACAATAGGATTAAGGGCTTTGTTTCAATTTTTCAATCTTGGTCAATTTAACAGGAAACACATATTCGAGGTGATTTCATGCATAAGAATGTCCAATATTACTCTTTCAAATGCCACTAAGTCACTAATATTGAGTATGGCCACCCCTGACACAGATCAATGCGTTAAGACGTTGTGGCATACTGTCCACCCGTCTAAATAGCATTAGCGCATGCGCTGCTTTCCCGAGCGGCTGCAGTTGCAGCAGCTCTCGCTCAAAGTTGAGCGTTTT
>NW_023339707.1:68116-77023 GCF_004916995.1 Morone saxatilis | reverse complement strand
AATGTTACGAAAACTTGTCATACCATTGTTGGATGGAGCTGGAGCCAGTGTCTGGCCATAACGTGTGTAAGAGTATAAGAGCAGTGCTGTAAATACGCAACCTTGCAGAGCAAGTTGAGGTCTTGAGAATTCCGGGGGTTGGAGGTGTGAACTGCATATTCTGACCACCTGGGTTCTGGTAGTTAGGAAATCCCGAATCAAGTACAAAAAGAAGGTGTTTAGTCAAATAAGTTAGTTAAGTCTCCAGTCTGGGGTGAATGATGTATTAAAAGCTGAACTGAAGTCTATAAGCATCAGTTTTCATAAGTCCCCCTTTGAGGCTTGTGCAGGACTGTTTTTTTCAATCTCAAACTCGTGTGTTATTACTGCTGTGTGTGTGTGTCCACTCCCCTCCCAAAACATTCTAATATTCACGCCGCCGACCTGCTTGCCTACATTCTTTTTGTTTGAAAAAACCCACTTAATTCACCTTTTCAACTTCATTTGGTTCAACTATAATTTGTAACTATCGTCGACTATATAATTGTACATTGATAATGTTCTTCCCTTGGAGTTCACCTCGAACTTAGATAATCTATACCAAGAAACAATGAAGCTATTCTTCCAACATTTCATAAAGACATGTGTAAAATTTTGTTTTGTTAAATTTAATCATTTAAATGGTTAACTATGAATTTTAATATGTTAAATAACGTCCGTCTTCGTGTGTGCAATCTTAACATAGTAACTTCTGTTTCTGAAGGAACTGGAAAAGTAAGAAATTCTTTCTTTGGAAATTGGATACCTGATCAATTTTTGCTTACTAGACTCAGCAAACCTCTAGTCACTAGACACAATAGAGACAATTCATGTTATTTGCAAATGGTCCATCATGTGGCATTTCTGTTGGCCATCTCTGGTGTTCTGCTTGTCAGTATGCGTGTATCCTCAGTTCCTGGTTCCTTACCAAAACTGGTTCTGGATTTTAAATGGAAGCAACAGAGGAACTACACACTCCTGAGGATCACTAAGACACTGCTACGACTCTGTTGTACCACCCTAGCAATAGACTGTTTTAGCTTCTATGCTCTGGTAAATCCCTTGGTTTGGTTTGAGTCATTTAGGATATTATGATTGGACAGTTTCTTTGCTTAATCTCTTCCACAAGTCTAAAAAATAAGACACAGGATGAATTGTCTAATGTCTGTCATACGTACTATAACCACCAAATTAAGTGTTTTTTCACGGCAATATTAACTGTAAATTTAAACATATTATCAGAATAAACTGGCATGTAGATGAGTAATACTGTTGAGTCTTATCTGTGTTTGTGATTCTTGTCTTGGTTCAGTAATACTGATGTCCCCTGAGTTCCCATGAATTTAGGAGGAGTGTTCATTGTTTGGTAATAGATATCTGATCTGTGTTTGCTACAAGCAAACAACATCAGTCAAAGACTAAAGTTTTTTTTCTTTCATTTTCAATGCAGGGTTGTATGATGAGCAAGCAGCATAACTGTGGAACACAGTTCATTGCTTTAACCTATTTTATGTGATTTCACAGTAATATGTACTGTAAATGTGAACATATTATCAGAATAAAGTGGCATGTAAATGAGATATACTGCTGTGTCCTCTTTGTGTTCGTCATTCTTGTGTTGGTTCAGTAATACTGATGTCCCTTGAGATCCCATGAATGTAGGTGTGGTTTTCATTGTTTGGCAATATATATATATATGATCCATGTTTGTTGTACTATAAACTTTCAAGGTTATTTTATTGTCAAATTCAGGTTGTATAATGAAATTCAGATATAGTTATTTTCATGCTACTTATACTACTAACAAATAAATTGATAAGTGATAAGTCAAAAAATAAGAAAAAAGTGTTGAGGATGAATTTAGCAGTCTTACAGCCTGAGTGACGAAGCTAAGTCATCTTCCCAGATGACAACAGGATGATCAGACTGTTGCTGGGCTGGGTACAGTCTTTTAGTATCCTTGGGGCTCTGTGGTCTCTGTTGTCTCTAGCCACCACCCTCGCATTCCCTGCTTCTCTCCCCAGGATCTACACTTAACTCAACAATCCCTAGACCTAGGTTACGACAGAAAGGGATTATAGAAAATGTTATTACTCTATGATTATTTGATTAACAAGACTAGTGAAAATAAAACACCTCAAAGATTTGGTACTAACCCTGTAGATCAGGGGACTCAAACAGCCAGCCCGGGGCCAATGGCATTATTTCATAAATATAATATAATCTGGCATGCAGGATTATTATTTTTAAATAAATGTTTCTAGTTGTTTCATATCAATTTAAACTACCGCTTCATTTTCCTATTAAAATAGAATCCCAATTCAATTTCTTTTGTATTATTTTGTTTGGCACCAAATGATAGCAAAGGTCAGAGGTTTAATGTGTGCACACAGTTGAAAAGCAGAGAGCAGATAGCTGAATTCAGTGAGTTACAGGTACTGAAGAAAAAAGTGTTACAACCATACCCTGTGTTTCTATGTCTCTGTTCTTTTTGATTTTTATTGGGTGTTTTGCATATTTGCTTTTATGTTTAAATGCGATATATAAACTAAAGTGAAGAGGGTGCTGTTTATTGTGTCCTTTAAGGTTTGTTAGAAAACTGCAATGCAAAAGTCAGAATCATTGGTGGAAACAAACTAAAAAAATAAAATTCATTCACTTCTCACTTTGACTGATAATTGTTTAATTTCTATTATAATCTATTGCTCCATCTAGGGTTTTTAACTCTTCATTTTGTAACATATGCAAATAAAAAGATTGACAATTGGTTTAATAAAGAAATAGCAAACCACATACATCAATTTTACATTCTCAATTTTGAGGATTTCATAAAAAAACACAAATGTTTCAAAAATGCTTTTTAGGTGCTACAAAAGAGTTTGACATGACTGAGATAAATAGATTGTAGATCAGTAAAAGTAAAAATCAGGAAAAGCAGATTATCTGTCACATTTACTACTGTCAGAACACAGTTAATATTTCAGGAATAATGACCAGAACTGGAGCTTTAACATATAGCCTACAGTTATTTTATTTTGTTTTGGCAATGTTTCACATTTTACATATTTAGTTGTAAATTAAGAAATTTATCAAAATATTCTGTACTCACCAGTGGATTGACTGTAGGCATTGCCAATGTTTGTCTTAACTACTTTATTACTTTATTAAAGGGTCCAATGGCCCCACTCCCACCCTGTTGCTGCACTGAACACTACCATTTAATATTCATTTTAAATAGACATATTCTAATACATGTACAGATCATTGTTGTTTGTTGTGATTACTTTGGTTATGTAGCATATTTACTACCATAATTGTTATCTGCATAATAATACACCACTGCGCTGCATAAGAATTTGTATATATCGACTGTACTGTAAAATAAAAATGCTTCTTTGATGATGCAACAAGAGATAAAATTATCTAGTATATTGTTATTTATCTATGTAGATCCCCATACAGACACTACAGAGTAAAAGCTGTCAGAATAAACTGTGTGAATTAAGAATGATCAATTTTTTTTTTTAATATTATTGATTTCAATCATGCCAAAGGTACAAATAGGTATTATTAGAGCACGCCACAAAAAACAGACTTCCACGTAGGAGACACCGGTGTTTCTTTGCTCAGTGTTTTTCTGGTGGGTAGTTTTGTCGGGTTTAAACAGTGAACACTGAATAAAGATGATTAAATTATAATATGATTTGTCATTATAGTTACAATTTGAAATTCATTTGAACAGTTTTGGAGTATTAAAAAATGCTCACTTTTAATTTAGTACATCAATATTAGAGCAGGTTTAAGTGTACTTTGTACAACTTGAATGTGTACAAGTAATTATTAAACAGATTACAGACTTCGTTTGTGAAATGTTGTGTTAAGTAGCTGGAAAAAGTTAGAACTAATTATAACACCTCATCTGAGAGCTTATAGCTTATCTTGTTTTTCTCCTCAAAAACAATAAAATCAACCATTTTTGTTGCATCATAAATTTGTTTTTGTTTTTTCAGTTTTTCTATTAAATCCTAAAATGTGCAAAAGTGGATGTGTGGTTTGTTATTTTATTTCATTAAGAAAAAGCTGTATATGAATTATAATATAATGGATTATAATATAATATAAAGAAATAGAATAAACAACTATCGATAAGTCAAAGTGAGAATTGTATCAATTTGAATAATTTGTAAATCTGTGTTTCCACCAATTATTCCGACTGCTGCATTTTTTTCCTGATTTACAACAGATGTTAAAGGACACATAAAGGTCACATTTTGTGTGTCTTAAGGCAACTGATAGAAAACAACACCCTCTGCTGTGCCAAGCCAGTGCAGTGCAGGAGATCTACTTCAATTTCAAGTAATTTGCCTTGGTAAGTTGGCATACAATGAACATACAGAAAAATTCTCAACACTAATAAAATTAAATAGATAATAATAGTTTATTACATAATCTGACTCGATAGAAAACTTTACCTGCACACATACGATCGATGACGTAATCCCATGTCCGACCTCGACTGGGTCATTGGAGGTGGTTATCAGGACATATAAATACTCTGCGGGGTGCGGCTGGCATGACAAGCTGGACTGGGACAGCAAATTGAACTTTACCACAGGAAGGGCCAGAGCAGTCTGTTCCTTCCTGAGAAGGCTGGTGATAAACATTCAACATCTGCTAATAAACCTCTAGCAGATGTTTTACGTCTGTGGTGGCCAGGCATCTCTTCTGGTGCTGGGTTGCTGGAGAGAAAGACGCCGCTCGACTGGCGAGCCTGTGATGAGAGCTAGGCTTCAGTAGTTAGGCCCGCCACAGAAGCTACGGAACATCAATGTACAGTGATGGCGAGAGAAGGACCCTGGACAAACTGCTGATCTTAAACTCCACAAGGAACCACCAAAAACAAGCCCACACACCACTCTCACAACACCTTCACCAGGCAGAGGAGTGTGTTCAGTGGCAGACTGCTGTCCCAATCCAGCTCCACCAACAGACTCAAAAACTCTTTCGTCCCCCTGGCCATCAGACTGTACAACAGCTCTTAGTCAAGGCAGGGAGGACAATAGACAATAGACAATAGACAATGGACAATTTCTACCTCCATTTGCACTCCACTCCATTTGCACTGTTTACTGTTTGCACTGTTTACTGTAGCTACTGTGTTATAAGTTAATTTTATTTTATTTACTTACTGCATACAGACTTTAAGCAGGAAAAGGACAACACAGCGAATGCATACTAAGTCCCAGTTACTGAGGTGAAACAAATGAATGCGTAACAATTGTTTGGCGAGACAATCACATATAGCACCTGGTCCAAGGTGATTGCTGATGTGTATAAATAGGAATAATAAGAGGAATTCGAATTGAGCAGGTCTAGATCGTATCTTTATAAAATTTCCACACATTCAGTTTAACTTTTTTTGTGGGGGATACAACATAAAGGCTGAGCCTTTAGTCATAGTGACAGTGACAGTCTTAGGATTTTGGAATGACTATTAACAAGCTATTAGTCTACTGGTCTTTGAACATTTATGATATCAATTTAATTATTTAAATCTATTTTAACAGTTGGCTGATAAACTCCCCCAGTACTCCAAACTCAGGCTTTAAGACCGCTAACTAGCTTGTGGCAGCAGGAAAGTGAGCACATGCAGCAGTGCTGTGTTACAAGCAGTGATGGGCAAGTTACAAAAAAATAGCAATTAGTTACTTTGTGTGTTTCAGTTCTTTTATTAAAGCACACAGCTGTCGGCTATATTATTTGAGTGTTGCTATGGGACAAATATATCTAGTTATCATTACTCCCAACCATCAGGGGGCAGCAACAAGTAGAGTTCTTCCTTGTAAGCTACACTTACTGCGTTGGTTAGTAGACAATAGGACTGTCACTTTTTATTCTGTGGCTCAGGAGGTCCACTAATCAGCTCCCCAAATTGCTCCCAATGCTGTGCATGGGTGTGTAAATGTGAGTGACTGAGTTAGTTTCTGTTTGTGATTGCCTTTGCCATCAGTGCAACACTTGCTAACGTTAGCTTGCCACCCAAGTGAGGCAGCGGAGCGCATCTGACCACTTGCCAGAAGCCTGTTAAAATGTCATAACCCATTAGAGAGCAAGATTTATAAGCATAGATATGCGGATATGAACCCAATGTCTTATCGCATAGTAGAATTTTGAAATTATGTTTTTCTGAGTGCTGTAATACATGTGTTTATTGATAATTTATTCAAATGAATTGCGCTTAATCTAAAATTTGATCAAATGTGACTTTTATTGTAATTTATTACTTTACTAGTTACCGCTAAAAATAATTACAGTGAAGCGTTGGTTACAAGAGAAAAGGTCTCTCTGTGACAGGTTGGAGCTCTGGCTGGACACTGTTTTTATTTTTCTGTGAATATCCCACTGATTAAAAGTGCATTGACAAAGACCCTCCTTGTCAACTAAGTTTTACTTGTTTTAGGGGACAGCCTTATAGGACTGTATGCTAGGGAAAAGGTTTTTATCACAATAATTCCCACGATTGGGCATTATAAA
The DNA here is from genome assembly GCF_004916995.1 of Morone saxatilis. Taxonomy (NCBI): domain Eukaryota; kingdom Metazoa; phylum Chordata; class Actinopteri; family Moronidae; genus Morone; species Morone saxatilis. Next base: position 70,471 of record NW_023339707.1, on the reverse strand, counting down.
ATATACACCAATGTAGTAAGTAAAATAGTAACCCTATGAAAAGAAAAAAAAAACTGAACCCCCATTCCCCACCCCTTTGGTTATTTAGAATAGACATAAGGAACAATGGCTACAAATAATAAACCTATTCCAATTTTATTTCTGCATTATTTTAAAGTTCCTGTGTGTAGGATTTAGTGGCATCTAGGGATGTCGTTGCAGACTGCAACCCCCTTGCTTCACACTCCCCTTCCAAGTGCGAAAGAGAAACTACAGTAGAAAAAGAATTGTGAATGCCTCTATGTGGAGTGCTTCTAAGCTACTGTACAGACATGTCATCTGTAGATAAAAAAAGCCAGAAAATTCCTATATCCAGGCTATTAAACACTAATGAAAAGCTAACTATGAATATTATATTCCATTACTGCCAATAGATTCGCCTACTTGTTACACACTGGACCTTTAAGTGCCTGCTATTATTATTATTATTTTAGTCCTGAAATGTTAATGTTAATCCTGGTTCAAAAATGTAAAGCACTTTGTAACTTTGCTTTGATCTTACCTGACAGGACTGTGCCAGACTCATGCCCACCCTAAAGCGGGCGGACATGCCTGGAGGAAGGGAGGTGGGCAGCGCATTGCCCAGGCCTGGATCGATCACCCGGATACATCTGACCACCGCCTCCACTATAAGCTCACTGCTGAACAGTTTGATGCTGTCGATCTCCTCGCTCGCCTCCCTATGGATCACAAGATACAAGTCAGTTACACAGCTAACGTTACTTATACTTATCTTATCTAATAATAATAAAGTCTTATTCAATGCAAGCTCACGAACCTCGCCTTAAATAACCCACATCATCTCTGATCATATGATGGCCTTACGTTCACTAACGTTACATGAATAGTTTCTGACTAAGTTACCAAATGTAACATTAGTCAGCTAACGTATCACTTAACTTAACGTTAACTTCAAGCTGACATTGTACCCAACTGTACATTAATAAAATGTTGATACTTACATGCCGACTTGTTTGAGGGCGTGAATCAAAATTTTGTCAACTTCTTCCATCACTGAAGTTTTTATTGAGATGTAGCTACTACCTAACAGACAGGAGAGACGTTAAAAGAGCACCTGATGCTAGCGGTTAATTCATAACATCCAGTTAGCTAATATTAGTGTGAGTTTCCCTCGGATGAAAGCAGGCAATAGAACTAACGTTAGCTTCCATCTTCTGTTAGCTAACTTAGAAACTAGCTACTAAATTAACAGCTACTTCATTAGCAAGGCAGACAAAATCCATTGTATTCTTCATTGCATTTAAAGCGCTTCGCTACAAATGCGCTTTTGATATAAAGACAGATTTGTTTTGCATTCCTTACTAATTGAACTGGACCGGTACTATCTGCTACAAACGTAACAAATCTGACATTTGCTGTCTTGTTTAGTGTGGAAAGGAAGTAATAGGGAAATAAAGCAGCGGTGTTTCTGGGAACAGAAGTTTTATCTCGACTTGCTGTCATCGAACAAATGGCAACTCAGCAACCTAGAAATACACTTCCCAGCATGCACCAAAAGAGACAGTCTCATGACCGGATGTCATTTTTTTTTTTCTATGGATGTAGTTTTTCTCCCAGGGTGGCGAAGTTATAACCCACCCTATTCTTGGCTAGTACTCGTTGTCTTTATTGGTTTGGTTTAGGTCAGGTTTAGGCACGAGGAGAGAGATTGGTTAGGGTTAACGGAAGAATGCCAGGGTAAACCTATAAGAGGTAGAGTACTGACAGGAACTAGGAAAAGAGATCACATCTCTCCTGTTCTAGCTTCTCTGCATTGCCTCCCTGTTAAATTAAAAATAGAATTTAAAATCCTCCTCCTCACCTACACAGCTCTTCATGGTCAGGCCCCTTCATACCTCAAAGAGCTCATAGTACCATATTACTATTGATGGGCAAATGAAGCTTTGCTGAAGCACCTGAAACCGACTTGACCAATTGTTTCGAAAAATGGGTTCATGTAATCGAATCTTCAGTTTACAGGTGACCATCTCCTGGGCAAAGTACAAGGCTGCAGTCAAGATTAGGCAGGCTGGTTGCTGGGACAGGCAAGGCTTTTAAATTACATACCTCGCATAGGCACACACGCACAAACCCACACCTCAATGAGCAGCCATGGTTGGGAGAAACTGTTTGTAGAAAACCACCTTTCGTGGTTCTAAAGCATGCTTTGCTTGATCCACTCTTGGATTATAAGTAATCTTCTGGCGTTTGAACAGTTCTTGATCCTATATCATGTTCTAGTTTACAAATCAAGAATTAATGAATGTGCTACTTGCTGTTATTGAGGGAGAGAAACTGCTGGGAAGAATATTGGTA
>NW_023339707.1:53351-68016 GCF_004916995.1 Morone saxatilis | reverse complement strand
GCTGTGTCAACCTGAATTTCTCCTGAGGGGGATAAATAAAGGAATATCTTATTTTATGCTGATTTATATGTTGGGCAATTAGTGCAATTAGCATAATTAGCATTATATTTCAGCAACTGCTTGGCTGATTTGTACAATATTGATGTGGTTTTGGGGATTATTAAGGATCCATTTTGAAATGTTCAAAAATACAATATTTTCATTTAAAACGGAAGTTATTTTTAGGTAATTCATATGCCTAATAAATTGGACTCTCTATGCAAGTAAGTTGACCAAAAAATAGTAAGTAAATCAAGTTAAAAAACACAAACTTAACCCACAGTAATTAATGCATCAACAGTTTATGTTAACAGTTACTCTATGATTATTCTGTTGTATTGACCCCTCTCACCAGCTTAAATCCTAAGAGCAAGATGGACCAAACAAGTGCACCCAGTCACTATGGCATTTCAGGCAGTAATCTACTATGATGAGATCCTAATGTAAAAAACTTGACCTATTGAAGGTTATCCTGTTATGTAGTAAATTCCCAAAGTATAGGTAAAGTAAAGGCAGAGCCAAAAAAATTTGATCCCAAAAGCAAATGACCCAGAGAAACTGTAGGCAATTCTAATAGGCTCAGCCCTCTCAAGCATGTTCGGAGCATTTGAAAGAGGTTTTAATAAATCTCCTGGAGGTTCAGAGAAACCGATGATACTAGTGGGCTGGGATGGTACGGGAAAGTAAAACTTATTTTATAAGGAGTACGGTCTAGACCTGCTCAATTTGAAAAGTGTAACTTTTGTTATGAATTGGTGCTATACAAATAAAACTGAATTGGATTGAACTGAATTGAAAGGAATCCACTGTGAGTAGTAGTAAAAGTGGAAATCCTGAGGACATGCGTATGGCCATTCAAGGGTGATTTTGTTGCAGACCACAAAATGGCAGGCAGTGCATTATTAGGCAACTAGCTAGATTAACTAATTTGGGGGAGTTTATTGTCATCTGTTGATTGGAGCGCTGTCCCAAGCTACTTTTAGATGCATTGTGATTTGCAAAGTAGAAACAGCCTATTACTCCAATGGCCACAAATTGAGCCGACCTCACAAGGGCAACTACCAATACACTGGGCACAGCCTCAGTTAAGGATTAATTACGGGAAATGAAAGGCCCAATGGTTGTAGCACAAGGACACTATTGACCGGCCGGTTGTAGTCCCCATGCCCACCACAATTGGCATACACTTATAGAGTTGCAACCACCACACAGAGGCAGCTGCCATCCTGTCGGCAGCAGCCTCCTTGGAGGACAATGGACACAATAAGGGGACAAGATGCCCAACTGACACTAAACACACACATTTTTTCTCCTCATTCTGGAGCCTTGGAAAGTTCATCATCAAGTTTTTTCAGAATACTGTCATTTCTCTTGCCATTTTCCCCACTAATTTGATTAATAGAATACATCTCTTGATGCTTCTGAACACATCATCAGTGATGTAACCAGGGGTCACTGCCTGTTTCGGGTCTTTCAATATCAAAAACACTTGCCCAGGCGACCCAGGCATCGTTGATCAGACCACAACTTGTGTTCACGTGGCATTTGCTCCCCCCCATGAACCTCCTTTCATAATCCAGAGACATCCCTAGGCTTTTTCCGTCCCTCTATGATGTTATTGAAAGCTCTTATCCTCTCCTTTCTTGTCATGCCCAGTTCTATACAGACTTTGTGGATTGATTGCCCTTCAAAACCTCTGCAGCCAACCTCCACGGGCATACACCTAGCCTTTAGCCCTGCTTCCAACAGTCTACAGCACAGTCAGCTTCATAATAACCATGTTCTTTGTTGCCTCTGAGACCAGGATGATGGCCTCAAGGTAGTTGTGGTGATGTGGTGTAAACTTAAACTGTTTCTCAAGGTCTGCAGAAGTCTGCCATTGGCCTTGGCAGCTGTACTCCAGGCTTTACTAATTGTCTGGGTGGTGGGGCGTGCTGATTCCCATGCTGATGGTTTCTGCACTAGGTTTAAGAACTTGGTTCTGACGCCAGGCGTACTGGTCCTGCCCAAGAGCCCTTCGGCAGCAGCTCAGGATGGCATTCAATAGGTCAGCCAACTTTACTGCATTGAGATCCACCTTACTAGATGTTTAGTCCATCAACAGACTGCTCTAGGGATCTAAGCTGGTGAGGGTGGTCACTACAATGGAATAATCATAGAGTAACTGTTGGTAAGTTTGTCTCCTTTTACTTTTTGATCAACTTACTTGTATAGAGACAATAAACCATATACAAAAAGCTGTGCTTCTTCTGTTCTGTTCTGTCAATGTGGTCAGCTTGCAGCAGTAACTACAGAGGCAATGACACAATGTTGGGCAGCAAAAAAACTCAAGCATAACTGAAGAAATATCTTAATATTATATGAAGACTGAACAGTTTCATGGCATTGAGCTCTCTTTATATAGTATAAAATATATAGTATATATAGTATAGTTTATTAAGTATATAAATTATGTAAAAACTGACGAAGAATCAACCAAAATTGGGGCCACTGGGAGTTTAAATATGTCTACTTCCGGTTTAAACGGCCATTTTGTATTTTGGAAAAGTATTCAGCATCCCCAATAACCCCCCAAACAACTCCAACCACTGTTAAGTTAAGATAAGATATTCCTTTAATAGTCCCACAATGGGGAATTCCAATGCTGATAATGCTAATTCCCCTACATATGCAAGTAGCGTCCGGCAGTTTCTATACGCTAGGCACCCACACTTTACATTTCTATCATAAAACTTTGGGATACTCAACATTTCCGGATTCACAGTGGGGCTATTTTGGCGTTTCAGTCTTATATAGATATGTACCAGCATGATCCTTTGAGAGTTGGTGAGGACATGATAAAGGTACATCCAGCAGATGGCGGTAATGCAGCTGTATACACTTAAATCAAAGCAGAAGAAGATCACGATATAGAGGAACTCGGCTAACCCTACATCATGGTATTGATCACCATGTCGGCGTAGAAGGAAAACAAAAGTCAGAACAATCGTTCTGTGCTGAAACGGAGTCTTTAAAATGGCCGGCGAGGAGGAGAGGGCGGTGGTCCGTGTCAAAGTCAAGGTAGGATGATTGAGGTTAGTGTAACAATAGTCTGTCAATGTCTGCTAGTTAGCTAGCGTTATCCTGTTTATTGAATTACCTGCTTAATGTTTCCTAGCTGTCTGTCAAATATACATTGTAGTGCTACACGTCGACAAAATAAAACAGCGTGTTTATAGAGTCTCTACCGTGGCTATCCGCCTATTGATCCATTTTGTTTATCGTCAGCTTTGTGTGTTGTCGCTGGTTGCGGTCAATGACAGCTGGAGGTGCTGCCTATTGTCACGTTTTTCGGACCGACTCTAACAGCGAGTTCGAGCTGGCACTGTCTAACAGTCAACTATCAAACCGTTATCGATATCCAGCCTTACGCTCCACTTTACTCGAAGCAGTGAAGCCTCACAGACCTGACGTCACCTGCCGGATCGTGCGTGCGCGTGTTCACGGACGAGCACTCCGTGACGTCACATATTAACTGAAGTTGGCCTTTACTCTAGGAAACTCATATGCCTATATTATTGGATGAATTTACTAGACTATATGTTGCAAAATTCTAATAAGAAATGGGTCAAATCAGATGAGAATATAATTAAAAAAAACCCATAAAGCAAGCTCCACAGATTTCTTTCCAAATAGCTCTGTGTATTGTGTAGGTTACACACTGAATAAACACAACTTCCGTTCAGGTGATGGATTATATTATAATACTGCAAATACAACAGAATGAAAGGATGGATATCTATGTATCATTTTACAAGTGAACAATTATAAGCAAACAAGTTCAAGGTCCAGAGTGTAACAATTAAGAGGATTTCTTAGAATATAATATTCTTATGTATTTGTTTGTTTTTGTTACCTTGGCTTGGAATGAGCCAGATAATGTAGAGAGAGATGTGCTGCAAGCTACACATGAACTAAATGTTACTGTTATTTACTGACATCAAACTTTGAGAGGACACAAGTTTCCCTGATTCCTCTTCCCACAATTGTCTCTTGTTTTTTTTCTTCTGTTTTTGTGACCAGAACGATAGTTCCACCATATCCTACCAATGAGTCTCTGACTGACCCTGTGACAAGTTCTGATGCGTTGCACTGCACTGTCACTGACACAGCCTCACACTGGCTAAGGAGTGCAAGTTTGGCCCTCAGCTGCCAGGGCAGCTGATTTGCCATAATAAACAACTCAGTTAATAACCACCATGGTTATTATAATGCTTAATAGCCTATAGAGAGTTGGATTTACTATTATTTTATTGTATTCTTTTATGTTCGGGCTGGGAGCATGGGAGTTTCAGTCTGCAACTACACTACACACTAAATTCTACATGCTGGAACTTTTTTTTTTTAAGCAAAAACATAATTAGCAATATTTGTTTTACACATAGCATATGATGAGATAGTTATTTTAAATGTAGTTTTGTATACATTTTCCATACCCTAAAATATAGTGATACTGCAAAATATATTTTTAATATCACAATAATATTTCAGCTACACCTACCAGCTATTATAAACAGTTTATAAGCATGTATCATGTAGTACGTTTAGATAAGTACAATCCCAGTATGCAACCTAAAATGACTCACAATGGAAATGGAAAAACATTCAAAAATTTGGACAATGGGTCAATAGCTTTGACCACAAAATATAAATTTTGCTAACATTTTGTGATATTTCCAAAATTATTTAATGACTTGCTTAACTTATTTTTCTTACTTTAATTTTCAATCGCTGTTCTGCACTTTTGGCACAAAGCAGAGCAGTACATCCGTCCTTGTGTACTAACCGCTAAAGTAGAATATATAAACAACAGTGTTATTACACAGTACTGTATTGGTATATTGTTTTTATATTATACCATAGTATGGGATTAAGATTAATTCCACGTTTTTCCCACAGCATGTATTTATTTTTTTATTTTTTTAACATTTGTCTGATTATAGAGATGGTGATGTAATGCTTTTCAGAAATGTGATGGGGTTCTTCCTGTGGAGTTTCGCTCCTTTGCTGTGGATCCTCAGATAACATCACTGGAGGTCCTGCAGCACATACTTATCAGAGCCTTTGATTTGAATGGGTAAGAGTGATCACCCCGTTAAAACTATTATACAAAGAAAGGCTGTCAGAGTTGGTCCTAACAAGAGTTACATTATGTATGCCAGCATTTTGTTTTTGTTCGTCTTTCAAACTAGAAAGCGGAATTTTGGGATCAGTTACCTGTCTCGAGATCGGAGTGGTGCTGAAATGTTTCTGTCTCTGGTGTCTGACTGGGATTTGGATGTTGCATTTGTCAGTGCAGCCAAACCGTATCTACAGCTCAAGATGGACATAAAACCTTCAGAAGACAGTAAGAGGACTTTATATGTTACAGAGAATATAAAGTGTAGAATTGTGCCAAATGTGGCATCTACAGAAAATTGACATTTTGTGAAATGGACCTAAACTTAACGTACAATGTGTAGTTTCTGTTTTATTAAACAAATTTGGGGACATTTCCTTTAGTAGGGAGTATAAAAAATAAATTAGATGTTTGTTTCATCTAGTACATTTTGTTCAACTGCAGGTCCTGTTATGGAGGACTGGGACATCATAAGCCCAAAAGACGTGATTGGCACTGAACAACTTCTTGCAGACAGGACCAGGTCTTTGGCATCTGCAGCTCTTCCCTTTACCCAGTCGCTATTGTCACAGGTTCCTCCACCTTCTATAATCTTTCTCACGCATTCACTTTTACTTTTTACTGTCTATGCGTCAGGGTCTTTGCTTATGCACTTGTTTCACTTGTGTTCAGGTGGGCCGAACTCTGTCCAAAGTCCAGCAGGCCTTCAGCTGGTCTTATGGGGAGGAGATCAAGCCTTTTAAGCCCCCTCTGACTGATGCTGAATTTCACAGTTACCTCAATGGACAAGGCCAGTTGACACGACCTGAAGAACTCAGACTACGTATCTACCATGGTGGTGTGGAGCCCTCACTGCGCAAGGTGTAGCATCTGTGTTCTATTCGCATTACATTCCAATCCCATGCTCTGCAGACTCCCAAATATACAGGGTTGGGTATCAGTTACATTTTATTATTATTATTAGGGCCCGAACACTGAACGTGGGAAGGCCCTATTGTATCTGTAGGAATTCTTATTATTATTTTAGTAACAAATGAATCGCATTTTTGGAGGCTTTCCCATGCTCGAAAACTCATGAAACGTGGCGCACATGTCAGTCGTGGCGAAAAATTCAGTATTTTCTAGGGGTCCACTATTAGCATGGCAAAATGCCTCCTCAGGGTCCCATAAACTGTACCACCCGGGGCCCATTCACTGATATGGGCATAAAATAGCGCACGCGTAGATATTATTCAGGGGCCTACATCAGCTGCAGCCATATCCCAAACCTGGCTGGGTGGCTCAGAATGCAGAGCGGGTCGATCACCCAATCGGCGAAGGTTGGGTGCGGTTCGATCCCCGGCTCCTCCTTGCCCATGTGTCGAGAAGTGATTGCTTGGCTGAGAGTACTGAACCCCAAATTGCTCCCGATGCCACAGCATTTGGGGTGTGTGAATGCTGTATGGAAAAAGTGGTGAATGTGGACGTTAGTGTAACAAGCGCTTTGAGTGGTCGGAAGACAGAAAGGCGGCTACACAAGTACAGGTCCATTTAACCATTTACGAATTTCCAAACCCAACAGAAGTCCGGCCATTTTGGATGAGCGGTAATTTCTGCCAATGTTGTATTTAACTCGGTCCCTAGGGAATTGATCAGCTCGACTGTCACATTTGGACAGCAGCCATCTAGAAGACATTACAATAAAAGTTGATGCTATTTGTGGACTTTTTCCCGGGGTGGCAGAGGGCCGGTGACCATGGCCAGGTGCCAGAGTTTTGATGTTTGGCGATGAGAACAAGAAGTTGCATAAATTCAGTGTACATGGTCCAACCTTTAGTGAAACTTCACATGATTGATAAGAGTCCGGCACCTTCAACACGACTATTTGATGGGAACAGTACAGTATATCAACGCCACTGCAGTTTGGGAAAGAAAGTGTCACGATTTGTAGCGTGTTCATGTTTTACTCCTGCAGGCAATGGATCGAGATTTGAATGCAGCTACTCCTAGGAAATTTATCGGCACAGACTTCAACAACATTGGTGCGGTTGAGTAACAGTCAAGAAAGTAATTTGCTGGCTTAAAAGTTGTGCTATTTTTGTGTTGTTTTTGTGGAAGGGGCGTTTCAGGTGTCGGAGGAGTCGGGCCAGTTTGTGAATTTTGCGGCCAGTTTCGGCCTTTTCATTCATTTACTTTTCACAAAGATCCCTTCTAGGAATTTATCGGAAAAGAAGGTTCAAAAATTGGGTCTTGTATCAGTTCAAAGTTCATGAAAAGTTGTTTGCTGATTTGGTGACTGTACATTCAAATGGCGGATGCCCGATGGCGTTCCATAAGAACTTATTTATCTGACAGTCCCACCGCTGGAACACGCTCATAAACTTCAGTGTAGGTGGGGTCAATCTGCAATGAAACTTCGTCTGTGTGGGTAATATTCATGATATGGTGATGCGCCACCTACTGTGCAAGCAGGGAAGAGGGGAGCTCTGGCATGGCGGGATTAGATTTAGCGTTTGAAATTTTAATGTTGGTTGCGGTCCACAGCGTGTTCAGACACACACGTGATTTACGAAAGGCACGCTGGCGAGCGCGGCCGCCAGCACACACCGAAGTTGCATGGAGTGCCTTTGAATCCGGGCCAAGTGCTCCTGGCTTGTTCATTTTGAGTGGCAATTTATTGGGAGTAGGCGGCTTTATGATTGTGTGCCGAGCTAAGGACACCTGGGTGCATACCCATGGCTTGGTCTGTCAAGCATCTTAGATATGCCCCTGTTGAGGGTGGATGAATTATCTGCGGCAAAGGGGATAAGCGTGCTCACTAAGCACAATTGCTTTAGTGGTATTTTGTGGTGTTATTTTGCTTGTCAATTCTGGTTCGTGTTGAATCCTAGTTCTGATTCTTGGCATAGTATTTCAGCAATAAAAGAAACCAAAATATGTACCACCTTTTTATTTTCAGCAGACTTAGTCATTTGTCATTAAGATGATATAGTTTATGATTATTCACAGGGTGTATGCCGCCGTCGTGGTTCCCCCCAAAGAAAAAAAAAAACAGTGCTAGTTTCTTCCTGTGTGTTCTGCACACACAAAATGTGACAATTTAAATTCTATAAGCTAATTAGGTATTGCCTACTTGTATTAGGTTGTTTGGCGATACCTCCTGAACGTCTACCCCGATGGACTGAGTGGACAGGAAAGAATGGACTACATGAAGAGGAAGACAAGGGAGTATGACCAGCTGAAGAGAGAGTGGACGGCCCAGGTCAGCAACGAGGACCTTGAATTTATACGTGGGAATGTTCTTAAAGACGTCCTCAGGACAGACCGGGCTCATCCATACTATGCAGGCTCAGAAGACAGTCCACATTTGACTGCCCTCACAGACCTGCTCACCACATTTGCTGTCACTCATCCACAGGTGTGTTGAGCTCTTCAATCAGTTGGCTTATACCTGTGTTGGAGTTTGATGGCAATTTATCTAATCCATCTCTGCTAATTGAATCATGCTTTAAATCTGTTAATGCAGAGGTTTTCAAACTGTCAGGAAAGGGGAGTCGCAGAGGGAGAGAAGTGAGGCAAACAGTTTGTAAAGTCTTGGACACACCACATGACTTTCAAAGTCATCAGATCATCAGATCTCTGTACTGTTCACACCACACAACCTTCTGTCTTGTAATTTGAAGTTGTGGTTTACACACTATGTTACTGATCAGCAACAAAATCAGGGCTAAAACCATGTAGAGCATAGGTATAGTGGTAATAGACATTTTTAAGCAGAAATGTTACAGATTATGACTTTAAGCATAACCGAAAATATACCTGTCTTACACCGTGTCACATAGGCTGCCTGAAAAGCGCGAGGTGTCTATGGCGTGTGACTGTTACGCCTGGCATGCTCACAGTGTTCACACATTGAAAAGGAAGTTTTAAACTGTACTGAATATATGTGTGTGAGAGTGTGCGCGATTAGTACAAGCAAGTACTGAGATAGAATGTTATCCCAGTGTACCCCTAAAGTAATAAGCAAAAACAACAAAAATGGCAGTAATAATGAATACTGCCTTGTTGAGTTACCCTAAAATCACCGTAAGTGAAATTCCTTTACCGTGACAACCCGCATTGAGAGTGGGTTTCTATATCTGTTATTTTAGAATTGGTTTGCCCAATGATTATAACTGTGTACCACAAGGGGTTTGTTGGTTGGTTGTACGCACATTCTCAGGCGAAAAGAGAAAATGGTTAAATCAGATTCTATGCTTCGAAATTAGTGTATACGTGTTAAATGAGACCCCTGGTTAACCGCTGAATTAAACCCAATTCATAAAAGTATGCTTATATTTCTACATGATTCAGAATTCAGCTTTTCTCTGTAAACTGCAGACTGTAACTTTGTGTGGGTGTGTTGTTTTTCAGATATCCTACTGTCAAGGCATGAGTGACATCGCCTCACCTATACTTGCGGTAATGGACAATGAGGCACATGCCTTCATTTGCTTTTGTGGCATTATGAAACGGCTGGAGGGTAACTTCCGGCCAGATGGGCAGCTCATGTCTATTAAGTTCCAGCATCTTAAGCTGCTTCTGCAGTACTCGGATCCTGAATTTTACTCTTACCTGGTGTCCCGAGGAGCTGATGACCTCTTCTTCTGTTACCGCTGGCTGCTTCTGGAACTCAAGCGAGAGTTTGCGTTTGACGATGCTTTGAGGATGCTCGAGGTTACCTGGAGCTCCCTGCCCCCGGATCCTCCTGAAACCGAGGTGGAGCTCCTGGGGCCACCACTGGAGACAGATGAAACAATGTCCTGCAAGGACAAGACAGTTGAGAATTGCCACAGAGATGATAAGGAACAAAAAGAAAAGCAGCGTAGACGACATATGCTGAGGCCTTCAAGAGAAGAATTAGTTGTGAGCAGGAATGCTGTCATAGAACAAAAAGATGTAAGTGCTGGAAAGGGAAGCGAGGGCACGGGATGTGATATTCTTCAAGTGACCATGGAAAAGGCAGATTTGCAGGCTCCTCCTTTAGAGAGGCAAACTAGTTTCGGAGAATTTAAATACTATACTGCCCGAAATAAAGATAGCTTTGAAATGGAGGATGCTGAACAGCCACAGGGCTTGGTGGCTTTAAAATCAGTAACAAGTATCCCAAGGCGCCAGTCCACAGTTGACAGTGAGGAGGACCCAGGCGAGAGAACACCTCTCATAAAAAACTGTGACAATGCTTTCTCTCCAATGTCATCATCTCCTCTCTTTCCTATTGGCCTACCAATCTGGAAAACTGGCCATTGTGTCTCTCCTACATCTTCATTGTCACCCTCCAGCTGGCCAGGTGCTTCTCCAGACTCTCCTCCAAAAACCTCTTCTCCATCCCCATCCACAACCAATGGAAGAGATGCCTTTCCAAGAACAATCTCAAAAGCACTGACCTCATCTGCCCAAGTGCTCAGCAGTACAGGAATTAACTCGCCCACAACCCCCACCATAAAGACATCTGTTGCATCTCCCTCCCACAATCGACCCCTATTATCTTCACCCATTTTGTTTGGAAGAGGCCCCTCACTGTCTGGCAGCCGGTCATATTCCAGCAATCTTCCTTCACCTGGCAACAAATCTCCCAGCACCACAGCTAACACGCCCAGTTCTTCAAAAGCTGAGACCACCAGCATCAAACCATGTTCCCTGCCGCCTCCCCAAGAGTTCGGCAAAGGAAATCCCTTCATGCTGTTCCTGTGTCTATCCATCCTGTTGGAGCACCGAGACCACATTATCAAGAACAGTTTGGATTACAATGAGCTAGCCATGCACTTTGACCGCCTTGTGCGGCGCCACAACCTGAGCAGGGTGCTGCAGCGAGCAAAGGCCTTATTTGCAGACTACTTGCAGAGTGAAGTGTGGGACTCGGAAGAAGGGGATGAGGTTAGCTCAGACTCCCCAACAGCAGCCACTGCTGCTCAACACTCCCCTTCTTCTACCATCTCTGCTAGGCCCATTTTCAGCCCTTTAGCATCACCTCGGTCGTCATCTCCAAACTCGACCTATAACTTCGCAACCACTATTCCCTCCCCAACTGCTCAAGTTTCTGTTTCTCCCACTTCCTGATAATGCCATGCATCACTTACTTCCCATCCTCAGTGAAGTCCTCAGTAGACTGTTTGTGGCCCATTGGAGCTGTCAATCTTTTTTTAGACAGCCTCCCACATTTACTTGGGCTATTAATAATATTCTCATTCTGTGTATGCCTGAATACATATATTCCTTATGTCTGTAGTCATTGTAATATTATAACATCGACCTTTCAAGTTGTTTGTCTGTTCTTCAAGCGGGGATGAAAAAATTGTATCCTCACATCCTGTGTTATCGATCGTTGCTGTTGCGCAAAATGATCAACCCTGTAATTCAGACAGTTTGGCGGACTGAGTTTTGCCAGGACCAGCAAAAGTTAAGCCACTTTGTGCATTTAGCCTGTGTTGCCCCCTTAATTAACTATGTTTATAGCTCATGTTATGTCCAGAAGCAACACAAGTGTCTTAACTAAAGCAGCCAGTAGTTAAAACATGAGGACAAATCCAGACTCTCAAGCAGAACATAAACTGACTTGTAAGTCATGTAATGTATGTCATCAGTCAGTCTAACAAAATTAACTAAAATAAACAGCACTTACAAACAAGATAAAGCCAGCACACCTTCCTGACCTAACCTGTCACCAATAACCTTAAGGGGTAAATTGACCATAAATTTACATACTGTAAACAAATTGCTCCAAAAAATATTAGTTTTCAGACAGAACCCAATGTGTATTTTAGAGGCACAGCTGCATACAAATTCAATCAGCAGATGCAAGAGGCAGTCCCTTTTAAGAATTCACAGCCTTTTTGGAGGGGAAAAATACATGCTTATCCTGGAGCTTTATGAATCAAGTACAGAGACGAGAGGTAAACTGCAGTGAAATAACTATAAGATTAGTCAGAGCATGAGCTGTACACAGTCTGTGTTTATGTTGCTGGTGACCTACAATTAAAATCTGTAACATCACTGGCCTTTTGGCGCAAATAAATGCAGTATAATTCGCACTAACAACACATGTGAAAAAGGTGAAAATTTGCTTTGCCTTCTGTCTGAACAGACTTTAAACCCCCGAATACGTCAGCATTTAAAAGAATGAAATTTTAGACAAAAATCATCATTTCAGTGAAACAGTGGTCAGTGGATTATCTGTGCAGAGCTTTTGCGTAGATTTCATCTTTGACACACATTCGCACTGTTGACCAATTAAGACTGTATTGACAGTGCTGACCTTTTTGGGAACAGTCCAAAACAGAAGAAGCTGTCATATAAGTTGGCTGACCATCCAGTGTTGTACCATGCTCTGCCAAAGTAGAAGCTGCTCCACAAAAGACATTCAGCATGATCAGTCATTGCTTTAAATAAGTGTATTAACGAATTTCAGGAGACAGAAATGAATTTCGCATTTTCTGGTGTGACTGGCCAATAAAGCTTGAAGCATTCAAGCATTTTGCTCTTCTAGCGATATCCTAGCCCCATTTGTGACCTCAGCACTCTGTGATTCAGACCCAAGCATTCCCTACACAAATTTTATGGGGAAATCAATGGTGTTTTTTTCGTCAGCTGTCCAGCAGCAAATGGCATATTCAATGGTATATTTGTAATATCAAAGACTCAAAATTCAGCATTAAAATCCAGTATTGCCAGAGCGCCAGGCAACGCTTCACTTTCTGTCTGAACACAATTTGAGAATATAACCCTGATGATGTCCTCTGTCTTATCTCAGCCTAAAGATGTTTTGTACAAGTGTTGTTGGTTGGATTTTACCTTTAACTCTTCCCAAGTGCTGTTGTATCTGATCTTGGTGGCATAGTAGTATACCCTGAGAGATGGGTCTAAATGCAAAAATGTTGCTGTGGCCCATACATTCCACCACTTGAAGATTCATAGCATTTATGTTTTTGCTGTAAATGAGACAAAATGAATTCATGTTGCCATGAGATTGATAATCTTACAATTTCTGCCGTCAGTAAAACAAACTTTAAAAAAGTTTTAATGTTGCTTAAAAGGCTTCTGTAAAAAAGCTTATATGACATGATTTAGATTTTTTACCCAGTGATTTTAAGTTAGGATAGGTGGGACGTGTGACAGAAGTTTTAAGCTATATTCAAACGTGCAACATCAGAAATTTTGGGTTAGTGCAAAGATTATGTATCAGTGACATTTACAGTTAGCTAATTAATTCTAACACAGTCACAGATACAGTATACGTTTTTGTTTTGTTGGTTTTTACAACTTTGAATGTGTCTCAGCCAATCACAGCTGAGGACTTCTAATACCAGTTTTCTAAAGTCTGACAGCTGCAACAGGTGAGTCTATTTATGTGTCAAGTTATTCATGAAAAAACCTCTTAAAGGAGTGCACAATTTGGATTGTTTTTCAGCCGATATGATAACTCATAGTTACCTACTTTTCATTGCCTCATCAAGAAATTGTAGTTTATGCACATCTGAGGGTGAGCCAGGTTTAGATGTAGTGAGTAGAGTTTGATGACATTCCATAGTTTTGTGGATCCAAATCTGACATCACTGCTGTTAACACAAAAACAAACAGTTCTGAGTCTTCAAATGTAAATTTATTTTTTCCACTCAAGTACATGGAAGAACAAACATTCTTTTGCTTTCATAGACCATAAAGCTTATCGATCAAACTGAGAAACCACAAGGAGTTCGCGAAGAAAAATATATCCTCTGAATCACGTCCAATATGTTGTCATTTTCTGTATGTACTTTTCTCTGGTTTCTCATTTTTCCCTTGCTGCCCACTGTCCTGAATTTCATGGACTCAGAATCAAGTGACTGCAAACAACCTATTATTATAATTCCATTATTATTGTTATTGTAATAATTCCAATTAATTTTTCGGTCTAACTTCTTAAACCTGATAATTGCTACATAGCAAGTTACAATAGGACAATGCAGCTTGTCATTTCTGTATCAGTGACATCACAGGTAATAGTGAAATCTTCTCATATAACAATTTTACGCATAAGAAGATGATGTAGATTGGTGATGACATACTGTATGTGGTGGACTCATACATTCAAATTACAACAGTTGTCAAGTAAGTACTGTACATCTTAGTCTTTATGCCTTTGTGTGATTGGTGATGAGAAGGTAGTAACTGGCTGTATAATCAATATCTTTATTGTTATGTTGAACATAAAGTTGAATATGATGTGATGTCACATAGGATGTCCAACGTTTTGGCAGAGAAGTGCCTCACTTGTTTGAATCAATAGACTTGATTTGTATTTATTTTCTTTTGTGCTCTTAATATCTGTCTATATTGTGTCATTGTATGGGCTAATTTAAAAGCCAGTTATAGGTTTATAGGTTATATCTGAGTGATATTTAAATGATAGAGTTGGGCCTAAAGATGTATTGTTAACATGTAAATGGTAAATGGTACCTGTACTTGTATAGC
>NW_023339707.1:47637-53251 GCF_004916995.1 Morone saxatilis | reverse complement strand
TATATACATATGTGTGTGTATATATATATATATATATGTATATACACATATATGTGTATTTTGGCCGAGATAAGGTAAGACTTTATTGATCCCACGTTACAGCAGCTCCATAGAAAGAAATTAAATATCTGAGAATATGGAAATGTTCTTGCCTCCTTCTCTAAATATTAGAGATGCACAATAATTATAGTACTTGTTTGGAATATTCCTTTGTCACTATAGTGTAGTTTTTGTCAGGGCACTGACAAACTCGCTGTTAGATCTCCAAGATACGGCTTTGTTCAGCCTAATATCACGTGTAGGTGGGTGTTATTATTGATGAATTAAAATGTGTATATAATATGGTCTTGTGTCATAGTTTCTTAGCCTGTCAGGCGAGTCTGAATATGAATGTTGCTGTTTCAAACCCAGTTGTCATAGTTTATGTTGTCTGAGCCTGAAAACAACCTTCCTGTCCTGTCCTGATCCAAGGTGGTATAATTAATAAAAAATGAACACTGAAAACACGTCAGTAAAAACCAGTTGAATGTCTGCGCTGTTTCGGATGCCGATCACATATAATATGCCCCCCTTTGTGTTTTGTCAGAATCCAGATTACCATGGCTTCTCCAGCGACCCTGTGGTGGATGAGTGGAACATGAGGGTGGGCTTCTTCTTTGGCATCTCTGTGGCTCTTGTAATTGGTGGAACATTTATCCACTATTTACCCGACCATGGGTGAGTTTTAAGTTTTTCATCTTTTCATATCTGCAGTCATTTTTGCATTTTTGCTGTCAAGTAGGAGATGAGGGTTGTCAAGAAATGTTGTCCCATCCCTTAGTGAAAGTTCTGTTAAGCCATGGTTTTCTTTCACTGAGCAAAGTCTCATGTAGAGCTGCACAACTGATCGAAATATTATTGAAATAGCATCCAAATTCTGTTGTATTCAGCTCATTTCAGTATGGGATAATTGGGCTGTTGCCAGTTGCCCTCTACTCTAAGCTTTGCATCACACCCCATTTATACCAATGAGGATAGACTAAGTATTAGAAACACGTAATACAATTCACCAGCAGCCTCTAAAGTTGAATCAACCCATCTCTAAAATGGTTTAAACAAAATCAAAGGCAGTTTATGTTTCAGAGTTAAATTAGTTTAGCTGTTCAGTTTGTATAAATAACAAGTTTCTCATTCAGCTGCTTTTTAAACACAGAGGAAGAAGTTCACCAGAGGCAAAGATTAACAATAGAAAAACAATATCAGTCAGATTACAAGTCAAGGTTATCCACTTGTAGGGGCATAACAGTTAAACAACACAGACATTCAATCTAAACAAAGGATCAGCGTGTCACTCGTGGTGGTGAACCCATGGACAATTATCACTTGCAGAACTTTGCAGTTCTCATCTGTCAACCCCTTGAATCCCAACTTTTTTAAGGGCACAAGATTAAAATAAATCAAATCTTTTGGGCCTTTGGGGCTCTGTACCTGTATTCTGGCTTCCCCTGTGGACAAAAGCAGTGGTTTTGTCGTTTTTTGTCGTTGAACTTTTGTGATGTTAATTAAATTATTTTAAGAAATAGACACCAGTTGAATGATATGAAGCGGTAATGATTCTAAATATGTCAGAAGATTAGTATAGTATAACACAGCACAATTCTTGTCGTTCTAAACACAGAATAAATAAACAATTCAGCCTCAAGTGGCAAAAATAATGGATGCATTATGGATGTTCCCTCCACACTGACTGCAAAAGCACATTCTGGTTTGTTTATTGAGTTTGATTTATAACTGTACATGTTTATGTCTATTTTGTTAGGTCTTGTTTATTTATGCCTAGTCAGTGTTTTTACATTGAGAGCAACGTGAAGTCAGATTCCTTGTATGTGCACATACCAATAAAGTGATTCTGATTCTGATTCTGAACATACAGATTAGATTAGGTCTCAGCAGAAGAATGAAATGTTTTCAAAGTTGTTTGGGATTTATTGTTAATCTTTAGTCTCAAATATGTCTCTCTCTTGCTTTATCTTTTGTGTGTGTATGTTTCAGCATGAGGCAGTGGGCCAGAAGGGAGGCGGAGCGTTTGATCGAGCAGAGAGAGAAAGAGGGTCTTCCTCTCATAGAGGAGAACTACTTCGACCCAAACAAGATAGTTCTGCCTACAGCTGGAGAGGCATAGGATGTCCAACATCCACTCACTGTATTTCATGGTTATTGTATTTCACTATAATAGAATAAATGATGTAATTATAATGTGTGGACAATGACTTTTTGAAACAGCAGCTTGGATGTTTCGGAATCATGAATTAAAGGTAAATCTGCAATGATTGAACCCTTTTAATGGCGGCTGACATTGTGGTCAGTACCAAAAGAAAAAAGAGGTTTGATGCCCAATCCTGCAAATAATAACAGTCAATATTCTTTTTGATCCCACTGATTAAAATCCACAAGTGGGAAATTGAATCTGTGGTGAAAAATCTACCCAATGTTTTCATTTTAACAAATGTGCATGGCACATTTCCAAGATAATTTTGGAACAGCTTTTAAATTCAATTCAATTCAGTTTTTATTTGTTACGCGTCAATTCTAAACAGAAGTTATCTCAGGACACTTTTCATAGAGCAGGTCTAGGACTGAACTCCTTTTAACATTTACAGAGACCCAACAGTTACCACCATGAGCAAGCACTTGGCGACGGGGGCAAGGAAAAACTGCCTTTTAACAGGCAGAAACCTCGGACAGACCTTCGGCTCTAGGTGGGTGGTCATCTGCCTTGACCAGTTGGGGGAGGAAAGAGAGAGAGAGAGAGACAGAGAGAGACAGAGAGACAAACAGATGTACAGCAACAACAGTAGCAACAACTACATTAACAGTAATGATCGATGACGATCATGAAAAAGCGGTGGACGACGACGACAGCGCAACGACAGGAGGGACAGCGAGCAGCGACAGCCACAGCAACGCAGAACAACATACTCAACAACAACTAATAATAATAACAATAATATCAGTGTATTAGCAATGGCAGTCTAGCAGGACCATGGCAGGAGGCTCCACAGGTCCATGAGACCTGCAGGACGATAAGCACAAGAATCCGGGGAAGAATGAGTTAGTAACATGCATTAATGGGACATGAATGAGTGCAAAAGAGAGAGGAAGAGAGGAGCTCAGTGCACCATGGGAAATCCCCGATAGTCTAGGCCTATAGCAGCATAACTAAGAGATGGTCAGGACTCACCTGATTCCAGCCTAACTATAAGCTTTTTATCAAAGAGAAGTCTGAAGCCCTACTCTTAAATGTGGAGAGGGTGTCTGCTCCCAAACCTCGACCTGGAAGCTGTTCCACAGGAGAGGAGCTTGGTAACTGAAGGCCTCTGGCTCCTGTTCACTTTTAGAGACTATCGGAACCACAGTAGCCCTGCATTCAGAGAACGTAGTGTTCTAGAGGGGTATAGGGTACTATGAGCTCTTCAAGATATGAAGGGGCCTGACCATGAGGCTTTATAGGGTGAAGGAGGGGATTTTAAATTCTATTCTAAATTTAACAGGGAGCCAATGCAGAGAAGCTAGAACAGGAGAGATGTGATCTCTTTTCCTAGTTCCTGTCAGTACTCGCCATGTTTTAAAGACATCTTGTAGTAATTGCATCTGTTGCTTTTTGAAATGCCTTAATAAGTAATATATTATAATTAACCACTAAAAAACCCTGTTATTATTATGAAGACATGATTAACACTGTTCCAGTGCAATAAAAGTAGGTAGGTGATGCAGAATAGCAGCTTTCCTCCAATGATGATGATAATGAAAAATGAATGGAAAATCTAATGAATAACATATACCATGTCCTTTATGTACTGTGTAAATCAGTGGTTCCCAACATAGTAAATGGTAAATGGACCTGTATTTGTATAGCGCCTTTTCTAGTCTTCCTCCATTATAATTTTGGATCCAAAGTTTGAAGATGTGAACACAAGTTAAATTCACAGAGCCTTCAGTCTGATAAACAGCCTCACCCTGCATTAGAAAAGTGTGCAGTTTAAATATCCAAAGAGCTCATAGAACAACAAGAAGAAAACAGAATTTGTCTGATAGGACACCTATTAAGTATGTATGATTTTTAAATGAAAAAAAGTACAGGTTACTGAGCATTATATTAAAAAAACGTCTAAAAAAATATCATGATCTCTGTAATAATCTGCTCAAAATTCTTCTTCATTTTTCACAATCTTCCTGCAATTAATGCTCACTATTTGGATTCATTGTACAGTTTATCAGTTGTTCTCTACTGTTACTGTTATGCATTAAGTATAATCTAAAATATCCATACAAAAAGGAGTCCCTTAAGGAACAATGTTGGAAACCAGTGATCGAACTGTCACCATCCACAGTCCCGCTGATATTAACACTTCAATGTGTTCATATTCTCTGAGCACCTGAACGCAGCAGAGGGACGTCGTCACAGTGCGCATGAGCGGAAATCTGGCGCCAAGTACCAGCACTTTTACAGACCCGATTAGAGAATTGAGTAAGGTCTGACTGAAGTAATTAATGGCCACTACAACTACAGCAGTCGACTGTTTACCCGTTTAACAACGTTTCACAGCGTTTATCAGTTAAACCGGCGGGAAGTGCGTCATTTAGAACACTAAGTTGATTATGCCGCTGCTGACTTAAGCGAGGAGACACGATGTCTTCACTAACTCTGAACGGAGTGACGGTGAATTTCCCTTTTCCTCCATATGACTGTCAGAAGGACTACATGAGCAAAGTGATTGAATGTCTTCAGAAGGTAAGGGACATGTAACGTTGCTAATGCGAACAAGCTACACAAACAGCGCTGTAACATATGATGTACCCCAAAAGTTAATTCTTGTTTTATATGGAGTGAGAGCTCCATCATTATTTACAGTCCTCTGTGTCAGTGGTTTTTCTTAAGGGACCCCTTTTTATCACAGTCAACGTCGACCCATGAGTATGTGACATATTTAATGGATATTTAATTTTAAATTCAACAATAACACTACGGAACAGTTGATAAACTGTACAATGAACCCAAATAGTGAACACAATAACTGTTGGAAGTTTGTGAAAAACTAGTCATTTGGATACACACACACACACACACACACATATGTATATGTGTGTGTATACAACGTTATATTTGTGTATGTATATATATACACATACACGTGTGTGTGTGTGTGTGTTAGCCCAATCGGAATTTGGGTGGGTGGGCTAACAAATGCATTACAATAATCAATCAATCAATAATCAATACTTCACACAGCAGCAACAGCAGCAACAGTAGCATCACATCAAGTTACAGCAACAACATTGTATACTTTGTTATAGCAAGTGCTCCTATGGCAAACACTGGGGAAGACATACCCAAAAAAATTAACTGTACCAAATCTCACTGCATCTATTTTTTCTCTATCTCTCTCTCTCTCTCTCTCTCTCTCTTCTCTAAACAACATTATAGAAAAGTACCAGCAACAATTTGCAACACCATGTACCAAAAATAAATCTATAAAACCAAAGCAAAAATAACAGTATTGTAGAAGAGAGAGTTGTTTTCAGAGCTTGGGCATACCTTATTTAAAAAGCAGCAAACTCCACACTGCTGTACATC
>NW_023339707.1:40880-47612 GCF_004916995.1 Morone saxatilis | reverse complement strand
GTTCCACAGGGAAGGAGCTTGGTAACATGATGCTCTGGCTCCTGTTCTAGTCTTTTGGGAGTATAGAAATCGCAAAATAGCCATGCATTCACAGCAGCGCAGTGTTTGTAGTAATTCCAATTCAATTCATATTCAAGTTTTGTATTTGTATATGCGGCCAATTCATAACAGAAGTTATCTCAGGACACTTTTCAAATAGAACAGGTCCTAGACCGAAACTCCTTAATAACATCTTACAGAGACCCAACAGTAGTAGTAGGGTAATATGGTACTATAAGCTCTTTGAGGTATGAAGGGGCCCTGACCATGAAGAGTTTTTATAGGGTGAGGAGGAGGATTTTAAATTCTATTCTAAATTTAACAGGGAAGCCAATGCAGAGGAAGCCAATACAGGAGAGATGTGGATCCTCCTTTTCCTAGTTTCCTCTAAAAAGCCAGACGGAACTTGCCAAAAGCATATTGACAAGCACAAGGCCTTCTGGGAGAGATATCCTTTGAACAGAATGAGACAAAACTGGAGCTTTTTAGCGAGTCACAATGAGCTTTGAGTTCACGAGACACAAAAATTAGGCATACCAAAAAAAAACACTGTACCTACTGTGAAACATGGAGGAGGTCTTGGTTATGTTGCTGGGCCTGCTTTGCCAGTTGTGGTTCTGGAGGCAGACACCCTCTCCACATTTAAGAGTAGGCTTAAGACGTTCCTCTTTGATAAAGCTTTGATACCCCAACAGTAACAGCCAACATGTTGTCACTTAATATTGAAGCAGAAAATGAATCACTGATAATGAATTAATTTTCATTTAAAATCTGGTTTCCAATGTGAGCTTTTTTTTGTTTCATTTTATATAATTGTAAACTAAATATTATCATTATAAATAAAGTGTCTTTGGGTTTTGGTATTTTGTATAGACACAATAAGCAACTTGATTCTGTCACCAGACTTTGAAAAAAATTGATATATTATTTTAAAAATATTGCATCTTGGAACTTGCCCAGCCCTGTCAGACACATTTTCAATATGAAAAAAAGGTGCAGTATTGGGTTGGGATGAGTGTTTCATACCGCTGTACAGCATCAGTGCTTTCTTCTTGTCCTTAGCCAGAGATTGATCAGGTTTGAATCCACAGCCCTGCCCAGTCAGCTCATGGCATTTCGCATCAAACCTCTTTTTATGATGTGGGCGAACAAACTGGTAGACACCTGTGACACAGTGGCTCCCTTTAAGATCAACTAGTGACAACATTAACATAGACATAGGAAGACACAGACACAGTCTGGATGCTCAGGCAAAAACAAGCAAACTAAATATATCTATTATTTTCAACTTGTCCTTTTTCCATCCTTGCAGACAGACAATCCCCTCTTGAGTATGCAGTAATGTTTGGTCTATTCTTCTGGTAACACTTGTTGGCCTCTTTAGTCTGTTTAGACCTGGTATTAACATGCGTCTTGGGTAATTTAATCACAATTGGACAGCTTGAAATATGTCACTTTACATGTAGCATTAGAATGTGCCTCGAGTTACCACTTGTGATCGGATCTCACTTCCCGGCTCTGTATGAAATAAATACTTTTATAGGGCTGTACCCTACTCAAAATGTTATAAGTCAGTGTCCATTATTACTGTCCTTTTTATTGACATTTTGCTTTTTTGACTGTGTGGAAATCTCATGTTTTCACATCACAGAGACAGTGTCTCTTCTGCTTGTGGGATGCTGAGAGGCTTTCAGCCTTAAGAGTCACTTCTCAGCAGACAGCAGTCGAGGAAGTTGTAGCCTATAATAACTAAGTAAGAAAGAACTTAATATGTAACATTTCCTGAATTTACAAGGCCCACATAATCTGTCATAGATAGCGTTTCACAAGGTTTATAAAGTTTCTCCTGTCACAATTCTCAAAATTGTGCATTTTTTTAAGGGAGTCTGGGGATAATGTGGTTACTAGTTCAATGGTCAAATAAATTGAAACGGACAGTGTTGTTCACAAACATCTATTATCTTGGGAGGTAAAAGAGCCTTATATTGCAAATTGCAAATTGCACAACAGTGAACCAAACAGACATGTGTGCTTACAGGATGTTAGTTAGAAGTGTCCACTTTTGATCAGATCACCCCAGATGCAGGTTAATACCAGGTGTAAACAGGCTCCTTGTTTCTCCACAGAATGTTTTGTTTGTACCCCTCCTGGAGGAGAATACTGGAGTGGAGACCACATTAAGAATTAAAGCCTCTGTGAAGGCCTGCAAGCATAAACAAAACTTAACACACAGTGAGGACAGAAAACCCCTGTACAATGAAATCCAAGCAAACACAGTCCTGTAAGAATGCGACTAGGAGTCTCTCAGTCTATAATCCAGCACAGCGGTGATGGGAGCTAAATGCTAACACATTTGCTAATTAGCACAAAACTTTTAAAATTAGTTTTGCTATTTGGTCATAAACCAAAGTATTGGACAAATCTGGTGTTGGTGCTAGATGAAAAGTCAGAGGATCACCAAAATTACCATATTACAATATATCCTGAGGAATATGAATCACTGAACCAAATTTCATTAAAATCCTATAGTAGTTGAGATATTTTATTCAAACCGACCAACACTGCCTTAACTGCAGACTGTTATTTACCACAATTTAAAGCTCACTGATAGACTAAAACCAGGTGCTTAAACACAGTGTAAATGTCCTTGCTTTTGAGCAGAAGACTTACCCCGGAGCAGACTATGAGTATTAGTGTCTTCAGTTAAGACAGCTGTCTCAGTCAGCAGGACGTCCAGGTTGTCTGTCTTCTTGTAAGTCTGCAGAGCCTGTACAATGCGGTCAAAGGTAACCTGGCTCAGTGACTTCTTCATCTCTGCCAGAAAATTCTTCGCCCTGCTTGCTTTACCTTCCTCAGACACATCCTCCAACCTGCTCATTTTCTTCAAGGATCGAGAAAAAAAATACTATTAAATACTATTCACATTTACAATTCACAATGAAACTGTTTTTCAATAAAAACAAATATTAAAGATATCCGAGACACCATATGATTTTTTTAAATTTGGCTATAGTAATTTGATCAAGAACGCGTTGAAGACGGCAACAAATGTGTGTTTCACTTTTGTGCACAGTACAACAACACTACAGGACACATTTAATTTGATTTAATCGATAGTAAAACTACATAATAATAAAGAGATGATTAAATGTGTCTATTATCATTATTTTTCTTAATTAATAATTTAATCTTGAAATGGAATCAGATAAATGTTAAGTGTCTTACGATATTCCTTTCTAAAAGTTAATTTGTTTCCTGCTTTAACATTTAATTTTTTATTTTGTAATCCATTTAATAGGAAGACTCTATAATTTCTCTATCATTTCAAGATGAGTAAGTAGTAAATATGAGGTTCATGAGGCTATGACTGGCCAGCTGTTACGTGTTAGGTCCGGTCATCAATCTGGTTGTTATTACTACAGAGATTGTGTTTGACAAGTCAAAAATTCTGCTGAAATCTGAAATTTATGTATGATTGTGATCAGAATTAAATGTTTCTTCTGTATGAGTAGAACTTTTGGCCTGGTATAGTTGTGAAGATACTTTGTATGTCTTCATCATCCCCTTGACTAAAAAGTCTATAATTCAGTTGCAATTGTCACTTGAACTCTAACACAGCCTGGCACTGTTTCTTAATATAAAATGTACCTGTTCTTGGACCAACTTGATTTTACGTTTGCCTCCCCGCAATTCATCATCCATCCTCTTGTCATATTGAAGAGAAAGTGTGGACAAACGATTTGCCTTCAAAAGAAAATGCAGAACTGAATAAATAAATAAATATAGTTCTTACAAATAATTTGAGGTTTGTTTTTGTATTTTTGCATCAGAGTAATTGTTGTTTCATGGCATCAGTAATAGGTCTACTGATCCACTTCACACATGGGTTCTCGCCTATGTGTATATATAAATCTCACTGAAAATGGAACTACTAGACAATTAAACTGGCTATTGAATACACAAGCCTTATGTTTTCCACAAGTACAAATGTCAAAAACAGAGCTTTTTGCTGCTTTTGATTAGTAGGACAGACCACAGTGTCTCACAGAAGACAAGTTACCTTCTCCTCTCCCACAACAGCATCATCGTCCTCTGCACTGCAATGGTCACCTCGTTCCAGAGCATCCAGCAGGTTGGCTGGTCTCCTCTGACTCTCCTGCACCTCACACTCATACTCAATACAGATACTGGCCATCCCCTTGGCTCCTGTGTGTTCATCTGATCACCAAGACCAGAAAACAGCGACCAATTTAATGAAGGACTAACAGTTGGCATGAAAACACCCCCTTTATTTTTATACTCACTGAGTCTCCTCCTCTTCAGACTGGGAAGGTGGGCATCCAGCACCTTGGCCTTCTGGGTATGGGAGCTTTGGGAGGATGAGCAGGAAGTGAGGGCAGAGGACTGAGTGTGTGGTAAACACACTGTTCCACAGCTCTCTGGTGCAGCCTTCTTCTCTACCACAGGCCTCTGGCACATTCAAACACAATCACAGACATCAAAAAATCAGGTCAGATTTTTAGGGGCTGTTGTGACTGCTTTCCAGGTGCATGTGATGTATTCTACCACAGACACGTGCTGTATTAATCAAACAGACACAGCAGGCTGGAGTCACAGTGTACATTACATTTTGGTGAATGTTTGCAGTGTGTATCTCTCTTATTGCATATGCATTTGAGGGAAGATTACAAATAAGAGAACCAATTTTTCCAAGAGGTTGATTATGTAATCCACTGGATTGAAGGTCAATTTGTGTCTAAATTCTCCAACCTCAAGCAATCAGAGACTAGTCTCAAAAATAACCAGAGCGCTCCAGTGCATATAAAAGTATACTATATATGAATCTGATTCGTAGCAAGATAAATAGAGTGATAATTATTTATGAAAATAACCAAATAAACTGGGGGTGGGAAGTTGTAGTTTAGGTTATAGAATGCTATATGCTGTTTGCTCCCCCCTCTCTCTCCGTCTCTCCTTCTACACTGGCCAAGGTTTGTGTATTTGTTTATCTCATTCCATCTCTTTTTTTCCTTTCTAAAATAAGTTGTCTGTCGTCTATTGTATTAATGATATAATAATAGCATCAAGATTGTAAGATTATCATTTCATAACTAATAAATCTTTTTTCTTATGTGGATCCAACTGTTAACATTAGGGATGTCCGATAATATCGGCCCTCCGATATTCAAGTCCCACAGACCACACAAAGGTCTGTGGGCTCCATACCAGTTTCACCTCCTGTGCACTGCCAAGGTGCCCTTGAGCAAGGCAACCTAACCCCGAAACCTGCTCATGGGGCGCTGCTAACGCGGCAGCCCCATCACGAGTTGGTGCTGATTTGCCTCTGATCTGGGGGCATTTGTCGGTGATCTTCCAAAATAGTTGTTGAGTGGTAAATCCGGGCTTAAATCACATGTGAACTGTGCATTACTTTTCTGATTAATGCAGAACTTATAAATGGTTGTTGTCTGTATTTGGATATCAAGGCACTTGAGGCAGGGCTGTTTTGCCGGCTGTGATGCAAGTGTAGAGACAGCTCTGTAGGAGTGCATTGAGTTGCACAGCATACTTTAGAAAACAGAAGGGGAAATAGTCTAACACACATTTTTCATACTCCCCTTCCCATATTTCCATTACCAGTTTAAACGCACAAGTTGGGTGAGGAATTATTATTATTGTAACAACATCATGGTTTTACAGAGGAGTGGTTTCTGTTGAGTCTTTGAAAAATAAAATTTGTGCTTTCAGCAGCAAAAGCCAAACATAATTGAGCTGCAGTGCACTGGTGCCACAGCAGACATCACCAACCCTTGCAAAATCAGACCAAAACTATCTGTTCATTTTGTGTTGTTAGCTAACTAGGGCTGCTCAATTATGGAAAAAATTTAACATTGAGGAAAAAGCATAATCACAGATTAATTTGGGTCAAATTGAAATCACGATTATTCAAACGATTAGTTTTTTTAAACTTCAGAAACATGCTGCATTTATTGGACATTGTCCAAAACAACTTTGCAAAGGAAGTCTCAGTTACACTTACCTTTTCCCATAAACATTTGTATAGTCTCCGGCGTTACCTGTTCAAACACGAAAACAGAAGTGACAGGAGAAGACTGCAACTAGTGTCGCCGACCACCAGCGCCAGTATAAATAGTTACGTGTGCTCCCGTGAACTTCACATTGTCGCGGACAGGTGGGAACGGCAAGTATACCGAGCGCATGACTCGTTGTGCAGTGCATGCTGTGGGAGGACGGGAAATACGCGACTGGTGCTGGTATCCCAATTCAGGGGCTGCATACCTGAATTGGGACACAGCTTTTTTCTAAACAACTTTGCACAACAGAAAAAGAAAAAAAAAAATCGTTTCCCCCGATTTTATTAGTTTTGAGATCACTGTTTGGCCCCAAAAATCATAATCATGATCAACATTTCCCGATTAATTGAGCAGCCTTATAGCTAACAGACCCAAAATTACACCAGTACAAGGAATCCATGTCATTTGCGTGAACTTTGTGAATGCTAGAACCTACAATTGGTTCTGGTGCAACCCTGAAGGAACTGAGAGACATCGACGGGACCCACATTCCCAAAGCCATCATAGAGACGCACATACGGCCTGACCCCATCGATGGAAGCTGAGCCCTGGCATCCAGACATTTTAAACCTGTGGAAAGTCAAAGTTTGGAGTTTTG
>NW_023339707.1:37959-40855 GCF_004916995.1 Morone saxatilis | reverse complement strand
GTTTGAAAGAAGTGGGCATTTAGGTGGAAGTATAGGTTCCAGTTGGATTATGAGTCTTCTTGAGACTAAAATCCATGATCTCTCACACTGTGCCCCATTGTTCAAATATCATAGTCCTCCACTCTGTTGTGGTCTGGGTAGCTCTGATCTTTATGTTGCACAGTGTACATGAAGCAACTATGCACAGCTGCAATATATATTTTCTATTTAAAGTTTGAACTGTATTCTATCCTTCTATTTGTGTGTTGCCTAAGGGAGTCGGCAACTAAGGTTTTTTCAGTTGTACGTATAAAACCAACTGTGTTTCTTTACTGTACATATGACAATCTTGATAAGTTGTATAATATTTGTGTTTTTTCAATTTCTTATTACATTCTGAATTTACATCCTTGAACATCAGTAGTCCTTGGGACTGACTGATTCACTGATTTTATTCCTTGGAAGTGGAACTCATAGATGATTTATTTCAAACCTTGGAGAGACTGAGGCAGACCATCTGCACATGACATGAATTCAATTTTCTGCTGTTTAAATAATTGATTAATCGTTTCAGCTCTACCTATCTTAAATCACTGCCACTTGAGAAGAAATCTGTTGGTATGAGTAGTTCTTGCATGAGGGCCAAAATTGTATGAAGTAAAAGAATAAGTAAAGATGTCTGACCTCTGATCACACAGGAAGATGGCTCCATAGTCGTCCTTGTGGCGAATGACTCTCCCGATAGCCTGATTCACTGCTCGGAAAGCCTGCTGTCTGTACCACTGCTGCCCAGACAGGTACTGCACACGCACGCACACGCACACGCACAAACACACGTTTCTTTTGCATGCATCAGAGAGAGTGTGTTTTGGCCTAAAACATTACAGACTTTGTGGCTGTGGCTGGGCTAAGGCTGGCTCTAACACACATACACACAAGATGAGCCAGAACTGAGCCACTGAAACCACATCAAACCTCAGTGATACTCGGTAAGCAGTTTACTCTCACCTTCAGCCCAGGAGTTTTCTTCCGACACATCTCATCCAAGAACTGCATCTTCAAGATGACTCGAGGGTCCATCTTTGGAGGGAAAGGAAGGCCAGTGATGATGACACCCCGACCAAAAGTGTCTGCAAAATCCAGACCCTCGCTAGCCTGACACAGGAAGACATTTAAAGAAATCATGTGAGAGGGCACAATTTGCGTAACCTTATATGCTATATGAAGGAAACTACAACTTAATTTCAATACACTGAAATCTGTGACTGCCATCATATGAATCATATTACATTACATATTTTTATTGTAATGTATGATATATAATTTCTTTTGTATGACTCAATCTTTTGTATTTTTTTTAAATAGTAAAAAGGGAACTATATCTAAATTTAATAAGTTATTAAGTACTGACAGTATAGATTCCCAAAACCTTTGCACATATCACATTTATTTTTTTGTTCAATTTATGAAATAAAATGAAACAATGCATGAATGTTTGCTGCAAATATTGTGTTTTACCTTCCATACCTCGGAGAGGCTGTGTTTACATGTTTTTAATGAAAAAAAATAATCACCAAAATCTGTTATTTATCAAAGGGTGCCCAAACTTTCACATAAAACCTTTTTAGGTCTTTTCTTGATTCAGTGAACACACATTAACCTCACCTTCCCTCGACACACAGCAAAGAAAGATCCCCCTTTGGATGCTGGATCATTGACTTTGTTGTAATATCCATCAATAATCTAAGAACAGACAGAGAGATCAACTGAAAAATCCTAAGGAAACGTTACCAGCTCATGAAATATTGTGAGACACTTGGAGGTTTCATATTCATGCATCTAGGCAGTTATAGGTTATATGTATGAGATAAAAGCAGCCAACTAGTATTGGCTAGGTAAGTTGGAGTCATGGTGTCCTAAGCGGAGAATGGTGTCACACTCCCTCTGCCAGTGTTTCTATTTCAGCCTCTCTGTGGTTTGTTTACATAGAGAACAAAAACTGTTCTGGTGATTCTTATTTTGTTTCTGCCCACTTTGAATGAAGTTATGTAATCACATTGATATGCAAGGTAAAATTACCGTTTTTGTCTATGGAGTCTAGCGAGTGTTAGTGATATACAGCTACTTCTGGTTAAACAAAAGTTCTATCTCTGTAGGGATCCTGTCCATGATGTGAGTCAGTGGCAGAAACAACAACTTTTAGTGGACTGACTTTGACAGGCACATTTGTGTCCAAGGATTAACATTATCCTATGTTGCAGCCACAAATATTTTCACATCTAACTGTAAATTAAGGGTTAATTTACACAAACTAGTGTTAATGATTGTTGGAAAAACAAATAAAGACAGTTTTGATGAGTTTTATTTTATTTTGTTTTGGTCCAATGTGACACCTACTGGAAAGATGATTTAGTATATATAACATTTAATAAAAAGACTCACCTCAGTAAAGGTTCCCTTTCCTTTAGGTTCAACAAACATAGGCTTTACGTTCTCAATGCGATCTGCATGTCCAGTAGCCTGGTAAAACAGCATAAACACTTTACCTGATTTTACACAACATTTAATCCAGAAATAATTTGGAACATTCAAAGTAAATAAAAATACAATGTAACAATTCTGCTCTTACTCTCCAGAAGTCAAGGGTTTTTTCCATTAAAGGGAAGGAAGGGAAAAAAACTAAGAGACCATGAGGTACCACACGGCTCAGGTTGGCTGAGGAGAAAACACAACTACTAACATATTCATGTGAAGACTGACTCTGATTCAAACAGACATTATGTCATATATTGCACAATGCAGCAATATTGCTTGATCTCACCAACAGTGTTGCCTAAAGATGCCATGTTTTCAGGAACAAACCTGTCACAGAAGTAAAGATTATTATTTGTATGTAGATGGTCACCGCAAGAATGTT
>NW_023339707.1:30844-37925 GCF_004916995.1 Morone saxatilis | reverse complement strand
TTTTACTATTGAAGTTACTGATCCAGATGTGAGGACATGAAACAAACCAAACCAACACATAAGATATGGTTGACATAAAAAGAGATGGATATTGTTAGCTGATATTGCCCTATCGTGGATATAATGATATCACATTGGTATTTATGTTTCTGATATGAAAACTGTTTTTTCCCTGTACAGGCAGCACAGAAATGCTTTTGGTCATCTATCACTGCCACCACAAATTTTATCCAGCAGAGTGAGCTGAGACTAATGATGCTCAGAGTCAGAGAGAAGAAGCAGCTCTGAACAGTGTCATCTCCAGGAGATACAGTCAAGAAATGTTAAGAGATGCCTCACTAATGGTTATAACTATAAACCAGCACACAAACTACAGTTACCAACATAAACCAATGTGTTCTGAACATACACATGACAAATACAAACCCTAACAAAAATTAACATTTGCATTCTGAAACATACTATTATAATATTACCCAAGGTCAATTCAGCTCTAGGTAGGGCATGATGGGAAATATTACCTACTAATGTATTGAAACGTGTAGAACTAACCTTCTATCAAACGCTGAACTTAACTGCACTCCATCTGGGCCTCGGTCAATGACGCTAACAAAGATCTGGTCCCGCTCAATCACATGGCTGTTCTCCAGACTCACTGGGAATTCTCTACACCAACAGCAGGACAAAAACACACTGGGATCAAGATCAAGGTTGACCTGCTGTTAATATAACAACATGAATAATGTCTGCAATGGGTCCTTGGAGGTGTGTGTATGAACATCTCCAAAGCGCCTACTATTTTGTTCAATTATTTGGTGAAAAACCGGTGTCTCATGCATGAACAACAAACTACAGTGTGTGTATGTTAACTCTGTAGCAGCCTCCTGCCATTTGTACGTGATTAATTGAATAAAACAGCCTTCGATACGGATACTGTCAATCACTCATTTATTTACTGATTTAGTGACATTCCTGTATGTAGTTATTTTAGTGCCAGAACAAACTGAATCTGAATTTAATTATTTTAACTAAATATTATGGTTTGAAATTAAATTTAAATCATATTGCTTTCAATTTTTGAGCAGGCTATTATTTCAGTTTGCAATTACTGTGTCTCAAAATTCAGCTTTTAAATTTTGTTTTAACTGAGAGGCACTCATCCGGGGGACTCTAGACTAGAACAGAGGAGCTCTGATTCATCCTTTCACAGGACTTCTTTAGACCAAGAGGCTTAATGGATATGTAGGCCATGAGGGCAGCTGTGTAGTCTCTCCCATTCAAGGCTGACAAAAGAACTGCTGCATCTCATGACAGGTATTAGCACTTTGTATTGACGTATTTAGCTTTTTTTTTTTGCGTGCAGATGCTGAAAGCAAACCTTACTTAGCTCTGGGGACATGTAAACCGAGATCCACTGTAGTGTGTGACAGTAGCATGGGTGCCAAAAGGAAGCGGGCAGCACTTTCCAGCACGTCCACCTCTTAGCTAGTCTAGTTACATAGTAGTTACTGTTCAGCCACCGGTCAGTGGTCAAGAAATAGAATTGTGCACCTCTGTAGGTATATTGAGCTATGAGGAGTGACAGGTAACTTACATCCTCATCTCAGAGGTGAATGAGGAGAGGGGAGAGAGAGTACCACTGGTCAAAATGATGCAGCGAACACCTTGATTCACCAGATCCTGCATGCTGAAGCCAGGAGAGAAGCACCAGTAACTCAGGATGTTGCCTACAAGGTGGAAAGAAACACATACTCTTAACCGCCCTTTTAACCGGGTTTACTCAGAATTTGGACAGGTCAGCAAGAGAAACTAATGACTAACGAAAACTTTCAACAGGGTTCCATATCTGGTTCTGATATCCACAAAGAAATGGTGTTGGTATTATTAGAGTGTTCGGGGTAGATTTTGCAGTTGTTTGCTGTTGAAGCATGAAGCTGGTCATCCTCACTGCTTCTGACAGGATGAAACTGCATCATTTGAACAAACTGTTCTGAACTGACACGCTACACTAACTAACTAGGTTAGATACCTATTCAGTATCTAACCTCTGTAACTCAGTGTGTGAATACAGGGCTTAATGATTCAACTGCTGTAATGGTACACTGTAATCACTACCTTGTTTCTTTGAGGAAGATGAAGCCCACACATCAGTGCTTTGTTTTTTCTTGTGATAGCTGGTGTCTCGATGGATATGGACCTGAGCAAAACAGATGGATATGATAGCCGGTGTCAGTGTATACATAACTAATAAGTGTGCGGAGATGCACAATCGTTTAAATATGGCCATTCATGGCATTTCTTGAACACATACCTTAAAATGAGCTGTATTGGACTGCATTTGCTGTTGTCTTTCTTTTTCTGATGGTTCACCACAGAACACCAGCTACAAGGAAAGGAAAGAAAAGAGAGTTTATTGTTGCTACTGTAAAATGAAACTGCAATGGCTCAATAGTGTGCTTTACCATTTTGGTAAAATGTCAGATGGTCAGATGTAGTCCCTCCAGGAATCTGGGGGAATTTTTTAGAAATGTTGCAGACTAAAATGTCTGATTTCACGTCAGCTTTTCTAAGAAATTGTGATACGTGTTGCAATGTTTTTAGGCATTTTTTTGCAATGAAATTGTGGGGTGAATCAGTCAGGGTGAAGACATTTGAACTTTGGAAAGAGCCAGGTTAGCAGTTTCCTCCTGCTTCCTCTCTTTATGCTATGCTAAGCTAAGCAGGTCCTGACTCCAGCTCTATACTTAATACATGTCTGTGTGTTAAGTATAGAGCTTGAGTCGATTTAAGATCCTTTTGATCTCACTTTGAGAGACAAAGTGAATAACTATTCCAAAAATCTTGGACTACTATGTAACTTCACATAGCATACCTGTATGATATCAGCCAGCTTCTGTAGTCCACTTGTGTTCAGGAATATTCCTGGCTCTGATGAGAAATGTGTCACACAATAATTAGACAAATGACAACAGGTGATTTACATAGAGTTCCCACTAATACAGTTGTGCTCATAAGTTTACATACCCTGGCAGAATTTGAGATTTTTTGGTCATTTTTCAGAATTTTTCAATTACTCTTTTTAAATCATAATGACAACAGAAACTACCCAAATGACCCTGATCAAAAGTTTACATACCCTGGAGATTTTGGCCTGATAACATGCACACAAGTTGACACAAATGGGTTTGAATGGTGTACCTGGTCATTGTAAAACCATACAAATCTGTTGAAGAGGTCATTATATGCAATCTGCGTGAGAAAAAAAATGAATACCACTGGATAGGCTAGAGAGTATACTTGCAGTCCAAATTAAAACACAAAATATAGCGATTCCTTAGGCATAGAAGACAGTGATATGATGTCCACATGTGAATAGGAAGAGTCTGAATATATCACTAGCTGCGCTGGAGCCCATATTACTTCAGACCATTATTAATAATAAGAAAAAGTGTAATCTCGGGTGAGAACCTTGTGCAAACACCAAAACCTTTGTGCAGAACACATAGATTTGTTGTGGATATGGACTAGCACAAATAGGTACTGTAAGTTGATGCCCATTGATGATCCCATCTTCAAGTTCTTGGAAAAGGTCAGCACGCTACAATGAATTAGCGGGAGAACAGTGATGTGTACAAGATGAATTACTCACAGAAATCAGAAATCGTGATCATATCTGATTCGCACAGGATTAGCTGAAAAGAGATGGTGTTTGTCACGACTATCTAAACATGGAAATATAGGAATCGTCACTTGGTTGCAAAGTGGTGAAGCGCGAGTACCGAGATATTCGAGGTCGCCACCAGAGCAAGAAACATAAATCACATAACTACGCAATCTCAACAACACATTCATCGCTCACAATCAAAAAATAGAGTACTTTTTAAATATACGAGAAAAGATGAGACAAGTCAAGACTCTAGAGAAGACAAATATGGCATGCTAGGAGAATGAGGAACGTCAGACAAAATTAATGTGAGAAATACTATTATATTTATGGCACAAAATCACTGTTGAAGAGGGTTAAAGGGAGTCAGGTGTCACTGGGGGATCCAGGCCTTGTTTAATGAGGCTAGCTTGCAGATGGAAATAAACTGGTTTTTTTTTGGCGTGAGGTTTTGGTCCTGATGGACTGCAGCCCCCTGCCAGAGGGGAAAGAGTTTACAAAAGAGTTTGTGTCCGGGGTGGGAAGGGGTCAGCCACAATCTCCTGCACGCCTCCAGGGTCCTGAGGGTTGTTACTGGCTGCACCCAAGGTCCCAGATGGTCCCAATCTCCCATCCTGTAATGCGGACTCATCTTCCGACCAGAAGAATGAGCCCAAATGAGGGAGGTGTCATCCGTGAACTTCAGGAGCCCTGAATGACCTGGTGACTAGAGGTGCTGCTGTTGTGTACAGGGAGAAGAGCAGAGGAGAAAGAAGCCAGCCCTGGGGGGATCCGGTTGATGTCCTGGGAGTCAGGAGACATTTTTCCCCAGCTTCATGTGCTGTTTCCTGTCAAGACAGAAGTCTGCGATCCACCTGCCAGGTGGAAGTCAGGCAGCAGTGAGCCAGGCAACAGGTCTGTAGTCATTGAAGTTCCTGTGGTCCTTGCTTTTTTGGGGACATGGGGATGAATGGGTGGATGTTTTGGAAAGCAGGCTGGCACATGACACGCTCAACAGGAGGTGTTGAATGTCAGTGAACACCGAGACCAGCTGGTCCCCAGCACAGTGGCCTTCAGGGGGGAAAATGAAGACACGAGTCGGTCCGGCCGCTTTGCAAAGGTTCTGCCTCTTAAAGAGCCTGTTGACGTCCCTCTGCTGAAGGCAGAGAGGTCGTCAGTGTGGTGAGGAAGGAGGGATTCACAGAGGTGTGGAGTTGTGAAGTGGCCCCGGCTTGAGGCTGGGGAGGGGGGAACTGGTGAGGGGTGGTCACCCGGGGGATGTGTCAGGACTGCTCCCTTTGTCTGTCGACAGCGACCAGTAGAACATTTGGCCAGGCGCCAAGTCATTGATGAGTGGGGGGTTTTAGTTTTTGTAGTTGGTTAATCTGTCTGAGCCCCTCCAGGACAGAACCAGTCGTTGGTCTGAGAACTGGTGTTGAAGTTTCTTCCAGAGTAACTGCTGTTTAGCTTCTCTCACCGCCTTGCTACCAACTTTGGACTCCTTAAACTTGTCCCTGTCCCCCAACTCCCACTTTTATGATATATAAAACATGACCTGGCATGAATTGTTTGCTAGAAATATTAATTTTATGTTTGCCATGATCCTTTCAAATCTTTCAAATTAAACCAAACAAAAAAATCCACAAAATGCTATTTGTAAAGGGGTGCCCAACCTTTTTGCATACAACTGTAGTCTGATATTTAAGAAACAATGCATTTACAAATTACATCTCACAAAACTCCCGTTTACTGTTGCCTAAGAACCAAATACACTCGTCGTTGATAAGCAGTTGACCATCTTCTTTTAATGCTGGTTTTAGGTTGCTAAAAGCAAAGGTTTTGGAAACCAATACGGGGGTTGCAGCCAAGAGGAAATAGAATGGTTTAACTTTTTAAATTTTTTTTGGGAAGTTGGACCAAGAGACAAATAAGGCTGCTGTTTAATATTGATCATAATAAATAGCTGACCCCACTGATAATTGCTGAACTATGAAGACTTTTATCATCTTCGCAGAACTTATATAAACACTTAATCAGATACACTGTCAAGTCGTGGGGCAGGAGGATACCATACAAAACTTGTATCAACATAATTGGAGGACGTCGTGGGTGCTATAGGGGTTGCATCATATGTACATAACAAGAAGGGAGGATTTGACATATGATGACATTCTCGTCCTATATAGGTTTATGCATCATATTTTCTCACATTAGCTCTTACATGAGGTACTAGGTACGATTTTATATATAGAGAGAGGAGCGCCGAATAGAGTCTGAGCCGAAATAATACAGGCGAGAACATCTAGATGCATTGAATACATCAACGTAAACAGCACTTACTTGTTAACATAGGCATATACAAAATCCATACGAAGTCTAAACCTCAGAGTGACTTGTTGCTAAGAGTATAAGTATTATTTAAAAAAAAAGACAAATATAGAATAATAATAAAGAAAAAAAGGAGCCGCAGGGAGTTTTGTTTCTTCAATATATTACTGTTACACAGTAGACAATCTGATACATACGGAGCGAGCTACAGAGCTTTTCAAACAGTGTGTCATATTTACATGAATTCGTTACTACAGTGTGATCATAGATTCTAATTTCTATTGGCCAACACAACGTCACGCTGCCTTTGAGCATTGTGTGCACAAAGTATTCTTACGGTGATCATACTTATAATCACTGCCGCGTCTACGAGAGCATCATCTATGAGTACTGGGAATTGACTTTGTGGATTAAAAATGTAGGGAGGGATATGAGCGATGTTTCTGTTTCTGGATAATCTATGACTTGTCTTTACACGTGACGATATCAGAGAACGCCTCCAGTTTTTTTGGTCTGTTGTGAACACGTCGAGATGTTGTATCTTTTCTATTTCTTCATTCAAGCTGCAAGAAATGAAGGATTACAATACATGTCAGATAATCGTTATGAACTTATTGAGGTATGACGTGTCAGAACATAGGACATAACATGATGTAAATGCTGTACATCAAACCTTGTCACACTCGGGCCGCGAGTAGATTAGCTGGATGTTCACTTGGGATGTGTGCTGCACAGACTTGGTCAAATTGAGGCAAAAGAATGATGCAGCATGTTGTCGAAAACCGGAGAAATTCGTTCAGCCGGAAGCTGCGCATCCGCTGCCCATTGCTTTCCAACTACAACCACATGAATCCAAACGCGAATAAAGTGAAGGTCTGGATGCCCATCAATCCAGTCCCTGACCCTCAATATCATTTAGCCACTCCTGGAGAATCTCCAACGTGCAGTATTCCATGAAGACAGCCCAAAAGAATGTACAGGAACGGTAGGCTTTTTGCCAAGAAAATGGGCAGCTTTACCATCTGCAAACAACGCCATCACAACTCACACGCACAGACCTTCAAGCTGTCATTGATGTTAAATAGGGGAATGTAAACTTTGATCAGGGTC
>NW_023339707.1:30697-30819 GCF_004916995.1 Morone saxatilis | reverse complement strand
AGGGTCATTTGGGTAGTTTCTGTTGTCATTATGATTTAAAAAGAGTAAACACAGTTGTTTGATAATAAATGGCTTCACCCAACCACTAACCATGAGTAAAAGAAAAGTTTTTGTGTTATCAT
>NW_023339707.1:26126-30676 GCF_004916995.1 Morone saxatilis | reverse complement strand
ATTCTGCCAGGGTATGTAAACTTAGGAGAACAACTGTATGTAGGTATGAATGGAAATTAGGCTGGATCTCACTGCTTTTCATGGCAAGACACACCCTGTATAGCATTCAGTTAGTAGTAGTTTGTGCCTTAATCTAACCAAAATGCGACCAGGTCCTGTGGTTAATCCATTCATTCACTGCTACTTTCTTTGAGGAGCTTGCCATTGGCACAATTTATACTATGTATACAGTTTTTTGTAAGCTCTTTGCACATCTCCTGATGACCATGGGTGCCTGACTAATCTTAACACTTGAATGCTTGGCAAGAAAAGCAATGAGATTCATAATTAGGTGGAACAAAGACACCATGTTCAAGATATATCACATGGTAGGCCGCAGAAAATGTAACAGATGAAGTGACATGTTGTTGTATACACAAAAAGCCACTGAAATCAAGCCATACTGACGTCCTGCTAAGAATGTACTGATCTGCTCCAGAGCTTCATAGACAGCCGTCTTGCTGTTGTAGGTCAGGTGGGCTCTCTCCAACAGCTCATAGATGAAGCTGAAACAGATGTAGAAGGACAAAGAGACTGTTTGAAAATCTGTATTGCAAGTGCAAGTCAAAAGGAAGATATCCACTAGAGTATTATTGTGAGATTAATACGTTTTGTATACTGTATATGTTTAATATGTAGCATAACATTTAGAGTTTTGTTGATTTTGATTCCACTGTTGTTTTTTTGTACCAGCAGCTGATCCCAGTGACAGGGGTCAACGACAAGGTTTGCTACAAATTGGCCCTAGTGCACAAGGGAGCCTCCCCTGTGCTTTCAGACCACAGAAGCTTCTCCACCAAATTAGCTCTTGTTCTTGGACCAGTTCCGTTTAGGATTCTTGGAACCTTGGTGTTATGTAGCAAATTAGCCTATGTTTCCACCAGGAACCATTGTAATCAAGGTCACGCCTGCTTTGGTTCCCAAGGAAAAAACGGCTACTTTTAGGATTACGAACCAATTTATTTTTAGTTGAAATGCTCCGAATGGTTCAAAACTAGGCTGGTTTCCTGTTGGAGGCTGTCCACATATCCAGCTGCCTGTAGAACTCCACTCCATACCCAAACATCCCTCAAATAGAAAGAGATAATATACACAATAACAGTGCAATTCAAATCTGTATTTACCATAGAGTTTGTTTTTTAAATTAAATATTAAATGTGAAATTTCGTACTTTATTTTATGTCCTATTTTACATATAGCCTATGACTTTCTGTTTAGGGTTCTGTATGAAGAATTTAGAGGCAGGCTCAGGGGGACGAACCAAACACTGGCTCTATATATGGCAATACATGATTTATGCACATTTCGCAGCCACCCTAGTTTCTCCTTCTTTTTGCACATGGAAGGGGAGGGTGAGGCAACACCACTAGATGCCTCTAAATCCTATACACTGGACCTTTAAATGCAATACTGATTTCAGGTGAA
Source organism: Morone saxatilis (assembly GCF_004916995.1). Taxonomy (NCBI): domain Eukaryota; kingdom Metazoa; phylum Chordata; class Actinopteri; family Moronidae; genus Morone; species Morone saxatilis. The sequence goes on along the minus strand of NW_023339707.1, from coordinate 29,212 downwards.
ATCACCAGCCTTATTTCAGTACTTGACAGTTGATACAACAAAAGTCAATTGGCACCAACAAATACTGGAGGAGCCCTAGTCTTACGAGGCATATAAATCAAGGTGTGAATGTGCGTGGTATCTTGCATTTGGGAAGTAGTTCTGAGACTGAGAGTTTGTGCAAATTCTTATCATGGTATTGCATGTCATGGCAATCTAACCAGTCAATATCTTGATGTCCACTGAGACAATGCTGTACTTGAAACTGTTAGTAGAGCAAAAATGTTGCAATCCGCTTACTATCTACTACCACACTTTCACGTACATTCCAGGTTTCGTGATGCCTTTGTCACTTGGAACATCATAAGAATCGATGACAGCTTCCAGATCCAGCAGTATCTCTGTCAAAGCAGACAGTTAAAAATTAAAAAACCCACAGAGCATGGTAAATGGCCGAAACTAGTTTATGAGATAATCCTGGGAGACACTCAAATCTTATCTTCTTTATACCTTTAAGAATACTTACGTTTGATTCTAGCAATGGTGGCTATGTCCATTTTTAAACCTGAAACAAAAGTAATTACCAGTTGAAATTTAAAAAGTGCATATATAGAGTTGTTAAATTTTGTCTCAATCAAATGCAATATAATTTCCCCATGTGTGCAACCTCAGTGGTTGAGACAATTAAGTATTCGGACCAGAGTTGAGGGATTCTACATTGAAGTCCTCAGTGGCAGAGTCTCCATGGCTGACATCTTTAGCCTTCTCCACCAGCAGCCTGTCCACAGCATTAACGGCTGAAGCTACATCATAGAGACTCAGGTCAAATGATGTTGATTCTTCACATGTCTTCTCCTGCAGACAGCAGAAGCATCATATGATGGGATATTCTGCACTCTATTAGACCTTTAGAACTTTACTACCACATGCAAGACCACAGTCATGTCTGTCTTCAGGATCCTGAATCTGTAGTCAGGCTGAAGTCTGCAACTTTCATCAAAAATAAACACTACATCATGTTATTTTTGTGGTTTGCATTTCCACTGATGAAAATGTGCATAAAGTCATGCCCACTTTATAGTGTGTATATATATATATATATGTGTGTGTATGTTTATGTGTGTGTATTCATAAATGTAAATATATATAAAATAAATGTATCCTTACATAATTTTCAATGCAAATTATAACACAGAGAGCAAGTATGTCAGGACAGAGTTTTACCACATTGTGAGCTTCATCAAAGATGACCACAGCTCCGTTTAGCTCAATATTGTGAGCCCTGCGGCTCTGTGGAACAAGGGGAGACAACAGAATACCAGCATTTATTTGGATATGTAATGACGTAATGATGTAAAAGCAAATCTATACAATATTGTTATTGATGCTGATACATAGCACTCTAAGGATCTATTTTGGGACAAAATCACTGTGTAGGATTTAGTGCGATCTAGCGCTAAAGTTGCAGACTGCAATTATGGATATTAAACAGTTTCCAACCACAACTTAGCTACAACTCGGCGAAGTCTAAGGTAATCATCGCAGAACGTTTATTTTGTCTGTGTCTATTGGAAAAACAATAAACACAATGGCATGCAATTCTGAAATAATGCACTTGTCTTTCATTATTTCCCATGCCATAAAGACATTTGAGCCAAAACATTTGTTTTTTCATTTAGAACTTTTCATTACTTCAACTTTTAGTACAAAGGCAGGAAATAAGCTCTCCCACCTCATTTAAAGCAATCTGACATCAGTGAGTCAGCTCACCTTTGGATCCAGCAGGTAGTTGTACGGCATAAAAATGACATCTGCTTGCTGTTTCAATGAACGGGAGAGGTAGTAAGGACAGACCCTGCAGAAAAATTTTTCAGCTTTGAATTGAAATGTACAAACTGCTAAGACTCATTTCACTATTTCTGAGGGGAAATGTGTCTTTAACAACAAAGCTGCAGCACAAAAGGACATTATAACGTTATAGTTTCTAGAGCGTCACCAGAAATGTTTACAACAGCAAAGTAAGAATGGGCTTCAGGAAATTGTAATTGCAATACTTTCAATATTTTCTTTGATTTAATAATCCAAATGACCAATTGAAAAAATGATTGCCAGATTATTCTTAAAAAATATATATATTTAGTTCAGCTCTATTCAATTTTATTTGTATACCACCAACTCAGCAACAACTATACTAGTAGAGATGACTGAGCTTGGCTCCACTTAATAAGACATGAGCTCCCCTGAAAAACATGATTAAGGAAATTTTCGGGTGAGTCTCTGAAATATTGACAATAGTTATTTTTGCCATATATTTATATATTTCTGTATCTTTATCATCATAGAACATACATAAATGTAGGCTAGTATTCATCTATGATTTATGCATCAGGGTAATTCATCACTAATTATTATAAACTTCACACTGTAGCTCAAAGATCAGAAAAAAAAAAAAAAAAAACTTCATTAGTTCTAAATCGCAATTATTTCCTGAAAAAAGGGAGCTCCCCTAAAAGCCATGGTAAAGTTTACACACTGTTGGTTAAACACAATGCACCAGCTTTTCATTTTACTTCAGGACAGTGATTTGTTAGTAAATCCACCTCTGTTTGTTTCCAAATTTGACTAAGTCTTCCACATCAAGGATGGAATTCGCCAAGTCTTTGTCAGTGCTCTGCCCTAAAGAAGAAAAGATAAAAATTAAGACTTGTACAAGAGGATACAAGTAGCATTTAACATGGTGACGGCATGGTGAAAACCTATGCAGGAGACAAGGAGTCTGTGGATGCTAATACAGCTAGCGCAAGCAAAAAGACAGATATTAAACATTTTCCAGTCAATTTAGCTACAAGGTTTTTGTCTATTGGAAAATTATAAAAACATAATGACATGTAATTCTGAAATGATACATTTGTCTTCAATTTTTTTTACCTTGCCATAAAGAAAAAAAATACTTGGAATCCCTGTATGTATTTGAAGGTAAGCAATGTCACTTTTATAGCATTGGCTTATTAGGGACCGAGCCAGTAGGTGGCGCTACTATTAAGAAAAGTAGGTTTAGGCTAATAACTCCCGCATCGTTTGTCTCACATTCAAAAACCTTATATCCA
>NW_023339707.1:25867-26111 GCF_004916995.1 Morone saxatilis | reverse complement strand
TTCGGTAAATGGAGCTGCATCTCCCCAGCCACGCCCACTTCAGCCTAGAATTTTTTTTTCCCGCTACAGCGCGCATAAACTACGTTTTCGTGTTCCATCCATGCGCTTTTGTCCGATTTGCACGAAATTTGTCACGTAGCATCTGGAGACCGTCCTGGCAAAAAAAGTTATTTAAAGTATTTTTCATATTTCAAAAAATAAGCACGTTATAAAATTAGCACTTCCTGTAGATTTTTCGTCAAAA
>NW_023339707.1:21411-25767 GCF_004916995.1 Morone saxatilis | reverse complement strand
CGGTGTGTGAATGTGTATGAAAGGCGCTATACAAGTACAGGTCAACATATATAATATATAATATTATCATCACTATCTTGTTGCTGCTGTTACAATCAACCAGGCGCAAAATCAAAAAGATCATGCAGATTTATTTTTTGGATGTATACATATATATCTATATGTAAGCCTATATAAATAACTTTAATACTTTAGTTAATATTATGACTTTATTCTCGTAATTTCCAAAAAAATGTAATATTTTTTTTCTTAGCCTGGTCCTAATACTCCGTCGTAATTGTGGAGGTTAACCTCTACACTACAAGACAGACTCAACCAGAAGTTCCCTTGCATTCATTTGTTAGAAATCTACTGAGCTGCTGCTAACAAACAGACGTCACAAGGTTGCCATTTAGGTATCGCGATAGTTCCCTAACCCCAGTACTTCCATCATGGCAGGCAGTAAGTTGGTGCTAGAAGGTAGAGTAAGTATAAACGCATTTATTTTAGGACTCAGCGTGGTTGTAATCCCATTGATCAGAACCTGGTTTGGACATCTTGACTGGGTCTTTGATTATCTGACGGAGACTGCCGGTAAAATAGCGATTTGTATCCACATTGCAGTTATCAACGGCCTCTTGCTAATCATATACAGGGGACCGCTATACAAGGTAAGCGCTGACGTTAGATAGGGTTAGCCAACTTCCTGGCTTCTGTTTATTTTCAGCTCTTTTTGAGTGAAGCGCACATAAGTTTTAGTGCCGTCCAGTTGGAACATATTTCAGCTAAAGGTTATGTGACGGAGTCTGACATGACTTATTGAGCTGGTTAGTTCTACTTTTAATGTTGAGCTGATGATGTTGGCTAACTGAATCACATAGCTAGCTAACATTGGCTACCTCTCCATGTTAATCTTATAAGCTTAAGAGGAACGAGACAGCTGGTCTTAATGTTCTCAAGATAGAAGCCTAAGCCAGGTAAATGTGCAGTGGCTTAACGTTACTACTTACCTGCCTCTTGGTATGTTTCATTTGATTTTATAAATAACGTTATACTTGTGACAGGTTGTGTGTGCTGGAAAGAAAGTGACAGAACCAAATCCAGAAAGCTGTTCATTCAGTGTTTGCCTCTCACAATGATTAAGATATTTGACAGATTATTATTAATTCTGATAAGATTCTCGCTAAAATAAAAAACTAAACTTTTAGAGCTGGTTTAGGTGACTCTAAAATGTAAGGGTGTACTCTATTGAGGTAAAGTATGCAGGAGTGGATCTAGACAAGTATTCATGGGGTAGCATGGGGACTTTAAGGGTCCAGTGTATAACTTAACTTAATATATTTATTATTTTTGTTCAGTTTGTGAAATAAAATGAAACAATGCATGAATGTGGCAAATATTGTGTTGTATGTTCCATAACCTCGAGATGCTGTGTTTATATCTTTTCAATGAACAATTCAACAAAATGTGTTATTTGTTAATGGGTGGCCAAGAGTTGGCATACAACTGTATTTTAACTCAAAAACATTACGTTATTGCAGCACAGCAGTAAAGCATTGAGTAAAAACTAAAAGTGGAATCAGTAAATTGTTGTTGTTTTTTCCAATTTACAGACATTTCTCCAAATACAGATCAAAAACAGATCAATTATGTGTTAATGTCGTTTTTTTAACATGTTATTTTTAAATTAATATAAATTAATGTGGTAAGTTTTACACCAAACTGAGGTGGCCAGGCATTTTAACAGTGGCGTTTCACCAATCATATATGTCCGCCTCGCAAAACGTTAACCATATGTCACCAAACTACTAGCCATTTTATTCTGAAGAATTGTACAAAAATTGCAATTTTCACTTTCTTCTGAAATCTCCTTGCAAACCATTGCAGCATGCATTGCAATATTTTTTCGAGAGGCAGCCATTAAAATCAGGCATTTTATAAGTGAGTTTTTTGCAACAGGTAATACATAATTAGAGTTAACATGTACCCCTTGAAACCTGCTTTTAATCTGATTTAGCAATGCAAGCTTAAGTACAAAGAAACTGGGTTGTGTTAGTAATGCAGGATGTTTGACCTAGGATAACCTGAGTGTTCTAACTCATTCTAGGTTGCTGTAAGAGCCTGTTTTCTGGGAGTTACTTTTGGCTGTGGCTTAATTATAAGCTTCTCTGAAACCACTTGGACACATTTTGGCTGGTATGTAGACGTGTTCAGATGTCACTGGTCATTTTGTATGATCAGTTTATTCATGTAGGCAAAGTGACGATGTGTTTACAATTTTATTTCATTGTCTTAATTTATTTGAAATTATATATATGTGTGTGTGTGTGTGTGTGTGTGTATATATGTATGTATATATATGTATATACGAGTAGCCACCCTATAATATGCCACAGACTTTATTTCGTATTGTTTTACACCACTGAATCACACTGAATTAAATTTGACTGAAATATGTAACTGATATTATTCTGTTTTATTTATGAAGCACCAAAGCATAACAGAAGTTATCTCAGGACACTTTTTTTTTTAACCATAGAACAGGTCTAGATGCTTTGATTATTTGTTAATAATGACCGTTAACCAGGGCAGGTACAATATTTCTACAACAGCGTCAATTTTGTAATCAGGGCCTGTTGCTCTTGAAAGTGAGTAGTAATGGTGCCTCTCTGCAGGTATATGTGCTCCCTGTCATTCTTCCATTACTCTGAGTACCTGGTGACAGCCATCATCAACCCTCGCAGCCTGTCATTGGACTCGTTCCTGCTCAACCACAGTGTGGAGTACACCCTGGCTGCTGTCTCATCATGGGTGGAGTTCACTGTAGAGAAGCTCACAGTTCCAGGTTGGTCCATCACTGCACTCAGTCCAGTCAGTACTGTTGTATGTATTTTGTTGTTGGCACGAAAAATGTTTGCCTGTCAATATTGCAGTGTATCAGTGTAACCACTGCTGAAGTAACAGGTGACTCAAGACTAAGTGGACATACAGAGACATGGCTGAGTTAATTGTTTGCTTACTGACCTGGGGTCCTTTGACATGAAGTCTGCAGTCAGACTCTTTTGCCAAAACAATTCAATTCAATTCAGTCTTTATTTGTCGATAAGGCGCGCAAAGCTGGGTCATAACAGAAGAGTTAATCTCAGGACACTTTTCCAAAAATAGAAGGTCCTAGAACCGGAAGCTCCTTATAACATTATTGTAGCAGAGACCCAACAGTACACCGGGTGACATGTCAGCCTGAAGCCTCAGCTGGAGTTATACTGGTAGAGAGAAATCCAGTGAGAGGATGTTAGAATATAGCAGATTGAGAAGTAGAGAAGTGAAACCTTACATTAAAATTGTTTAGAATAATCTGGAGTTTGATTAAAGCTATTCATACAAAAGGTTTGAAAATTGTGCACCAAATGATGCTTTCTAATCATAATTGCTGACATGCTCGGTGAAGGATTTCAGTCAGATCTCAGACGGAAGCAGAGGTCCATCACAGATCCTACTTGAGCTTCATCTGGACATACCATGATAAAGTGTGCAGAATCTTGTGATCCTGCACATTGTGTGTCCACAAGTGTTTGACCAGCCTGTCATCTCTCTCAGAGCTGAAGCAGCTAAACTGGTTGAGCTTCGTGGGTCTGCTCATGGTGCTGTGTGGTGAGGGCCTGCGTAAGGCGGCCATGTTGACAGCCGGCTCCAACTTCAACCACATTGTCCAGAATGAAAAGGCCCAGAGCCACGTGCTGGTCACCGACGGGGTCTACTCCTACTTCAGACACCCCTCCTATGTGGGCTGGTTCTACTGGAGCACAGGAACACAGGTGAGCTACAACAGTACTGCTCAGGTTGATAAATACATGCACAGCGAACTGCACTGTATGTGCAACACTTTCTATTTCTTTGAATAAGCTAATAGTTTAGAATATAGATCTAAAAATCTAAAATATAATTCTACTTGATTTGATCTGTTACATACGGGCTGTGGTCGCAGTAATGTTATAGAGGACAACTGTAACAAAGTGTAGGGCTACACAAATATGGCCAAAAGGACAATTAGGATTATTTTTATTAATATTGACATCAGGATTATTTCTAAGGATTATTCAATGATTTTAGGGACAAAATGTTTCTGTTACTACACAATACTTACATACATATTTAAATAAATAGAGCAATGCAGCACAAGTTAAACATAACTAAAGATTTTAATTTTGCCCATGTTGTCTCTGCTATTATTCCTCTTACTGCAGCCACACCATCCAGGAAATAAATATCTGCACAGGCTGCAGCTGCCGGCCACCATTGGTGGCTATTAGTTTCCAAAGTGATTGATTTGATATGCAGCAATTCAATTCAGTTCAATTTAATTTGTATAGCGCCAAT
>NW_023339707.1:17361-21395 GCF_004916995.1 Morone saxatilis | reverse complement strand
TAGACTGAACTCCTTATAACATTATTTGCATCAGACTTTTCTATGAGCCGAGCATGCGTTTTAAAAATCTGTATTAGACAATCCAATAAATTGGACCCTGCATCATTAAACCAGGAGGAATAAATCATCATCATGATTTTTTACTACATGGTCCTGTGACCTACCAGCACCTGACTGTTGTTGACAGGCATAGGGATTGTTTACGAAGGAAGAATAAATCTTTGGTTCAGTGTGTCAATACTAGGTCTACTGGTAATTTATATGACCGTTACATTACCTAGTGCTGTGCTGTATTGTCAAGTAAGTAAAACTCCTAAAAAATGTCCTGGAAATTTCTTTAGAAGAGTTGTAACCTGTACTTGATAGATGCGATGGTGATAGTAATGATTGTTTGTTTGCTTTCTTTGGTTGGGAAGAGACATGTCCCGCATGTTCTGTTTACTGATGAGACTGTTGACTCTTGCAGGTCCTGCTGTGTAACCCTGTGTGTATATTGGGCTACACGATAGCCAGCTGGCGATTCTTCCGGGAGCGAATCGAGGAAGAAGAGCTCTCCCTCATCCATTTCTTTGCCGAGGACTATGTGGAGTACAAGAAGAAGGTACCCACCGGGCTGCCCTTCATCTCAGGCGTCCGTGTCAACTAGTTGCAGGAGCTAAATGCTGGACATAACAGACTTAAAGCACTAAAGCAGGTCAGACCTGGCGGGTGTGTAGCAACTGCCATGGCGGCTGCCCTCCGGAGGGAAACCGTGCAGCTGGCTGAGAGCCTGTAGCTTACAGACAAAGACCGTAACAGCGGGGATGGCGGCAGGCAGCTGGGCTGCTGTTTTTCTACCAACTTCCGAAATCCAGTTAAAGACCAGAAAACCTCCACTGTACTACATTTATTTCAATAACATCCACTCCATGTGTTTCTGTTGTGCTTCTGTTGGCATGCTTTGACCATGCAGTGGTTTCACTGACCTGTTGTAGAATGATACAGTGCTGGGCCCTTTGGTATCATATCCACAGACTGTTAACCATTTAGACCGTTTTCTGAAGTTGGAGTGAATATTTGAGTTTTATAGAAACTTTTTTTTTTCTTCTTTAAATTATAAGATTATTAATATTTTCAATAAGTTGCCATCACTATCTCTAATTAAATTAAACCAATTTAAAACCTAACAAATGGATTAATCAACTAAACTAATTAAAACTTATCCCATGTAGTAGAGATCCTCACAGGTCCACTCTGTTTCTAGTATCCAAGACCCATCCCTGGACATGAGTTGAGCCCATTCAAATTGATATTCATTGTAGTAAAGTTCTGGTACGCTCCCATTCTATTGCTGCAGGTCTCAGATCTGTATGTATCATCATTACGAGGCTGATGGAGAGATTGAGTGAAATGTGCATGATCTTTTTTTTATGAATATAATACATTTGCTTTGAGTAGGTTGTCCACAGGTCTGTTTTATGGTTTATTTTAAGCAGTGTATGAATGAATTTACGAATCCAAACATTGTGTGTTCCTTTAACAGTGTTCCTTTCCAATACCCTTGATTTTAAAGTTGCTAGCTCTTGAAAACAGTATCAAAACAGTGGTAAAGGGGACAATAAATAACATAAATTTTTTTTATTTAAGAATTGTCCTTGAAAGTATAGGTTTCTATCAGGTTCTTTTAAGGCTGTTTAAATTTAGTTAATGAGGAAGCTCTTTCATTTACAGGTGACTAAATATAAGGCTAATAGTGGCTGATTTTTGCCTAATCCTGATATCCACTTCCTCATTGTGCACTCAGGCTAAACACTTAAGTCACAAATCACAACATAAGTTTGAATAAAACTTTGTCAGGTGGTTTTTCAAAGAGTTGGATTACAAAATTGTGTAAAGTGACCATTGTGTTTTATGTTTCTCTTTCAATTAATTGAGACATGTTTGTGTATACAAGGGCATGTGGCATGACGGATGATTAAAAGTTGTGTATCACCGAAGAAGAGTTGGGTTCAAGTCCTGCGGCCATATTACAGAAACTTCCTATCTTAAGTCTCCATTTAAGATAGGAAGAGTCTTTTTCCGCATTTGGTATCGCAGAAGCTAGGGCTGTTCATTTCCCTCCTGTACTTGCCTGAATCTGCTGTGTCTTCATCTCTGGAGTCAGAGCCCTGGTTGGAGCCAGCTCAATCAGCAGGCCTTCAAGCTCTCAGTCCTGGTGCAGGCAGCTAAAAGGACCGCCAATTAGCTAGTGGCAGCAGCTAGTACAGTTAGCATATGCAACAGTGCACCAGTAAGTGACTCCCTGTTTTACAAGAGAAAAGGTCCATGTTCAAACAATCCCCTGATACTTCCCGCTCACAAGACGCAGCTCCCGAACACATTTTGGCATTGTTTTGTTTTTCTGCAACTAGCTGACCAATGAAAACTATTAGGGCACACCCCTAACAGAAAAAGATCCTAACTAACTTGAGAATTTTACTTCATGCTATCATATCTAGGGTTAAAAAATCCCAAATACTCAATCTGACATTGTTTATTAACTTTTTGTCTGTTGCCTAGAAACTGATGCTACTTCTCTCATCTTGCCAAGCTAAACCACTTTGTAACTGTTTGGTTTTCTCATTGAAATATACTGAAACACAGATTGAAACATACAAAAAATGAAGCAAAAACAACAGGAACTTCTTAAATAGGGATATGAACATTGACTAATCAGTAATGGCTTTTATGCTAAATTAGGTCCTAACTCTTAATTACCATTCAATATAAGATCTGCAAGTTAGAAAAGAGTAGTTAGAAAGTTTCTGTAATCCGGCCCCTTATCATCATTAGTGTGGAAAAGGAAGTGTTAACTCACTGTGTTATAGCCTCTTTTGTGTTTTTTGTTTTTGTTCTCGATTTAATATATAAATTATTGTTTTGTGATGAGTCATCATCCTGTGTCTTATCATTGTCATCAGTTTCTCCTGTTGACCTGTCATGCTCACTTTGTTAGAAACAACTATGCTTTATACTGCTATGTAGGGGTTGAGCGAGGCTGACTGCAGCTCTCTCTCTGATCTGTCTGCTGCCCTTTTGCCATCAAGGCAAACCCAGTGCTCGTTCTGGGCTGGCACTAGTTCCAGTTTGCAGTTGGTTTAACTTGAAAAACTTTTTAAAACCAGTTTGCTTTTCTACAGGCTAAGAGCCACTGTACAGCCATGACATCATATTGGTGTTCTTCTCCGTTAGCTATTGTTACCAAGATTACTATTAAGATAAAAATAAAAAAATATGAGAGTGGGGTTTTAATAAGAAAAGCTTCAATGGATAACATTTAAAACAATGAATCTTCTAATTCAGAACATTTGGGAATACACCATGTTTCTGGAAGACTGCCCATTGGTCAGCTCCTGTATTAACACATTTCAAACAAATGTCAAATGATTATTTTCAAGGGTAGAAAACAAATTTTCACAGGTCTATTCTCTTTGCTTAAGGACTAACTAAAAGCAGCATGGCACTGACCTAATGTTACTTGCCACTAAATGTTTCACTCAACATGGTTTGATAGCATTAGATTTGTAAATTCTGTATGCTACAGTTTTAACTGCATACAAGTATACCAGGGGTAGACAACTAGTGGCTCCCTGTGGCTTTAACAACAAATTATATAGAAATAAATGTTATTTTTTTACATTTTCATTTGTCATTGTTTTGGACCAAATCTAAAATGCAAATTTAAAAAAATAAAGCGTTTAATAGTGTGTGGACAGATTGCTGACGTGCAACGGTAAGCTACTGAGTCATTTCCGGTCACTGCCTGCTCCGGTGTACATTGTTTGCTGCTGTAACGTTAGCTCTGTCCCGTGAATGCTAAAAAGTTACTGTTTTACTCGCTTAACATTTAAACGTAGACTAGTTCTATCTAAGCACTCGGAGCTACTAACCTTTTTTTCAGAGAATTTTCGCTACAAATTACGATGTTTGTTTTTTTTCACACGCTAGCTACATTAGCATTAGCAGTTAGCGATGGCTTCTCCTTCTGCTCTGTCCTGCTCAGTGTGTCAGATGTT
>NW_023339707.1:7542-17261 GCF_004916995.1 Morone saxatilis | reverse complement strand
AGGTGAACACCCAGGAATTTGTAACCTCAATGTCCAATCCCTGGATGTTCACTGTTACCATTACCAAATGAATAAATCTGGATTGGACATGGATTTCTATATTGCTGCTTTAATTGCATTCCTTTGCCCCTTTTCTTTACAAGCTGAATTTGAGAGATATACATAAGAAAAATGTAGAACTGGCAACATCACACCCCTGCACTAAAGGAAAGCTCTCAATAATATACAGAAGATTGGGAGGGGTGTCTACAGACTTCTCAAATGATGGAATAATGCCATGGATAGAGGGTTTTCAGAAATACATTACAGAGCGTGAATGTGGAAAGGCTGGTTATCAAGCACAAACATTTTCTATGAATAGTAGATTTAAATTGATCCAATATAATTAGCTTATGAAGTAATCACACATATATTTGCATAGAAAAACATAAATGAAGATATTTTAAGGTAAAGCATTGAATATAAATAGGTGGCATTAGAAGTCAAATTATTTTTTTTCCTCCAAATGTTGAGAATTTTTTTTCAAATCACTTACTCTAAAATGTAGCCATAACAAATAAATGACAGTATATTATACACATATATTCGATTTTATTGTTGTTTCTTTAACATATGTTTTTATACTTTACGCATTCTGGCATTTTCAAATGAAGTGGGAAAATTGTTAATCAATTTCAGATGCACGGATTTCATCCATAATTCGTCGTTTGATTTGTGCACGTTACGCATGCGCACGGCCTGTTCTTCCTTTCTGCTAGCTTCTCCGCCATGGCGCCTATTGTAAGTAAATCGCGTGTTGATAAATCCACCCAAAATTGTAGACTTTCTAGTGTGAAAGCCAGAGAAACAACCCTGGTGGAATGACAGTCTTGTTGTAACAGTCATTGTGAAAATACAGGGAGTTTGAGATCGGCTGTGATTTTTTTTAACACATATAACGTTAGCTTAGCTTTTCTGTGGCCTGTGGCTGCCGTTTAGCTAACGTTAGCTAATAGCGTCAATGAGACTTCAGCTCACCACGTTGTTAACGTTAACTCGTCTAACGTGCTCGGGTTGCTGCATGACATCAGTTTGTGTAACAAGTTGCACAAATAACATGGTTTAAGAAGCGTTTGATATCTAAAGACATCACAGTTAGGTCTCCCATTTTGTTCATTTTTTTGTTCTGACGCCGGAACGTTGATGGACTGAAAGACGAACTCTTGGATATGTTTGCCTTTCTTATTGGCAAATCAGCGCTCCTCATAACTCAATACAGTAACCTAAATGTGTTTCGTATATTAGCAGAAGAAGCAGAACACCGGCAAAGGTGGTAAGAAGAAGAAGCAGGTCCTAAAATTCACTCTGGACTGCACCCACCCTGTTGAAGATGGCATCATGGATGCTGCCAACTTTGTAAGTCACTCACTGATGATGATGATGATGATGATGATGTCAGTGTGTTTACCACAAATTAAACACGATCAACATTAATGCTGACTTTCACCATACATAAATGACTGTCACTACACTATGAAGGCAAACTAATGGAGACTCAACATGTGCTTGGGTTAAGTAATTCATCACAGTGAATATTAGATATTTAGGCTAAGCATGGGGATCTCATAATAGTCTACAATTGTGTGTATGTGTGTGTGATGTTTCCAGGAGCAGTTTCTTCAGGAACGCATCAAGGTGAACGGAAAAGCTGGCAACCTGGGTGGAGGTGTGGTCTCCATTGAGAGGAGCAAGAGCAAGATTACAGTCTCCTCTGAGGTGCCCTTCTCCAAACGGTAAGAAGCCATTCTTCACACTTTATTATATGTTAAACTGCGCTATGGACTCTGGGGTCCCAGTATTACTTTAAACTCAGTATATCAGCATGGACATCTTGTAACATGCAGCTTTCAGAAATGGATTTTGGAGGACACTATAGCATCCACGTTGGCCTGTAGTATCCCATAATGGGCTTGTATAATTATATAGCGGCACGGTAGAAAACACAGACTGGTCGCTTATTACTGCAGCCATGGCGTTTGTGTTATGCAGCTCGCCAGTGTTTTGGTTTAACAAGTCACCCTGTTAACTGCCGACTTTATTCGCCAGAAAGTTGCCAGTTAACAGGGTCACACCATACAAAATAATTTATGAAAACAATAAAAATGATGATACCACACTGTTGAGCCACTCTAAATGAAATCACTGAAATTCCTTCACTGCGACAGCCCTAATTCCACCTGGTATTACCATGTGATCTGTATCTGGATAGCCTATCTGGATCAGGAAAAACATACATTAAAATATAAATATTAAGACTCAGTTTAAGGAGGTATTGGTGAATTACCAGAGCAGACAGATTAACATCTTTATACAATTCATGAACTTCCTGATTATGTTGTACATTTTGAATGAGAACATGATAGAAAACTGCTGTGCTGTGTGTTCTGTATGTTTAGTCTCCTCCAGTAACAGTTCAGTTTACTCAGCTCTTTCTCACATGACATACGTCATGATAAGTGTTAAGAATACAGGATATAGGTGTGAACAACTCTACATTTTTTTTCTCTGTGGTGATTTGTTGACTATATGCTTCCTCATATAAACCCACCTCTTTCTTCTTATTGGCAGAAGCTAATTAATACACCTGCCTCCAGTCTTTATGCTAAGCCAAGAAGCAGCTGGCTGTAGTTTCATATTTACAGGGGAGGATGAAGGGAGGGAGTTGCGATTTGCAACTACACTGCTAGATGCCACTAAATCCGACACACTGGAGAATTTTTTTTTTTTTTTTCAGTTGTGGGGCTGTTGTGCGTTTTTTTTCTTGTGGAAGACACGTGTTAATGGTCGTGTAAAATGTTAGGTTGTAGAATTCTACAATGTCCCTGTAGTGTGTTTGTGATTATTTGGCATAATAATAATAATAAAAGTGTGTATGTAAATTTCCATTTCTGTATACTAATCACAAACAAGTTTGCAATTGCAGTGATGCATTTGTCAAACAGAAATAAAGCAGCAAGTCAGTCAAGGAATAATGAAAACTAACACCTCAGATGATGTCAGCCTAATTTGGGCGACAAGCTTAATCATCATGACCATTTACCTAACATTGTATGCAGTTAAGATCACATTTTTATATATCTATTTACAGCGCATTCTCTGTAAATGTAATGAATAGTTTACATAAAATAGGGCTGCACAGTTAATCCAAATATGATCAATATCCAAATCAAAGAAGGTGCCATTTTTTTGATAAAGCATCAACTGTGTGACAGGAGCGTTATAATGAAGTACTGTAGCTCTGAAGAGATTCCCTGGCCTACAAATCTTGTTTTCCAGATTCAAGAAAACAGGTTTGTTTGGTATAGACCCCAACAAATGTCACATCATCCTTTATCTTTTTTTTTAAAAATATATATACACAATTATCCATAAATGGGTGTAGAAACATCCTTAAACAACAAGGTCTCCCTGGGTCCTCAATGTGACGCCCTGGGAATGAGACTCAATTAACTATCCTTACTGCCTCTGATGGGTGGTTTCTTTCAAGTGCTACCAGGAGCACTATAAGAGTCCAGAGCAACCAGATTTTTTCACAGATCACCTGTCTGATGTACTACTGCCAGCATATAGGGGAAGTTTCAGCAAATGTACCTACTTAAATTAATTGTGCAATTTAATATTAGAACAGATGAAAGTCCATATGAAACACTTTGATTAAAAACCTCCACATACCTGTTCTGAAAGTGATTCATCTAGAAGTGAATCTGACACCACTTTGTCTCCTGTTCTGCAGATACCTGAAGTATCTGACCAAGAAGTACCTGAAGAAGAACAATCTTCGTGACTGGCTGCGTGTTGTGGCGAACACCAAGGAGAGCTACGAGCTCCGCTACTTCCAGATCAACCAAGATGAAGAGGAGGAGGAAGATGAAGACTAAACTGACAATTCATCTGATTTTGTACATTTAAATAAATGTTGTTTACAGTACAGAATGCTGTCTCAGAAGTTTTGTCTGAGGTTTGTGTGTCACCAGGACAGGAGTAATCTGTCAAAAACCAATATGGGTTACAAATTAGTTGGGCCAAACTTTAAAGGGGCTGTTAAGTTTCAATTGTAAACATCAATTATGGTTGTACACCTTTGGTAGCCTTACAGAGATTACAGGTACACATCTGTTCAGTGAAGACAAAACTGCAATGTTCACAGCTGCAGAGCAGGACATGTTGAACATTAGTTTGCATTGATTTTGTCAGTTTATTTCAGAAATCTGTAATCATGTCAAGAATTCAGGTCCAGTACGAGAAATGTGTTTTCTCTCCATCGTATGTACTACACACAAATACAGGAGGAATCTGTCAATTATTCTGTCAATTATTTTGTTTTATTTAATGGTGAAAATGGTCCTATGAGGCTACAGCCCATGTTGTTAAATGAGCTTATGCATTTAGAATCTCATGTTGAGTGAATACATCACACACAACAATATATAAGCTTATTTTAAAGATCCCTTTAGAATAAGGAGACTTTTATTAAGACAAATAGCTTGAAAAAAAAAATTGAAATTCCAGAATGTATGACTGCAAATTAAAGTTTTCCTGCTCGACACAACACAAGATGCCTCCTACCTCCTGCCCATTGAAAGGCTCAATGGGCAGAGAAACTTTCCACTTCAGTTGAATGTGAAAACATGCTTTTAGTGTCAAATTATGCACAGTGAAGCTCAAACATTTCATTGTAGGATCAAGAAGGAAAGGAGTGAAGGGGCACTCTAAATATGCAACTGAACTACAACTATTGAAGTGTAATATCAATTACTTTTTTTTTGTGCTGCAAATCATATGTTCACAAAGCAGTGTTTTGCTGGTGATCTGAGTTTATGAAACCCCTCTGGCATGAACCACCAGAATAACAGTTTGTTTCTCATATACAATCTTAATAGTTATATTATTTCTTTGACAACTTAAGATGTGGTTGAAAGCTCTGAAAAATCTAGTAAGCGGACCACCTTTGAGATGACTCCCACCACAGCTGTAACATGGTGGCTACTTGGACACAATACTTGGAAATGACTGATTTTGGACTAAGATAAATGGTACCATTAAAGTACATATGGAGAAGTGAAGAATACAAAATAAATTCATGTGAATCTTTATTTAACCACTTCAATGAAAAAAAACAAAAAAACAATGTAACCCAGAGAAGTTTCACCGTAAAAAAAAGAATGCAGTACGAGTAGAAGGAAACACCATTTCTATTTTTTTTTTTTTTGTTTGTTTTTTTCCCAGCACACCTTGATACACTGAACCATTTCTACACATTGCACTGTTGGTTCTAAAAGTTCTGACCTGCTTGTGAAAATGCTTTGCTAATTTGAGTAATAGTAACTATTTCGATGCTCAAAGACAAGAGCTAGAAGACACTAGTCTTGGAAGGACTGAGGTGTGCATCCTTGATGCAAACACTGAAGACAACAAAAGGAATGTAACATTTTGTGGAGTGCACTAACTCAGAACATCATGTTCTGAATCCTGATTGTGATCTGTGGCAGCTGCAAACACATCTGCTCACACTGCCTTATACAATAAATCAGACTGATCAGCGGATCCCCTGAACAAAACAAACAACACTTCCATATCCTGAACATACATTTAGAAAAAGGCACAGGTATGGAGTATTGGTCTTTGAAAACCCCTCAGTAGGAAAAGACTGAGAGTCCTGCTGTAGCACCCGTAATTGTGACAACTTTATCATTTCAAATACTGCAACAAAGATAACAGAACAAGATACATAAAGACATGAATGTTTGGCTGTATTACAAAATAGAAAAAGGGTTTTGGGAAGCACGACTCTGCTAGGTGTGAAGTGCTCGGAGCAAACTGTTGCAGGTTCACTCTAAGTGGGAAGTGAAGATACCTTGACCGTTCATTTTGAGAGATGGACCATCCAGAGGATCTGTCCGTCTCCTGTTCCATTTTCAGCCAGTTTCCTGGTAGTTGAGATGTGTGGATATCCTTCAGCCTCCCCCTGAACTCAACCATCCCACTAGTACACCACCGAGACTGGAATCGACTAAACCGGCTGCTGAGCATTGCTGGTCTCTGCTCCAGTGAAAAAGGTTGAGGTGTTGCCGTTGGAGGTCCAATCAAATTGTTCGGGGGTTGTACTCAGGCAGCTTTTTCAGTTTCTCCTGTTCCTGCTCAGTGTCCTGTCTGGCAATAACCAGAGAGTGAGAGTAGCCCATCACCACCTGCAAAAACAACACACCACCATGTTCAGCATCATGGAAATGAGAAACAGTCTAAAGCTAGATTGGTCTTCCAGTAAGTGCTATACTTGTCGTCCCTTTCCTCTAGTGCCACCTTGAGGCTAATATTTGTCTTTTTTAGTGAACCACTGGATGGATTGGCATGGAATGTGGTTGAACATCCATGTTTCTCTCAGGATGAACTGTAAGCCAGCTCAAATCAATACATACCATCACTATGCTGCCATTTACATTCTCCCAAAAATACACTACAGAATAATTTCCTGGATATATACATGCATGTATTATTTATATAAGTAACTGTAATTATTGGTTTATTTTCCATATTATTCTATGAATATAATCATCTTTTTTTATTCATGTGTAGTATCTGCAAATTTTCATTTCGTTATACAACCTTGTGCATAATGATACATTTCCTTGATTCCATGTTCAATTGTGAGCATGTTAGCATGCTAACATTAGCTGCTAACAAGCGCCACTGTAGCTAAGTACAGCCTCACAGAGCTGCTGGCATGACTGTCAACTCATGTTAAGATCACAAAACGGAGAAAAAACAACTGCGCATTCAAATTTAAATGACTCATTGTGCGTTAATTAATAAATCTAAGTGATGTGTTATGTAGTCATAGTTTTCCCCAGTCAGGAGCTGATCAGAATTCTTGATTGTGTTCATTTACCTGCTCAATGTAGACGCCATCCAAAGTCTTGACCTCCTGAGCAGTGGTGGATGATTTGGGTTTGTTATCTCCATACCCCTTAGGAGAAATTACAGGATACAATCAGAGCTGACCTCTCCACTATGACTGCAAACAATATTCCTGTCATCAATGTTGTTGACATATTTGAGTGAAGAACAGTGTATGCTCTGGAATGACCTCGCCATTGTTGAGGCCTCAGGTCTTACCAGCTCTCCAAATGTAGGCGAGGGGCCCCAGCTGATTGTACTCTCATCTGCAGCAATAACGATGCTGCTCTTCCTGTTAAATACAAACACACTCAAACTCCACACAGAAAAAAAACTATTGCATGTGATTGTAGAGCTAGGGATGGAACATTTGAAGTCACTAGCCATTTGAAAAGTGGTTGAGCATTAAGGGGCCTTCAGATACACCTTGAGTCAGAGCTCTGAGCCCTGGTGTGCTGTCCCTTTAGAGCAAGACAATAAAGTGTCCTTACCATATCCCAGAGGAGTGAATAAGTAGTGTCAGCACTCACCCACATGCCAGACTGCGGATCTTCCAGCCACAGAGATCCTGCACAGCTTTGGGGTACATGGTTGACTCTCTGGAAGTGTTTGTCACCCCCCAGAAAAACAGCCCCCCTGCAAATCAACACTGATCAGACATCTACAAGTACAGAAGCCTGCAAAGAGCATCATTTATAGTATACATTACTTTGACTCTGTAAATATTAGACATCAATGTGAATCTAGCCTATCTGAGCGAGACCCTTTCTAGAAATCTGTTTGCACCACAATGGGTCTCTTCTTACCCATCTCACTGACAGCAAAAGAACACTGGTAGCCTGTACAGATCTGACTGGCACCGCGTCCAGGAAAGTCAAACAGTTTGACCAGTCGGGGAACCATCTCATCCTTCTGCTCCGTGTGACCCAGACGCCCATAACCACCAAAACCCCAGCTGAACACTCTCTTCTGAGAGTCCAGCACCAGCTGCAAAACACACAGTAATAATGTAATAATCTATGCAAGACTACAACTGCTATAACTGCATTTGGTTCTAATTAAAGTAATGAGTATACTGTCTCACCGTATGGTTAGCTCCACAGGCCACATCTCGAACCACCACATTGGGCACGGGCATGATCTGACCGTCCTTGGATTTCTCAATAAAGATAGCGACGCGGCGGGCAATGAGCTCACAGTCAAACTCTATGCGCTGGGCACGAGCTATGAACTTTCCATCACTGTTATGACCTGCAATAAGACCAGTGAGTTTTACAAATCTGATATATCACAAATACACAATCTATAACTTTGGAAAGGTCAACTTGTCAGTGCTCTCTGGTGAACAAACACCAACACCATTTCTAAATGACCTTAAGTGACATATTCAGGTGCTGATACCAGTGTATCCATGATGGGTTTTCTTTGGAAAACTGGTGTCAACCTCCAACATGGGCCTTTACCAACCTTCTCCCATTTGTCTTATTGATCACCAACTTTCTAAAACACTGACACTAAGAACAATGGATGTGTTTTCATGTTGTGAGCGTACCCAGCTGTCCGTACTCTGGGCAGCCAAAGGAGTACAGGTTTCCTTTGCAGTCCACCACCATGCTGAACTCAGCACCACAAGCCACCTTCACGAGGGGCTGGCCATTGTATGAAATCTAGAGAGAGAGAGAGAGTTAACTATAAAGAAGGTACACCAACATGCTTACTAGGAAGCCACTGAAAGGTCAGTTTACACAGGTGTACTATGGTCTAATTTTGCATCACCTTGAAAAAAAAATTCCATATTTCTGGTTACAACCACATAAAAATGGACCCCCATTTCTGGCTTACTAAGTACACAGCTTGCAAATGCTTTTTGTAGCCAGCTAAAGGTTTATCTGTTCTTGTATTTCTTTTAAATATTGCTTAAAGTTCTGCAATATTCTTTGGCCATCTGGCATGCACAGTTCTTTTAAGATCTACCCATACATTTCAATGATATTTAAGTCAAGGGACTGTGAGGGCCATTCCAAAACCTTCAGCCTGCGTCTCTTGAGATAGTCCATGGTGGATTTCGAGGTATGCTTAGAACCATTATCCTGTTGTAGAAGCTTTACTCTCTTCAGCTTTTTTTTTTCTTTTTAACAGATTGTTTGATGTTTGTTTCCACAATTATTATTATTTCATTAGGTTATGTTGTGGCTGATTGGTGGATATGCATGCATTCTGTGCTAGGTTTGGCTTACCGGTGCTGGGCTGAGGACTGCATCAGTCTGGTTGCCTTGACCAAGCTGGCCCAGCTTGTTCTCACCAAAAGAGTACGCAATGCCATTCTCTGAGGAGAAAGAATAACATCAGCAGCATATACTAACTCTCACATTGCAAAACATTTATAAATACAAAGCAATGAAAATCATTTGGGGAAAATCAGTGATGACCAAAGTATGCTGGTTTTCATTCCAACCAATTATTACAATAGATGATTTTACCAATTACAAGAAGTGAAATCAGTTGATACAGTGAGCACCCCCCTGATGATAATGCACATCATGGCTCAACCTACCTGTGAGTGCCAGAGTGTGATTGCGTCCACAGGCTGCAGCAACAATCACATGATCTGCTAAGGCCTCGATCAGCTTGGGAGCCTCCAGACGTTTGGTGTCCCCGTGACCCAGTTGCCCTTTGTCATTACGACCTGAGCAGGCCAGAAACCAAGAATTCAATGAAGGACAACAATCAGTAATCAGAATTGTATTTGCTGGGTATAAAACCATAATCCAGCATTAAAATAGTAT
>NW_023339707.1:4151-7442 GCF_004916995.1 Morone saxatilis | reverse complement strand
AGACATATTTAACGTTTTTTTTTAATTTAATAGCGGCGGGGCGGGTTGTGAAAATAGACGGGATGGAGCAGGTCAAATTATTAAATAAATGAAGGACCCGCAGGTTTGGGTTTTTTCCAATCCGCGGGTCCTTCATTTATTTAATATCACTAATCCACACACCTTACCAAAAGGTAGGGGACTCACAGCCTGTGACGTAAGCACGTTGTGTCACACTAAAAAGAATCTGTGCGAAACGTGAGCTTTAAATTTAATTAAACGAGGCTTCGAGGCAGAGGAAATTCCTCCATCATTTTTTGTAATCGAGTTACTCAAGGAATCGTTGCAGCCCTAGTTTAAATACTCATGTCCCACAGAATAATCAATAGTTAAGCACCCTTCTTCCATGTCTTCTTAGTCTTGCTGGAGGACCCGATGATACATCAGTCTGCTGAGCAGATGATGTGCACACAGCTTCATCCGTGTTGGCAGATTGCCTTTTCTCATCAGGACTAAACCCAACATAGTCCCAAACAGCGCATGCTGCACACAAAAATACGTCACCTCAATACAGAAGGTTCCTACTCTTTTTAAGAAAATTGTTTACCAGGACCTTTCCAGGACATTTTCCTGGACTTTGAGCAGACCCCCATCATCCACTGGATGGATTGGTTTTTAAGTTTGCTTTTTTATGTCAGTATGGTCACCTGAGCAATATTGGATCAGTCTCACCCTAGCATCAGCATAAAAAAGGGGGATGTTATCAATCACAGGTATACACACTCTAGACCCGACCTCGCCATTTCATATAAAAATATTTTACCTTGTTGTTTGGGCACCTCCTTTCGTCCAATTAAATCCCAGTTTGTTGCTCCAAAGATGAGCAGTTGACCCTTTACCTTTGGACACTCAAGTTTCTGTAAAAAGGACACAGTGAGGTCAATGACAAAACAGTGTTGTCTAAACTCAAAAAAATAATTCTTTCAACAACTGCAGCTTGATCACAGCATCTGTGATTTGATTAAAGGAACACTCTAAAATTTGAGAAATAAAGAAATAACACTTTTTTTTATCTCGATTTCCAAGTTTGAAGACATGCCCATGTATTTATTTTCCCCTGCATTTCTAACCAACTGCTGATGAACAAGGACTTTTTATCAATACAGTATGCCATTACAAGAATATTTTTTTTCAACACCGAGAAGATAAAAGAAAACTACATTTCACGCCAAGGGTCAAACAAAGAGTAAAAAAAAACAAAAAAACATGTGCAGATGCTGGTTGGAAGTCATTGTTATAAAAAGGTACTAATTCAACATTCTGACTTCTTAATTTGTCAAAATCATAAAGATACTTGTGAGAATCGAATGTGTCTGCCCCACTTCTCCCAATCAATTTACTGGCCATTCATAGATGACAGGCCATACAATAAATGCACATTTTAAATTGCAAAGACAATTCTGGCAGTTCTCTAAAAAGACAATTCAGTTACAGACAGTACATCAAACCTACTATTTTCTCCTTGACATCGTCTGCCACAGTGACAGGCTGGAGACCAGACTTGGCAGCAGGTTTCCCAGGTTTCTTGTTGTTCTCCTGCTCGTAGTCAAATTCATCATCGCTACTAAAGTCCCTCTCTTTCCTTTTACCGCTGGCCCTCTTCTTTTTCATACCACCATTCCCTGAGACATCTGTCACCTTCTTGCGTGGCATTTTTCAAACAGAAGCTGTTTTTGTGGGAAAGAGGAAGTGATCAGTTTATACAGGGTGAAATTATAATGTGCAATTAAGACTAACAGTACTTGCACTCAAACCAATGGAAATGTAAAAATCAGAGCAAAGAAAAATAAAGAAATATTTCGAACAAGGCAAATGGGAGATATTACACATAGCATAACAAAAAAGTTGACACCAATTACTACAACTTATTGGCAGGTTGTGGAAGAATGGACTTTGTTGAACGCAATAACTCACACTAATGTTTTTCGTTAAATTAACTTTACACACTTAAAACAATTGAGCTTTGACTGTCTGTAAACACATACACCGCTACTGACTAGATCTCTGCATGTGTGCGTATCTTTAAACAAGGTTAAGAGAAGCAAGTTTACTGGAGATGTTTTAAGTAACATTAGCCATTGTTACCTTTATTGTAAAGAATCAGCCATTAAAGAGAAAACGTGGCCCGTTTTCTTAAATTACCTTCTTCACTGGCTCTTTAATCAATAGGCAATGCAAACAAGCACCAGAAACCAAAATCAAACAGCAAACTAAAACAGATACCGCTGTCCGTCGAGTACCTAGACTCTGGTAGGTAGCTGCTAGCTTCATTAGGCTAAGCAGCTAACCACTGTCGTTCTTTGTTCACATAATGGTTGGGTAGCAAGCTAACGTTAGCTGACGTGCTAACGTACAACTTGTGAAGTTACAGTTACCGATACGCAGACGACCTAGACAAAGCTTATATGTTATACAGAAATGGCTAATTCAATTTAACCCAAAGTGAAATAAGTTTAGTTTAAAATTTCTCAAATAGCTTACTAGTGTTCACCAAGCTAATGTTACCTCGCTACTGCAAGCTAACAGGCATTCTAAATAAAGACATGGACACTAAAGCTACACCAAACGACAAAAACAAAAACTTTTTCGTTATTTTCTCGATTGGACAAGTTTTACGTTTAGCGTACGTATAATTTCTGTGATTTCGAAAAATGTTATTTGTAAATGTATAAAGTAAAGAATAAATAAATGTACCGGTGATTTCCTGATTCAGCAGCTCTTTGCCCGTCTCCGGTTTGATTGATTTGAACAAAAGAAGCTGCAGTCTGCTTTCACACCACGTGGTTTGCATTAAGTATTCATACAGGAAACCAAGCACTCACTAATACATACAACTGCAACTTCGTGTCCAACTAGGCCTGCAAATACTATGACGCAAAACACAAATGGACACTCCCACTGAACACACAACTTCAACTGAACCGACATAAACGTGAATTAAAAGTGTCTTATTGGCACTGAAGAAAACTTTTATTGAGAAATCAAACACTAGCATAAAAAATGACCAAAACTTGGAAAAAAGAATAAATGTGATAAATGTAGTTTTTGACCATGTACTATATACTTCATACTTAATCTATTTCGTTATACAACTCAAGGTTGTATAATAAAATGAAAGTTTGCAGTTCCTTCACGCTATATACATAGAAAAAGATAATGAAATTCATAGAATAATAATAAGAAGAGGATATACTTTATTAATCCCCTAGGGGAAATTGTTCTTTTCACTCTTTTTTAATACACACACACAGG
>NW_023339707.1:2103-4051 GCF_004916995.1 Morone saxatilis | reverse complement strand
TGGCAGATTCGCACGGGATTAAGATCACAGACGACCTCCGCAATTATTACAAATTACTAGAGGTCCCCAGGTAATACTAGTCCCGTGCGAATAGGGCTTTACACTGTAATACTAGACAAGTTAATTTAAATTTAAAAAATGATTACTACGAACATTTTAAGTAAAACTAACTTAATGTTGTTTAGTTAAAAAAAACATTTATGCTTTAGTAATTTTTAGTGACACTGGCTTAATTTTGTAATTTTTATATGTACTGTGGAAACAAAATCCCTAATGAAAAGTGCTTAATCAAGAATCTTTTTAACTTCTAAAACTGAGTTTGTGATACTTAAAATTAGTTTGTTTCAATTAGTCAAAATAACTTGCATTACAGTGCATACAGCTACAACATGTCACTTTTTCTGTCATGAAGACGTTTCCTTTGTGATATTACTATAACATTGTCACATGTTTTTTTCAATTTGGCACTTTTATAGCGCTTGTTTTCACCCAAAAGGTGAAGAGCGTGCCTGCTCTCATCTGTATTCTTGGAAGTGGCGTGTAAATTGGAGCTGCCCAGGGCAACACACAATTGGCATGACACGCAGTAGCCTCTAACAAATCAAAAAGCACTGTTATTTGGACCTAATTATCACAGTACTGTAAGTCCACAAATGTGCCAAAGCAGCTTCGCCTAACAACTCTTATATTTTATTTATCATTGCTCTTATTTATGCAAATAATTTATTTTTATTGTTTCAGCACTTATAGTTTGTTTTTTGCATTCACTGTGCGATGAAAAAAGGAATGCTGCCATGGGTTTCCTTCCACGGTCCTGTCCACAATACTCTTGTCCTCACTGGGAAAACACATGTATGTTGCCTGTGTTTTTGTCATGTACTTTGCTCATGTAAGAACTGACCTTAACGCCCTCCAGCTGATGCTGAGGGATCAGATCTCAGTGGGAATATGCAAATGCAGTCCCCCCCAGTTGTGCTTTTCAATCAGTCCATCCCCAAGCTTTGAAAAACTACTCTGTAAACAGATTTTTTGTAATTTTTTATTTTGGTTTTGGTACTGTATGTTATTTTTGTTTGTTGTTGTTTTTTTTAAGGAAAGAGTGGACTTGAAATCAATGATCTTTTTATGGAATGATTCAAAGATGTCACATGTTTTCTAATTACAAAAGCCGAACCTCTGATTATTTTCTGTGTCCTGAATCATTTTTATCGTGTGTGTGACCTTCCTTAGAACAGAAAGAGACAAATAACATGTGACATAACATGGTGCAGGCAAAACAACAAACAAAAGAAAAAACTAAACAAAACAAAGTTCAGGCGGCCAAGCATTGTTCAAGACCTCAAACTGTATTTACAAATGTTGTGTTCTTTCCTTTCTTCCACCTTGTAACAAGCAGATATAAATAAATATTAATACAATATTGTCTTTTGCACCCTCTGCCCGATACACTTAGAAACTGAGTGGATGCACAGGCTGGGTTTCCATGACCACTGTTGGATCACGACTCGTTAAGTTCCACCGTCGCTCAATGGGTTCCTCGCTGGCATGTTTTATGAAGCGACACACTCACACACAGGCCACTGAGCAGCACACACACACAGAGGCATCATTAACCCACACACACACCGATGCCACGGCTCATCAGAAAATTACATACACAGAGTCAATATTTGGCTTAAGCACAGTGTAAACACATAAGATGACAGAGGAACAATAAGGTTGATATACACGCATGTTTTTACACAATGCGTGTCTCTTAAAGATAGAACATGTAACATTTCTACATTTAACTGTCTATAAACTCCAGCTCTTTGTTCTGTATGTAGTTGAGTAGTGTTACATTATCCCAAATGTTTTCCAACAATGTTTGAACTAATTTTATTCAGGTAACGCTGCGTTTCACCGGTCGCCTGTCAATGGCATTATATCCCCTTTGTGCATGTATCAG
>NW_023339707.1:1894-2052 GCF_004916995.1 Morone saxatilis | reverse complement strand
TTTTAACTCTAGATTTGAACCAGAATAAGGATTTTTAG
Source organism: Morone saxatilis (assembly GCF_004916995.1). Classification (NCBI taxonomy): domain Eukaryota; kingdom Metazoa; phylum Chordata; class Actinopteri; family Moronidae; genus Morone; species Morone saxatilis. The sequence goes on along the minus strand of NW_023339707.1, from coordinate 2,014 downwards.
TCATTGGGTCTTAAGTTATCAGAGAAACAAGCTGAGCTAACACTAGCAGCAGCTTGACTCGCAGCCCCTCATGGCACAAAAACTGTGATTTTTAAGGTGGAACTGCTTCATTCAGTGTTT
>NW_023339707.1:0-1825 GCF_004916995.1 Morone saxatilis | reverse complement strand
GAGGAGACCTCTGTGGATAATTGGCTCCCGGTAGAAACCTCCTAAACCATGAATAGCCGGGAGAAACTGACTGCAGTGACGGCATTGATGGTGCAAACAACAATTCCCATGATCCCACGCTACTTCCATGCTCTACCATGTCATCAAACTTCATTCAAGTTTTGCTGTATATATGCAGCTATTATATACTGTACACTGTAAACTATGAACAATACAATGAGTCGTTGTTGAGTCTCATTCTCAGTGTCTCTATTTGAAGCTCTGGAGACTGAGAATTCAATTAGCTCAAATTGGCTTTTTGAATACGGTGAAAGTTTCAGCTACTACTATTACTCTACTGCAGTTAACTACACCATACAGGTTTCCTACACTTAGCAACCTTTACAATCAAAAGAGACATTGTTGGCAAAAAAAAGTTAATAAATAAAAATCTGTCTGGAGCCACAAAACACATTTGACCCTTATAAAGCTAACTTTTCGTCAACACACTGTTAAACTCTCAACTTTTGTCTGAGATTTTTCTTTTTCTGGAGTTGGAATCCTAGCTAGCCTAGCTAGTGAGACTCAAGATCACCACTGTAATTGTTTAGATTTTATGTTAAGGCAAAATATAGAGGAAAAGTTCCAGTTCAGATCGTAACATATAATGCAAGTTTTAGTGGATGAAAATGGTAAAGCTGAAAATTTAGAGACTAGTTTTCCAGTCATGGAAATGTCTGATAATTAATTAAAACGACCAAAAATCCTGGAAATAGTCTATTTTGTCTTGGAAGTATGGAGTTCCACAAGGTTCTGTACTTGGACCAATTCTATTAATTTTATATATTCGTCCCTTAGGCAACATTATTAGGAATCACTCCATTAACTTTCATTGTTATGCAGATGATACCCAGTTATATCTATCGATCAAGCCTGATGAAATTAATCAATTATCTAAATTACAAATGTCTTAATAAAGTATATATCTTCTTCTTCTTCTTCTTCTTCTAAGGACATAGAAACCTGGATGAGCTGCAATTTTCTGATATTAAACTCAGAAAAAAAGAAAATTCTTGTACTTATACTTATATAGCTACAAGATGGTATTACATTGGCCTCTAGCACCACTTTCAGTAATCTTGGAGTTATCTTTGATCAGGACATAATTCCCACATAAAGCAGACCTCCAGGACTGCCTTTTTTCATCTACGTAATATTACAAAAATTAGACACACTCTTTCACAAACGGATGCAGAAAAACTAATCCATGCATTTGTTACTTATTCGAATATCGCTCAATTTAGCAAGATAATCTTAAAACCTGTAGAAAGGAGAGAATAAGAAAGAAGAAAGAAAATAAGAACAACCCCAGGTTCCTCTTCAGCACTGCAGCCAGGCTGACAGAGAGTCACAGCTCTATTGAGCCACATATCCCCATAACCCTCAGTAGCAACGACTTTATGAGCTTCTTTTATAATAAAATTATTACTATTAGAGACAAAATTAATCACCAACAGTTATCACTGGCTCTCCAAGTTCAGGAACTTTAACTAATGTAAAATCAGATATATATTTAGACTGTTTTTCTGCTATCAATCTTTCATCGAAGCCATCAACCTGTGTGTTAGACCCCATCCCAACTAGGCTGTTTAAAGAAGTCGTACCCTTAATTGGCACTTCTTTACTAGATATGATCAATCTTTCTTTATTGTCAGGATATGTACCACAGTCCTTTTAAGTAGCTGTAATTAAACCCCTTCTTAAAAAGCCCACTCTCGACCCAGGGGTTTTAGCCAACTATAGACCGATTTCTAACCTCCCCTTCCTCTCTAAGATTCTGGAGAAA
>NW_023339706.1:3629-8729 GCF_004916995.1 Morone saxatilis | reverse complement strand
CTTTGCCCAGACATAAGGCTGACAAGCTGCTTGTTCTCTGCTAGTTTGCTCTTTTATACGACAATGGCGGAGCTCCGCTAGAGAACAAGGAAGTAAAATGCGGAACAGTTGCGTTGAAAGGTCGCAATCAGGAACTGTGACATCACACGCCCTGCGAAGTCTACTTTGCGTGCTGTATCTCCTGTATTCTGACTGGCCACAAAAACATGACTGAGTCATTTTTTTTCACACTTTGCCTGCTGATAGGCCCTCCAGAGTCCGCAAAAAAAGTTGTTTTTGCGTAATATGTCCCCTTTAAAAACTACGAGTCAGAGAGCTAACGTTACGCTAGCAAGATCAAAAGTCAATAACAGTAAATATAATCTGACAGTATGTTCAACAATTAAACTAGCTAGCTATTAGCCATGTGACTGTCCACTGGCTATATTGATCACATATTGATAGATTTGATTTGCTTAATTTAGAACAGTGAACAGACAGTTTCACTGGAACTAGTCAGTGTCCTACATCAGGAAGTAATGGACACCCAGCAGCCAATCACAGTGCAGGATTCACTCAGACAGATGGTAAATATAAACGTTTGTGTTCGAGTCGTCGTCTGAACTCACCAGGAAGACGCAGTTAAAGACCTGAGAGCAGAACTTCAGCAGCTGAATCTGCACCTCCAGCTTCATCTCTCCACAGCAGGTCCAGCGTCGTTTATCAGGTCCGGTTCCGGTTCAAACCACAAGCCAGGTCCAGTCTTTATCAGGGTTCCGGTTCCGTTCAACCACGGCAGATTCTTCAGCCCTGTTCTCTGTCTGAGTCTGAGTCACAATAACACCTGAGATCAGAGTTCACTTCCTCATTGTCTCTACACATTAAACTGACCTGACCGTCGCCATGGAAACACACACACGCAATCCATCCTGCTGCTGTTTACTTCATTTCCCATGATGCCTTTCAGCAGCTAATGGAGGAACAAACCAGGAACAAGGAAACAGACAGAAATATTTACAACTTCACCAAAAGTCGATGAGTCTTGTGTCTGAAACAGTTAATTATTAATTATTATAATATATAATATATATATTATATAAAACATTATAAATCTGTTCGTATTCTGGATTCTCAGTTGGAAACGAAATTTGACTTAAACAAAAATATTAGTTATTAATATTATCCAGCAATTAACAATATATCATTAATTTACTCATTATTTTAGTGAAATAACATATATTCACTTTTAAAAACCCGTAAACAAACTATTAATTAATGTTAACTCTTTCATATTTTGTCCTCATAATCAACCTGTTTGTTTTTTATTTATTTTTGTGTCAAGGAACAGAGATTTATTCATATATTTAATATATTATATTATATAATATATTAAATATATCTATATTATATAATATATTAAATATATCTATATTCCTATAGTTTAGGAAAGAAAATGTTTGCCAAATGTAAAGAAATGGAAGGCTAAACAGGAAGTGATGTCACTCTTTTAAAGGACCAATCACATGCAAACAAAAACAAAACAAAGAACAACCTTCAATCCAAAGAAAAAGGATTCTTGTTTATCCAGCAGAGGTCTCAAACCCTCTCTGCAGCCTGACCTTTGACCCCACATTAAAGATTCAGAGTGAGTCTCTAACAGCCTCACAGGGGTCAAAGGTCACTGCTCGTTCCCACATTCATCATCAGCAACATGCCGGCGTTTTTACTGCCGGGCAGACAGCCAATCAGATTCATCCATCTGGTTACCATGGTGACGCCTCCTTTGCTGATGTGGTTACGTCTTTGTGTCCAAACCAGTCAGTCACCTTTAACTGCAGGTAACCATAGCAACCACAGCGATAATGCAGACCGTTACACAGGGAAGGTCCTTGAGGATATTCAAGGACCCACTGAACCCTCTCAAAGCCATTTTCAAAGACCTCTGGTACCTTTCCACGGTTCCCAAAGTTCCCAAAGTTACCATAAAGGGATACCTGGAATCTCATCCAGGACTCCAGGACCTATCCAACAAAACCTCATTAAGAATCTCTGGAGCATCTTTGAGAATGCCTGGAACACACACACACACACCACTGTTTCTCAGCAGGAAAGAACGAAGCTCGAGCCATCTCCTCCTTGGCTGCAGCGGTTGTTCCCGGAAACACTGGGTTCTGATTCTGCTGGGTTTCACTTTCACAACACGATGCACGTAAAAAATAACACAGCCCTCCAACTGGACCCGTTTAGGGGGTCTGTAGAGTTCTGTAGAGGTATGTAGTGTCTGTATGAGGTCTGTAGTGTTGTGTAGAGTCTGTGAAGTATGTAGTGGTTGTAGAGGTCGTGTAGTAGTGGTCTGTATGCTGTTAGAGGGTCTGTAGAGGTCTTAGTGTCTGTAGAGGTCGTAGTTGTTTGTAGAGGTTTAGGGTCTGTAGTGTTGTGTAGAGTCTGTAGAGGTACTATGTAGTGGTTGTAGAGGTTTGAGTGTGGTGTGGTGAGCGTTGAGAGGATTGTAGTGTCGGTAAAGTCTTATTTTGGTTAGAGGTCTGTGAGGGTATTAGGTCTTAAGTTGTAGTAGTGGTCTTAGTGGGTAGGATTAAGTCTTAGCTGTAAGTATTGTGATTGTAGAGGTTAGGGTGTCTCCAGGCTTAGGTAAGTATGTGTGCTTAGAGTCTGTTTATAGTGTTTGTAGTGTTGTTAGAGGTCTTTAGGAGTGTGAGAGTTGTGTGTAGGATGTGTAGAGTCTGTGGAGTCGTGTAGTGCTCCTGTAGGGTCTGTAGTGGCTCTTCAGTGGCTGTAGGGTTGTAGAGGGTATGAGAGTTGTAGTTTGGTAGAGGTTGTAGAGTAGTAGAGGTCTGTATGTCTGTAGGGGTCTTAGAGGGTATGTAGAGGTCTTAGTGGTCTGAGAGGGTCTGTAGAGGGTATGTAGAGGTTGTGTGGTCTTGTAGAGGGTTGTAGAGGTATGTAGAGGTCTTAGTGTTCGTGTAGGGTCGTGTAGTGAGGTATTAGAGGTGTAGTGTCTGTAGAGGGTCTGTTAGAGGCTGTAGTTGTGTGTGTTTGTAGAGGTCTGTAGATTGTAGTGTCTGATTCTGTAGGGTCTGTTAGTGGTCTGTAGTGTCGTAGGGGGTCTGTAGTGTCTTAGTGTGTCTTAGGTGGTCTGTAGAGGTCTGTAGCTTTCCAGTGTAAGAGACAACCTTCCTCTCTCTCGTTTCTCTCAGTCAGTGTCTCTCTCCTCGCTTCTTTCTCTCCATCAGTCTCTTCTTCTCTCTCTCCTTCTCTCAGTAGTCTCTCTTCTTCTCCGTCTTTCTTCAGTCGTGTCTTCTTCTTCTCTTTCATCGATGTCTTCTTTCTCTCTCTCTCTTCTCTTTCTCTCTTCATATGTCGCTCTCTCTCTCTCTCTCCTCTCTCTCAATCAGTGTCTCTCTTCTCTCTTTCTTCTCTCTCATCAGTTCTTTCTCTTCTTCTCTCTCTTCTTCATCAGTGTCTCTCTCTCTCTCCTTCTCTCTCCGTCAGTGTGTCTCTCTCTCTCATCAGTGTGTCTCTCTTCTCTCTCTGTCTCAGTCAGTGTGTCTTTCTTCTCGTCTCTCTCATCAGTGTGTCTCTGCTCTCTCTCAAGTGCAGTTGTCTCTTCTCTTCTCAGTTCAGTTCCTCTCTCTCTCTCTCTTCTCTCAGTCAGTGTGTCTCTCTTCTCTCTCTCAGGTCAGTTGCTTCTCTCTCTTCTCTCAGTCAGTGTGTCTTCTCTCTCTCTTCTCTCTCATCAGTGTGTCTCTCTCTTGTCAGTCAGTGTCTCTCTCTCTCTTCTCTGCTCTCTCATCAGTGTTCTTCTTCTCCTCTCTTCTCAGCAGTGTGTGTCGTCGTTTCTCGTCATCAGGTGTCTTCTCTCTGCTCTTCCTCCATCAGTGTGTTCCTCTCTCTCAGTCAGTGTCGCTTCGCCAGATAACGTGTTGCTCTTCTCTCCCTGCTTGCTCTGATGATGTCGGCTCTGTGGTGGATGACCTGCGACCTTTGACCAATGAAATTATGTTCAAGTTGAAGGGTTTATTAATTAACTTAATAATTGGTGATCTGCTTTTTAATTTCATTCTATATATAAAAATATGTAACAATAATATTTATTATGCAGTTTTAGTTCATTGATCTGTATTTTATTTAAATTATTATGTTCAATTGTTCATCAGACGACAAAGACAGAGCAGGGCGAGCGTTGGCGCAGGAGAGAGGGACAGCAGACAGAGACAGGCAGAGCAGAGCAGACAGGTGGTAGACAGATTAGACAGACAGGACAGACCACAGACCAGTAGGTTAGGACATTTTGAACTGAGAAGCCTGAATTGTTGAACGCGTGGTTTGTGGTTTTCTTGACGCCTTAAACAAGAGGAAGAAAGAGACGTGATAAATGTTTAATGGAAGTTTTAAGATAAATTATACAGATTTATATTCTGTCTAAATACAAAGTTAAATGTAAGTAGCTTGAAAAGAATGCCTGAATAAAATCGAGATTTGTAAGTGGATTTGAATGATTATAGTAGTGTTTTTACGCTAGCTTACACAAAGAGTCTTGAAAGTTCATATTTGGAATGAATTGAATGAATTTTAATCTTTCTTGAGGAAAAATGGTTTTTGTCTTTTAATGAACTATGAGAATATAAATTGTTTTTGACTGTTATAAAATTCATTGATGTTAGAAATACTTATTATATATGTAATAAATGTAAGCTTTATAAACTATAATATAATGAGCAGGCTTTAGTGTCTGCAGTTTATCCCTGAGTTCAGGCTGCAGGCGAGTCTCCACATGTTCAGCTCCAGATGCAGCTTTCTGTAATCTGAACAGACGAGTTCGCTCAGAAACGGCGACACTGAGCCAAACTTGTGTCAGACGAACTGAAACCAAATGTTTCTTCAGCAGCTTTTTACAGCCTGAGGACTGAACAGTGAGAGCAGCAATGGTGTTGATGAATCATCCTGACGTGAACTCTTCGCTCTCACTGTCAACACATTCAGAACCTCGTTGTGAAATATTATCTGATTGTCAAAACAAAAAGAGAAATTTTATGTCCTGAAGCGTTTTTACCAGCGAGCAGGAACAAAATAAGATCCCCAGATTTGTAAGTGGAGTTTTGT
>NW_023339706.1:3203-3478 GCF_004916995.1 Morone saxatilis | reverse complement strand
CTGTTAGCCTAGCTTAGCACAAACGGTTAGCCTAACTCCAAGTCTGTCTGATTTTAGATTCGACTGTAGGAAACACAGGAACCCACAAAGAAGAGGTGACCACCGAGTACTACAACGACTCAACAGAAACAGTGACAGCAACACCGGACTACGACTACAGCGCCACCTTCGACTACTATTACGGTATGAGGACCGACACAGAACACCGTAGTATTAAAAGTATTAATAGTATTAGTGGTATTAATAGTATCAGTAGTATTAGTGGTATCAGTAGT
>NW_023339706.1:0-3178 GCF_004916995.1 Morone saxatilis | reverse complement strand
TAGTGACAGATAGACAACCACAGGACAGACAGACAGAGGTTAGGTGACATTTTAACGAAAGCTGAAGTGTTAACGTCTGTGTGTTGTGGTTCTTGACGCTAACAAAGAGAAGAAAGAGAGGAGAAAAATTGTACATGTGAAATGTTACAGAGGACATTATACAGATTTAATTCCTGTCTGAAAACGAAGAAGTAGAACTAACTAGCTAAAGCACAAAGACTGACTTGAAATAAAATCTGCCAGATTTGAAGTGGAGTTTGTACAGTATGTATTATTGTATTTATGTTTACGCTAGCTAGCAAACAAAAGATGGTCTAACGTTTCATATGGGACATATAGTGAATTGAATTTAATCTTTTTTGAGAAAATGCCGTTTTATGGTCTTAACAGGAACCTAGAATGATAAATTTTGATTTTAGGTTAAAAACTTAGTAAGTCTGTTAGACAGATAGTCGTTTATATTTAAATTTTATTCGATATGAGATAAAGTGCTTTATAAACAAATAATAGAATTAGCCAGCGCTTTGAGTGTCTGCAGTTATCCCTGAGTTCAGGCTGCAGCGATCTCCACAATGTTCAAGCTCCACGATTCAGCTTTTCTGTAATCTGAACAGACGAGTTCTGCTCAGAAAACGGCGACACGAGCAAACTTGTTGTCACGACGAACTGAAACAAATGTTCTTCAGCAGCTTTTTACAGCCTGAGACGAACAGTGAGGAAAAAAAGCAGCAAATGGGTTGATGATATCATCCTGACAGTGAACTCCTCGCCCCCCCCCTCACAGTCCAACAATTCAGGAACTCGTTGTGAAAATATATCTGATTGTCCAAGAACAAAAAAGAAATTTTATGTCCTGAAAGCTGTTTTAACCAGCGAAGCAGGAACAAAAATAAGATCCCAGATTTGAAGGTGGAGGTTTTGGTAGATCGTTACCAAAGACTGGAACAAGGGGAAACTGTTTAGCTGCAAAAAGACTGAAAGTGAGGAAAACCGTTAAGCTTAGCACAAAGACTGGAAAGTGAGGGGAAACTGTTAGCCTAGTTTAGCACAAAGACGGGAAGTGAGGGGAAAACTGTTAGCCTAGCTGAGCACAAAACGGTTAGCCTAACTCCAAGCTGTCTGATTTTAGATTCGACTGTAGGAAACACAGAACCCACCAAAAGAGAGGTGAACCACCCGAGTACCTACAACGACTCAACAGAAACAGTGACAACCACGGACCTTACCGACTAACCCACCTTCGACTACTATTACGGTATGAGGACCTAACAGAACACCGTATATTAAAGTATTAATAGTATCTTGATTAATAGTATCAGTGGTATTAATAGTATAAGTAGTATTAGTAGTATTAGTAGTATTAATAGTATTAGTAGTATTAGTAGTATCAGTGTTATTAGTAGTATAAGTAGTATTAGTAGTATTAATAGTATTAGTAGTATTAATAGTATTAGTAGTATTAATAGTATTAATATTATTAGTAGTATTAGTGGTACTAACAGCAGTATCTGTGTCTTGCAGTGACGGGTTTTTATACGCCTCACGACAGGAACAAGGTGAGAAATATTCAGTTTTTAAGTTTAAATAATGACGAGCTGACAGAGATCTCAGTGTGAGAGAGGATGTGTGTGTACGGGGTCAAAAACAATTATTATTTGACAGCAATGTTTTACTGACCTCTGTGTGACCTCTCTCAGGCCGCAGGGATTGGTCCGTTAAGCCCGGTGCTCCTCCTGGGATTGGCTGCCCATCACATCTGGAACTGATGGGGGGGCTAAGGACCACCTGCAGACAGACAGGTGAGGACAAATCAAGTTTTTGAATTAATAAGAAAAAATGTTTTTTCATACATTTCTCAAAATAAGAAATGACAAACATCAATCATTATGTAGCTAGTTAGCTTGTGTTTTGCTAGCTAATTGGCTAGTTAATCTACATGAATTGTTATCTAGTGCAGTTATTGTTAGTTAGCTAGTTACATCTGCTAAGAGCTGCTGTCAGTAAATAAGTACGAGTCAGTGAAAATGTCATCAGATAACTTTTGTTATGAACTGACAAATTAAACTAGCGACTTAATCTATATAATTTGTTAGCTAGTTAGTTAGCTGCCTGTTAACTTTAGCTTTCAGATGCAACTAGTTAGCTAACATTTTGCTAACATTAGCTAACTTAAGATTTGACTATATCTCTTTTATCTTTAAACCGTCTTCAGAATGTTCTTTCCAACATAGATTAGTAATCTATTAGAGCTCCACAACTAACTTTAGTGTTTATGGAGGATTCATTGTTAACGTGTACAAACTGAGAACGATGATGGTCAGTGGTGTCAAATGCAAACTTTAACCAGAGCTGTTCTCTGTCTGTGATGAAACTTAATCCTTGACTTGAAATCCTTTCAAATAAATTTATTGCTATGTTGAAAGTTCACACAACTGTTTGGATAAAACCCCTGTATCAACAGTCAGTTGTATAAACAAGCTGCACAACAACAGCATGGGAAAAATGAGCTTTATTAACTATAAACACGTTATATTTGTAGTAACATTTAAAACAAATTATAAAATAAAAGTTGTGATGAGACTAGTGACTTTTCCATAAGAAATGTAGTTTTAATGCAGTTCTTCTACTTCAGATGATATTTATAAATAATAAACAATGTTTTAGATTTATGTTTACTTCTATATGTGAAAATGAACTGTAATTAGATTCAATAATTAGCTTTTATTTAGTCAGCCCTGAGTTTTGTCTGCAGGTCAGTCAGTAGTGATATGCTCTTATATATCTATATGACATTCACTGACGCTACACAACTCAAACTGTAAAAACAAGACCCCTGAGGGCAGTTTGACCTTTGACCTTCAGGTTGAAGGTGAGGCAGTTCAGTAGAGTCCCATCATTCACTGCTTCCTGTGTGTTAAACCTGAGAATCTTTACGAGCTTTAGGGAGATCCTGTCAGTTCCTGCTTCATCACACTGGTTTTATTGGGAACGTTTGTTTTCCAGTTAAAGACCAACTTTATTTATTGTGAGCTGTAGTTTCAGATGACCAGTGTGACCTCTGGTAGCTGTGGAGACAGGAGGACACAAGTGTACTACTGATGGTTTCACTTTAGTTGTTTGTTCCACTAAAAGTATTTGTTGTTGGTTCACTAACAGTTCGTTGTTTGTTCCACTAACA
>NW_023339705.1:10709-11846 GCF_004916995.1 Morone saxatilis | reverse complement strand
GTCCTGGGTGGGAGGTGTCCCTGGTAATGCTGCGCGCCTTCTGCAGACATCACTTGCTGTGGACAGCCTCAATGGTGGGGAGAGGTGAACCGGTGATATGTTGGGCAGTTTTCACCAACCTCAAAATGACACATCTGAATAATTGAATGAGACAGACATGCATAATGCAGACATACATTAGTGGCATGTTGTGTGTACAAGTTAATATTTTACCACAGAGCTTTTTTCCCACAGTGCTTCTAACTCATGGACCCCGCTTTTGGAGATCTGTCAGGAAGAGGCAACTTGGAAGCTTTGATTACATTTTAACTCTTGGACCCCTTTAGTACATGTATTTTATTCTGACAAGTTATTACATGATGTGACAGCCTGTTTGGATACTACACTCCAGCAGCTGCTTGGAGTGGCTGCTTGAATGCAGAGGTGTTCCTGAGTGGAAATCACTGATGTGATTCAGCCAGACAAATGCTGTGTACGTCTCACCAGCACAGACTGAGTGATCTGTGAGCTGTAGCACATGTACAGGCCCCTCTCCACTCCCATGCACCCCGAATGAAATCAACCACTGAATCAAAGGCACACAGGTCTAATCAAGCAGACAAGACCAGTAATGACTTTTCAATAAGACGGATTATAAATTGAATGGGTCACCGGTAAATCTAAATAAAATGGCAACGTGTTCACGTGTGAAAGTTGTAAGGCCGACTGTGGTATCCGGATACGTTTCACTTCTTATATTTGTTATTTTGAAAGCAAAAATACTTAACCCTTTTATGCATGAATAATGATAACCTCAGTCAGCATTTTTTTACTAAGTGTTTTTATTCATCTTTAGGCATGAAAAACAAGGTTAGAACTTTATTTTTTTTCAACCCATATTTTATAAAGATATATTTACATGTCCACTCAGGTGGACAGCATGCATTTTTGTAGAAATATGTATTTAACAAACAAATGAATAAAATGATATAAAATGTGATGTGAACTATAAAATATTAATTTATGCATGCATAACCAAAACACCATTGAGTAATTCCACCAAAGAACAAAATGCCACAGATGCTTGTAATTAGTGTCACACTCACACCCTCCAGTTCAGGAGACTTCGTTACTCAGTGTCATACTGTCATGCCTCCA
>NW_023339705.1:10083-10684 GCF_004916995.1 Morone saxatilis | reverse complement strand
AGTATGACACTAGTAACAAGTCTCTGAACTGAGGGTAGTGTGACACTAACAACAAGTCTCTGAACTAAAGATAGATCCTCACAGTATCTTGAATAGAGGTGGCATGCCTCATATTTTTCTTGTCAAAGCATACTAGTTGCTCCTTGCGTAGAGACTATTTTTTATGATAATTGGCAAAGCACCCAGGGCACAAAGCCACAAGACACTGCATGCAGATGTACTTGGTTCTTCGTGTGCACGCAGCATCATGGCATCCGTTAGCATTTTTTGCTTCGGTGAGCTGAGGCCAGTGGTTTCCAGGGCCAAATCGGATCTCAGGAGGTGCCTTGGACACTGCTCTGCGCTTCACCGCAGGTGGGGTGGCGCTGGGTCTTCCTCTTGTGCGTATTTTGATGGATCCTGCATTTATGAGCTCTCAAGCTGCAGATGCCTTGAAGTGCAGACGATCCTTATGTTCCAACCCAGACTTTCTGTAGAGGTGCCAGGCGTTTACAGTGATCACGTCAAGGAAGTGAAAAAACACTCAGATGTACCACTGTTTGTTTCTGCGTCTGTGGGGATACATTGCAACACACTGATTAGGGATAGACCGATATGGATT
>NW_023339705.1:9881-10058 GCF_004916995.1 Morone saxatilis | reverse complement strand
CACAATGATGATAACAAATGTTACGAGTCTCAATTTTAAAAAAAGGAACATTTATTGAAATTAAAAAAGGTGAGGTAGAACAAGAACAAGTAAACAATATTTAACAAATATTAAAAACAGGTGAGGTAGAACAAGTAAAAAAAAAGAGTTTAGTGCTGCAAATACTGAAAATAAATA
>NW_023339705.1:0-9856 GCF_004916995.1 Morone saxatilis | reverse complement strand
TTGTTGCTTCTGTGTGTCTCTCCTCTTCTCTCTCTCTCTCTCGTCTCTCGTCTCTCGTCTCTCTCTCTCTCTCTCTCTCTCCTCTCTCCCTCTCTCTCTCCCTCTCTCTCAATTCCCAACTGTCGAGGCAGATCGACCACCCAACCTAGAGCCGAAGGGTCCTGTCCCTAGGGTTCTGCCTCTTAACAGGCAGTTTTCCTTTAAAATTCTTAAATTTATGAGTTATCTACAAAAGATCAAATGACCTGAGCTTCAACAGGAAGAGGTTTTTCCTATATCCAGATTTCAGCGGCGCTCTCCGGGAGAAGTGCAAGTCCTTCGCACCGGTTTAAGAAAGCGCCTCCGTGGACACAGAACTAAGCATGTAGGGCAGAAAAGACTCTTGTAAAAGCCCAACTGAAGCTGAGAAACTTTATCAAAATAAATTTTTATATCTAGAAAATATGTTGAGTTGAATTTAATTATTAAATTATTTACTTTATTTTTCCAATAATAGTCTTGTGCTGAAGTATTCTAAGTGCAGGATGCATGAGAGTGAGATAAAAGCTGAAACTGATCAATTGTAGATCTATAATGTTATTTAGGTCCCCCCTCCCTCTTTTAAGTAAGTAAATCTCATTTAATTTGCATGAGTTTCACTTCCCATTTTTGTTTGGGCGGGGTTATCTAAAAGAATAAATGACTGAGGTTATTATTTTAATCTTAATCTACATATTATTGTTACTGTCATTATTACCAATTTTATTGTAATATCCTTGTTTAGTATAGCTATGTGTGGGTGGTGGTATTGGGAGGTCACAGATATATGTCGGCATTTAGTTTTAGGAAGCAGAATGGCGGAACAAGATGGATTAAATATTAGTAGTCCTTGCAAATAAATTGTAAATTTAGTTAATATAGAAGGTATGTAGTATGGCTTGGATTTGAGTTTATTTACGGTTTGTGCTTGTACTCTTGCATAAATATATAAACATGAACCCAACCTTGAATTATTGGTTAAGTTTCTATTAGTTTTAACCTATTTTGGCGTAAGATCTTGTAAGGCACAATTGAAGACTCCATCGTTAGAACCATTAGAGAAGCTGAGGTTGGGATGAGGATTAGGTTGGGTGACCCCAACCCTTAGTTAACTTCTTACTGTTTAGGGGAAAAAGGGAAATAATGTTTGTGTTTTATGTCCTTTTATGTTTTGGTATGTTTGAATAGGGAAAGCATGGTATGGAATATATATAAGTACATAATTCCATTTTATTTGGTATAGGGGCACCAATGGAACAAGTTTTCTCCAAGAACCCGTTTTCAAAATAGAGCAGGTGTAGACCATACCTCCTAAATAAAATTATTTGAGAGAGAGAGAGATCCATTAGTCATCCATTTTATTAACCAATTAAGTGTTTCTTTAGGATGATGATTGCATTGGTTCTAAACAAAGAAAGAACGAAATTAACAAATATTTCCAAAACAAATCATTAATCCAGTCTTTAAATGCAGTCTATCCTGATGACCAGAAAAGGGGGCTTAAGCAGTCATGGGCTGCGTTTCATTAGTAGTTCCACTTCCCCTCCCGTTCAACTTACCCCTCAGCCTTTGTATGACGTAACCGCATACCTCGCACGGAGCCACTTGGAGCGCGGAGGGAAAGTTGGTCCGGGGAGGAAGCCGGGGATTTAAATGAAACGCACTTGCCTTGGGAGGCTACTACATTGGCACCGTCGGCGTTATAGCAGCAATGACGTAAACTGCAATGGCCATTGTGGGTGATAATCCACCCTGGAGTGACCAATCGTTTTCACTCGCTCGGCCTCAGCCCTCCCGAGGGTTCATCTCACCAAGTTCACTTCAGTTTTTTCCAGACCAATTGGAACGACATTATGATGGCGGCGGGGATTCCCCCGAGGGCAAGTGCCGAGGGCAAAGTGAACGAGGGCATGTTGAACGACTAATGAAACGCAGCCTAAGACGGGCTTGAAGGAAAGGTCGGCCATTTTGGAATGACTGGATTAGTTAGATACGTCTTGACAACCTGGTGTTAGATGCTGGGCGAATGGCTTTGGTCGAGCCAGGCAGGATCCAATGTATCTGCGTCTTAATTTCCGCCAGGACGTTCAGGCCTAGGTGGAGCAGTTTTTCATCATAATGCTTGATATGAGTTTGGTTATTAGATGTTTTGGATGCAATAAATTGGATGGACATTTTCTTCGTCAAGGTCTCTGCTCCTTCTAAGTCGACTTCTACTCTGATAAGACCAAGATCAGGTCATATTCTGGAGAGAGGAAAGTACTTTGCTACTTTTTGGTACAGCTTGGATCAGTTCTGAGGGCGTTTGACTTCCTCAGGAAGCACTCTGAAATTGGGCTCTTTGCAGAATATGCTTTTCTGAGTTGATGTATCATTTGGGCTGTATTTCAGTTCTGATCCGCTGCCCCATAAAGCAATTTTTTTTGTTTCTTCTACCAAAATCAATCCCAGGTTGCCTGCACTTGTTCAGATCCGGGGGAGTTTGGTGTCATTTGACATCACTGTGCCACAGAACATGGATTTCCTAAGTTCCTTTCTCCTGGTTCAGCTGGCACACATGGATGACTGGCCAGCCTGTTGGTGTTCCAGCAAGAGGTATGGAGGGCCATTGATTCCAATCTGTGTTGCTGAAAAAGTTCTAGGAGGGTTTTTGCCCCGTATTATGTCTCCTGCTGATTACTGTTAGAGTCAACGTATTCCAGCTCTTTTGGTCACTCGTCAGTCAGAAGTCTGAATTTCAGTAATTTCTTGTTGCCAACAAACACCTTGTAGCGACAGGAGTCAGATGTCAGCCATGACAAGGATTTGTGGAATCTGTTAATAAAGGGTCACTGACCTGTAGTAGGAATTGTGAGTATCAGAACTGAGGAAGTGTGAAGCAGCTGGGCACAGATAAGGGCTGCACATAGCCTCAAGGCAAAGGGATATGATAGCTGGCGTTTAGGGGATATACGAGACTTGCGATGATGAAGCTGACCATGAGTTTGATCAATGTTTGTCTTTAGTTTGAAGATAGGCAACAGAACCCATAAACACGCTCAGTCATCACAGAATACATGTATATGGGATTTTGGAAAAAAAAGGTGGCTGTATGAGCACAGGGGGATAAATAAAGCCATGGAAGTGAATGTCATGGAGATTTTGCAATTCCAGCTCCCAATGTTTTGCCATTTCTTCACAAGTTATCTGGTTGGAGTGATGTTATCCCATCCTCTTTCCTTCCCCCAATAGATTCAAATTGGCTTGCCAGAACTTTGTGGATATTTCCTCATTGTTGGCTGATGGTAGATGATTGATCAGTTCTTGTTTACCCAGCATGTCTGTGAAGCAGTTCCATTGCAGGCTAGATGTCAAGCTCTTTAAGGGTCTCCATTTTCTGAGAGCCACAGTTCACGTTGTTTTGGACTTAGCCTCTGTGGTAGAATTGGTTTATCACAGCTGGATCATTACTAGCCCCATTGTCAGATGTCAAACCCACTAATCAACAAGCAGAGGTTTCTAATTTGGTCAATAAGGGCCCTAAGCTTCATGAGAGGAAAGGAAACTTTGGGAGACAGTTATCAACATTAAACAGCGTTGAACAGATGGAGGACCTCCTCATTTCAATCACAGGTGCTCTGGACATGTTTGTGAACTGCATATGTGGCACAGCATGGCTACCAGGTTGTTCCGAATGGCAAGACTTGCCATTCATGAAACACTGGGCACTGTGGTATAACTGCATCTCCCTCTCCATATAAAGGTAAGTAGTGCCACTCTAAGGAATTTCCAGGTTCAGTTTAACTTGCAAATGGAAGGTTCACCTGCTGCTAAAACTGCAGTTAACTCAACATGAAGATTACCTTTGTTTCAACTCTGCAAAAACCCAAGTTCAAAAAGGTTGATTGAATAACAATTTTTTAAAAAAACATTATCAATACAAGTTAACGTTCTTTAGCCTAGTAAAACAAACCAGACATTTCATTGTTATTGTAAACTCGCAGGTTCTGAGTTAAAATAAACTAATATTTATTACGACTACCCAGTTTAAAGGTTAAGAAGGATTAAATTTCCAAATTTTTTTCAACTTGCATGGTAAAATGACAGCCTTCAACACTGAACATGTCTTAGGCATCAAAACGGCTCACTGATGTTGACGAACTGAGAGTGCTGGGGAAAGGGACAGATGGGCAGGTGTCAAAAAAGTGGAGATAACTGGTTCATATCTTCATAATGAACAAAAGCCATGTTGAAATACTTACATTTACTTATCCCTTACTTACATTTGTGTTAATTGAAACCAATCTTTAAAACTGAAGGAGAGAATAAGTAAATGGTGAAAGTTTGTACAGTGGAAAAATGTGGTATACCAGAGATTTAGAAAAATCAACATCCACATCTAAAGATTCTTTAACCACCAATGGAGAACCAAAAGTTTGTTTTGAGGCCTTCGTGTCCAATCAACAGTCCAACTTGCATTCCTATCATTATCACATCTTAACTGACTGACTTAAACATTCAGTGGCTATTCTAATAAAGAAAGGCTACAAATGTCTTTGAAATTAGTTGAGTGTTGTCATTGCCTTTCTGCAAATTTCATCTTGTTACCAAATAATAAAATAAACCAACAGTTATTTTGGCCACTAGGTGGAGATAAACTGAGAGAAATGTACTGCATTGAAATTGTCCTCCTATTTCTCAAAAATGTAAGTAATATTGGTGATTTTTTAAGTATGAATAAGAATTCATGTTAAATATACATCGCAATTGAAATGAAAGGAATAATTATTAATAAGACTATGCATCATACAGCTACATGCACATGTTACAGAAAACTCCCGGGAACACCTCCTTAACTAACATGTAACACGTGGTCAATAAAAAAAAAATCTAAGGCTGTAGCCAATACTACTCTTTATCATCCATCAACTTTTTTTCTGATATACTGATATACTATACTATATACTACTAAGCTATTTTAAAAAAGTACCTAATGTGATAATTAGCTTTACATTATTAAAAAAAACCAATAGTAAAGTCTGGATATTTTATAACATTTGTTAAGTGTATTGCATTTTTGGGTTTTTCATTACACATTTAAAATTAAGGGCACATTTCATACATTTTTTTTAGACACATTACTACATTTGCTTGCCATAGGGACAAAATTCTAAATTATTTCCAAGGAAACCCTGTCAATGTTGGGTGTGTGGTGTTTGCCAACCCATAGGCATAGTTATTTTTTACAATTGTGATAATAACAAGTAAACTGAAGATGAAGAATTATTACATTTACTATTTCCATTTGTAAAAATGATCCTTACCACTTATGAAAATGAAAAAAAAATTGTTAAACAAAAACAATGTAAATATAAAATGTGTAAATACCAGTGTCTTACACATCAACATCCTGATTTATTGGTCTGGGAGAGGAATCTTTATGCAATGAGTAGACCAAGAGTAGGGTGCAGGTGGTTCTTTTGTTTTGGTTTGTGTCCTCAAGAACAGACAAGAAGTTTGTGAATAGTTACCCCAAGCCTACAATACTAATTTTAGTAGCATCAACAAGAAAATGGATTTCTGTGGCAGTAACATACCTCCTTTTGAAGAAAACTGAGAAGCACTGCTCAGGCGCAACCCTCCCTGCCCTGATGCAAGCCAGCTTCTTCGTACATCCTGTAGAAACGCTGGCCAGCCAAGGCATCAAGTCATCCAGGATATGACTCCAGCAGGTCTTTGGTGACGATTTCTAACCTGAACTCAGCACTGAACTGAAACCAATAATAAAACAAGCAAGAAAAGGGCAATGAATTGAGGGAAAAATAGAGCAGCATAGAGCCTCTTAGGGGTAGACAGCACCAAAAACACAAATAGTGATTGCAACATATAGTGCCATAGTTCTGAATACCTCAAAGCTAAAGTAACAAAATATAGGATTTCTATGCTGTCTCAGTTGGCAAAGGATTACCTGTCTCACTTAAACAATGCAGGCCATCTGTCCACCGACTACAGAAAATGAGTGGCTTGCCACTAGTGATCGACCGATTTAATCGGCCGGCCGATTTTTTTTTACGGTATTGGCATCCGGTCCGATGCGGGCTGCTGTGTTCGCCGCGATCCGGCATTAATTTACAGAGCAGGCGTCAACAGGCAGCTCGTGTTGCTGGAGAACGCTGCAGTGCAAGGTGCAGACCTGCGTAGCCCTCCCCCACACTAGGAAAGAGTGGCTAGAAGCCTGCTTTTCCTCCAACACAAACGCTAAGTTTTAAACTTTCAAAGCATCTTTTAACTGTTTTACTTAAGCTGAAATATGCCATACACTTTTGAAAGATGGAGAACACGAATGCCAAAAATGCATGCCCTCTATATGTGGTTTTGCTTGAAAAACTATAGCTAAAGCAAGTTTGTGGGTCCAAATGGTAAATGGGAATGCCGTAATGGCCTCGTCCTATAAACTGCGTTGCCATTTGTGGCTATAATGTATTCATGACGGTAGCTTGTCGAAGCACTGGTCATAGGATTAAGTAATGCCGGAGTTTGTTCCCGTGGATTCCGTGGTGTTGTTAGGCAGTTTTATTTAGCGACGCACGCTTGGAGGTTTGGACGCGTGGTGTGTGTGTTTCTTCTCTCTCCCTCTCGGGTGGTCCTCCCTCTCTACTTGGAGCGGGTGTGTGTGTTTCTCCCTCCTTCTCTCCTACTTGGAGCGGGTGTGTGTGTGGTTTCTCTTCTCGCTCTCGTCCCCTACTTTGGAAGCGGGGTGTGTGTGTTTCTCTCTCCCCTTCCGTCTCCCTACTTTGGAGCGGCGCGGAAGTTCCCTTGCCATCGCGGTGATATAGCGGCAACCCCCCCTCCAAGAGGGAGCTTTAATGATGAGAGATGTGTTTTATACGTAGTTGATATGAATTCGTGTTAACGTTTATCTGTACCAGACAAGTGCACGTGAAGGCGTTTATGGTGATCTTTTAGCTTTCCTCTTTTCGCACAATCACCAATAAGTCTTGAAACTCCTCTGTGTGGGGTAAAGAGTTTGATCTATTTTGCCTACTGTGTGCAATAGTGTGTGTCATTATTTTATTTACTGCTTAAAAATTTATTTTCAGATTTTTTTCAGGATTTTTATTCTGTTTAGCATATTGGTGATTTGTGGAAAAGAGAAATGTAAAAGATCACCATATAAGTTTGTGTTTTTAAAATGTCACTTGTGATATTAAATGTATTGAGTTTAGGCTCCTGCTGATCAGTGTAACCAAAACAGAGGGTGGTCATTTCACACACCCCTCACTGAAAGCTTAATACTCCCAGTTTAGGAGCTGCAGGTTATAGTGGAGGAAACAGAGACACTCTGCATTTTCTCCCGTCAGCCTGTTTCTCTTTTTGTCATATATCTGGCTGACCTCGCTGAATACCCTCTCACTGGGAACAAAGGAGGGCGTGGACTGAGAAATTTTCTGGCGAGTGGTGCCAGAAGGTGCAAGCGGGATGCATTTAGTTTCCACCATTCAAGCTGTTGGCCCGTCTGTCTGTCGATCAATGGCTCCCGTAGGTATTGATCCAGCTGCTGAGTGAACTGCTGCTCCTCCTCATCATCAGTCTCCTCAGAGGTTGGTCCGTGTGCCCCCAGAAGGTTGGCATACATCTTTTCAAGCATGTCAGACGGACTAGCGTCTTCCTCCTCTTCTTCCTCCACCCTTATCTGTTTTGGATCTGGGCCTTGATCTTCTGAGGAAGCCCTTTTCTGTTTCTCAGCCTCAGACAGAGTGGCATGCTCTTCCTTTATCCAGTCTTTTGCATTGCTCAGTGCCTCTGGTGACAAGGCATGACCCCTGTAACGAGGATCTAGCAGTGTTGCAAGGACCAAGCATTTGGTCTAGTCTGCTTTTTCGAACCTTGCCTTTAAACTGTCCAGCTTAGTGTCACGGAGTGTTTTGATGCCCCTTGCTTTTGCACTCTCAACTTCAATTATCATTTTTAGGACTGTGATTCTGGGAATTATGCACGATATTGATGAGTCTGATCTGCTCATTTCCAGTGTTACCTGTTCAAGCGGACTCAGTGTGTCAATCAAATTGCCCACAAGAGTCCACTGATCTGCTGTTAAGATTGGTATCTTTCCATATTCCCCTGCATATACAGTAAGTGCCCGCTTCTGCTCCTGCATGCTCTCCAACATATGAAGAGTGGAGTTCCAGCGTGTTGGCACCGACTGGATTATTGTGTGCTGGGGGAGGTCAAGATCTTTTTGAATGTCCTTCAAACGCTGTTTGGCCAGTATTGAATGGTTAAAATGGGTAGCAGAAGACTTTGATTTTGCAACAATGTCCATCACTGCTCGCTGGCTGTTGATCCCATCATTCACCACAAGCTGAAGTGTGTGAGCACTGCAGCTGAGATCCGGTAGTTCGGTGAGCCTCATCCCTTTAACCATATTGGCTCCGCTGTCGCGAAGGACAAGCACAACTCTCCCTGTGTGGATGTCCCAATGCCTCAGCAGACTGAGGAACACCTCGCTGATGTATTCACCTGTGTGAGAGCCATACATGGCTTTGACATTGAGGACAACTTATTTCCTTTCCCAGTCACTGTTAATGAAATGACAGGTCAGGCTCATTAGGGATTCTGTGTCCCCAGACCAACAATCTGTTGTGAATGACAAATAGGGGCCTGCATTTTCTAAGGTGACCATCTCCTTGATTTTGTTTGCTACGTTTGTGTGAACACCATCAAAGAGGTCAGTGCGATAGTACTTTTCTGTTTTGAGGGAGTATCTTGGTTCCAGCAATGCCACCAACCTTTTAAAACCAACACCAGAGACAACTGTAAATGGCTGATTGTCTGTGGCAATCATCTCAATTATGGCAAGATCAGCTTTTTTGGACCTGGTGTCAGAATTACTCCATTTCCTTTGGGCATCGAACATCTGCACAAGATTAAGCTGTGTTGAACTTGCTGCATAAGTAGAGGCTGCTGCTCTATCATCCTTTTCTTTTTGTGCTTCATTATAGGCCTCAAGGTGGTGACGCTTCAGGTGGCTCCACATATTTGTTGTATTTGTTTTTTTTTTCCTTTTTCAGCCCCCATGCTCACCAAGAAATTGCAGAGGTTGTAGCGAGCCTTTCCAGAGGTAGGCTCTGTGAAATGCTGCCACACTGGATTCATTTTCTGCTCTGCCATTTCTTTAAAAAGAATAAACAAAAACACAGATCAGTGTCAATCTTGTGCAATCATCTTACATTCATATCACCCACATTATGTGTGCATCATATAAATGGATGCATATGGTTAACTGTGCAAGGGTAAAAGGCTTCCACATCTACAACACAGACTTGATGATGCATTGCTTGCTGACGTATTATAAGACAGATATAATCAGTTCATCACAAAATGTCTTTTATCAACACATTTAAATAATTTAAGTAAACAATAAATAAATAAGTAGCCATTGAAATAAAGTGCTTGATTTGTAATTTAAGACTGCCATGGTTTAAATTTTTCTACATAAAATAAACTGAGCATGTCTTAGGCTACTATGCCACCTAATATGCAAAGACAACACACTAGTAGGTCTAAACGAAAATGTAAAAGAAGCTGCCAGAATGGCAACCCCAGAACATAAATTAGCAGAGGAAAATAACGTGATGTCAGATGCGCATTAAGCAACAAACTGTTCAAGTATTGTCTGTTTCTAAAAATTGCACAGTTAACAGGAATAGAAATAATTCAACCAAGTATAAAACCGTCTTCTCAAAGTTTTAAAAAAGGCTCTTCCTTTAGTCGGCGCAAGGCACTCATATATTCGCTGTGATCGTGTGTGTCCCACTGAGTGAGATGCACACACCACACACAACACACACCACACACA
>NW_023339704.1:366-3868 GCF_004916995.1 Morone saxatilis | reverse complement strand
AAACACTAATGTCAGACCGAATTATTACCATTACTGCTAGCTTACACATTACCACTGCTGACCGAGAAAAAGCATGTAGTGTTGTGTGAAACGATTTCTTGTACTGTCTGCTGATGCAGTTATTAGCTGTTGTGAATAAAACAAGTCAAAATTGTACTCCAACTCTGTGCTCTGCTCAGTCGTGTCTTCCAACCTTATGCTTCCATGTCCGAGCAGGTCAGCCTTGTACTCAGCTTTTAACAAACATGGACACAGATTTTTAAGTTGTGCTAACTGAATAAACCTCTATGTTAAGTTAAGGCAGAAATATCTGTTGAAAATTCATGTATTATTGAGTTAAGGCTATTTTATTTATTTTCATTTAGACCAACTTATTAAATTAATTTATAAACTCATTTAATGTATACACATAACAAACCTATTTTTTTATGCAGAAAAAGCTCTTGATTTTGAGCTATACTTACTAAACCCATGAATCATTTCTTAGAGTGTGTATAGTGTAAATGTCATCATCATTCTGTTTTTTTCCATGGTTTGGTGTTAAAAAAGACAAACAACTGGTGAACACTATATTTGATTTGTCATTATCTTCCTGTACTTGTGTGCACACACTCTAAGGGAAACGTAAAACCAGGTTACCGTCATAGTTAGGGATAACTAGGGATTGTGAAGACACTTGGCCAAACTGACAGGCTTGTATTATCCGTTTCAACCGAGGAGAATGACAATGACTCTGTTGAGCCTTGGACTGCTAGAGGTTGACGTGTCATTGTGTCATCATTGTTGTGAATACCTAAATATACAACCTTTATAGTTGCTTTGTAATATATTTCCGAGGTTACCGACAGGTTTACGAACTTACAATTTCCAAAATCAGCATCTTGATATTGAAGCCG
The DNA here is from genome assembly GCF_004916995.1 of Morone saxatilis. Taxonomy (NCBI): domain Eukaryota; kingdom Metazoa; phylum Chordata; class Actinopteri; family Moronidae; genus Morone; species Morone saxatilis. Next base: position 2,972 of record NW_023339704.1, on the reverse strand, counting down.
AAAATCTTCTCGCAATCCAAAACTGGTCTTCATTGTCTGGCAAAATTCCTGTATCCCTGAGTCCGGTATCCCTGCTGGCAGAATTAGTTTCCTGGCATCATCTTCACCAAGGATAACCCTCTTATGGGCTGGGCCATTGTGTGGACCTGAAAAAAAAACAAAAACAAAAAAACACTGGCTGAATATTTCACAATGAAAAAACACAGAGTCTCTTACAATAATTTACAATTAGGCAAGTGTTTATATTTATTTATTTTTTAATCAAAACTAGGATCTTATGTGATATGTATTACTCTTTTTCACAAAAAACGAATTTTCAAAATCATTTTCTGTCTTATAATGTAAATTAATGAATATATTTTGGTTGTGGACTTGATTACTTGACTGATTACTTAAAAATAATAAATTAATACATTCATTCATCATTAAAATCATACCTTGCATGATTTTACGACTTACTGTGCCACATGATGTGGGGAAAAAATACTTACAAACATTACTCCCATCTTCCAATTAAGTTAATGTGTCTCTTCAGAGTAACCAGACGCAGGCCTCCCACTGAATAGGCAGCTAACGGGTAGTCATCGAGTAGTTCCCCATGCTCAATCAGAGACACCTCTCTCACATGTGACATGTCAAGTTCAAAAGCTCTGAAGTGCTCTCGATACCAAGTGAATAACTTTTTCACAATAAAATGTATCTTGCCTTGCAAAACACAATGCGTTACGTAAGGCAGCGATAATTAGCATAAACCCCGCCCCTGTTGCTGTAGCGGTATAAATACATTCAGCGCATTAGCCTCGGTGGTTTTCCCGCTCACTCTCGAGTCTTGGATAGCATCAACTGACAGCAGTTTGTGAGTTCATAATCACCACCACCACCCGCCTCTGCAGTGTCAACTTTACCCCCGATAGTTTCACCAACTATCACCAGATAAAGTCTGGATTCAACGGTCCGTTGACTGTCAGCGGGGCCGAATCGACCGTCTCTCTCCCCGGCTTACGTCCTCTCGCCCTGCCGGCAGCAGGTGCTACTGGCATTACGTGCCCACCACCGACCGTCTCCCGCCCTGGCTCACATCCTGCCGTCCCGCCGACAGCAGTTGCCAATATAAAAGGCCGGTATAAAAGCCTTCAGCGCAACAACCCCCCCCCTTATTTTTGAATTGCAACACTTATACGTACAGCCTTTGCTAAGGGCCATATTAATGGAGACCTAAAAAATAATACAGTAATTACAGTAACGTTAGGTGACGTGGTGCACAGTAAAGTTATTTTACATCGTGTACTAACATAATCATTATTTTTAATAATTAGTGTTTCTTATCATCTCCACGTGTGTTATTTAATGTCAGTGCATGTAACGTTAGACTGCTCTCGTTTCCAGTCCAGAGGAAAATACTCCGGTAACGGGACACAGGATGTCTCTTATAACAGCAGCTTGTCGCTATGACAGGGAATATATTTCAGATCTGAGTTTACGTGTCGGTAACGGCGCACACGGACGAGAAACACCTACCTGGGTGTGACCACCTGCCGGTGCGCCGTGCCTGCCGGTGATTTAATCATTCAAATTTGGCTGGGTGGTTAATAACACTTTCTTCTTTAGTCTGACAAACTCAAAACACATATTTATTTTGACTTTACACAGACTTTAAGCTTGAGCCCTGACCCAGTGTATAAATAAAAAAACTGATGTTAGCCATAGCAAAGTTAAGCTAACATTAACTGTGAGAAACACGAGTGACTAAAAGATGTCTCAAAATGTCTAATGTGTACAATTTATCACTCACGCTGTTTAAATAAATACATTCCTGTATATATATCTGAATTACTTACCTTTAATATCATGAATGCAAACAATTCTTGCATGTGCTGGCGGTCAAACTTTCCACTCCGACTTCCAGAACTTTCTCTGCATCCGGTGGGTGTGGCGCATGCGCAATAGCTATCCCTATCAGAGCCATTGATTTGAAGGAACTCATTCTCATTGCATTGAAATAAATGAATCTAATTCATCTGAATTGTCTTTGATTCATGTTAAACAAACAATAACAAATCATTTATTGGAGATAAACATGATTAATTCATTTAATGCAAACATATTTCTAGTTTGCTAATCAAACACATGCCCTGGGTGACTTTTTTGAGTGTAGAAATAACCAATCCTGATGTTATTGTGTGCTTATGTAGGTCATATAGTGACAAAACAGCCAGTCTCTTGTGAAAGGCAGTCATATTGTTTTAGACATGAAAAGTGACCTAGTTCTCTTGAATAATCACTGACTGTGGGGAGGAGGTGAGAAAGTAAGCAGGGTTTGAACTTCTTCCCCTTGCTCTCAAAAATTGGTCATGTAGAAACAGCCCTGAACATCTCATTAAGTGGGGAGTGTGATATTTTTATTTCTCTTAGTTGTATTTAGGATTAGACGTGGCGATAGCCTAATAGAGAGATCATCTTGTTCTGATTTGTGCTGTAAGGAGAAGATGCTCTAACTAAAGTACCTGTCTTGGACATAAACAAAAACCAAAGAATCTGAAGCTCCGAAAGATACACAATTCTCTTCTCTTTTTTACTTGCTTTTGCTTTTAGTTACACAAACCAAA
>NW_023339704.1:0-321 GCF_004916995.1 Morone saxatilis | reverse complement strand
AAAACAAACAAAAAAAACAGTGTCCTCCCATCTTTAATAATTCATACAATGTGGTGAAATTAAGGAAACTCCACAACCACCCCATCCCAGCAACCTGCCAGCGCTGGCCAGAAAAGATAAAAAAAGCTATGTGGACACAAGCCCTTAGGGGCCTTTAAAACCTTTGTGAAATGCTGTTTTCGACAAATTCTTTAGTTTTAATGCCTTCATGTGAATTCGGCATTACATGTAATCATTAGCTCATCAATGTACAGGATGCACAGGTCAGAAGAGATGTTCTCATGGGCTCCACCATGCTCACAGATGCCACCTGGTGGTTGC
>NW_023339703.1:0-2130 GCF_004916995.1 Morone saxatilis | reverse complement strand
ATACTTCCTACGGGCACTGCACTATCGGGAGCAATTCGGGGTTCAGTATCTTGCTCAAGGATACTTCCACATGTGACACCTTCCGATTAGGGGACGACCCGCTCTGCCTCTACGCCACAGCCGCCCCACTTTTGAAAAGTGTTCTGAGATAACTTCTGTTATGTCCATTTTACTGCCTATGCTCAAGGAATAAACTGATTATTATTAGTTTTTTTCCATGGTTATCTGCATCACATGACATTAAAAAGATTTCCTGATTTCTGTTTTTTGTATACCTTTACCTGCCTAACTAAAGCACCAGTTTAAATATTGAATATTTATATATTTATATTGGTATTGGTAATCCAGTATTGGTCGGGTTATAACGAGGATATAATCAAAAAATGCTTTCACTTGCAGAATTCCAGTGAGGGGAAATACTTCTGGAACCAGCCTCCCTTTGCAAGTATATTAGGCGAAAGGTCTGTGCAGTCACAACAACATTCCTTTGTGTTTCATCATAAGATTTGTCTTGGCAAGCAATCAAGCCCACAAAAAACTAGTTCTGAAGTCAACAGCCTTGAGAGGTGATAAAGAACATCCTCCACTACATTGAGTGTGGTTTCTAGTAATCTGCACCAGAGAGGAATGCCTTACCTGCAACATGAAATCAAACAGCTCCTGCCCGTAGCCATGTCGCTGCAAGTTCTCTGCTATGAAGAAATCCAAAACACATAGTGGCTCTGCCTCTATGTGCACGCCCTGTAGGTCCTAAAGAGAAATACAACACGTATGTTTTTACAGCTGATACAAAAAAGTTCAAATAGAAATGAAATCAGTGAAGCATGTGGAATCATTCTGATTCTGATTCTGATTACAGCTGGCCTGAAAAGACAGAAATTAGAAAATAAAATGAAGAGAATTAAAGAAAATTTTACTTACAAGCAGAAATAACTTCTTGTAGCCGACCTTGAGAAATCCCACGACCACACCACGTCCTCTGTATGTAGGGGAAAGGAGGGGCAGCGAGTTTGGTTGGGGTGGAGGGGGGTGTAGAGTGAAGTGCAATGAGTAAGACTCTCAACCTAGTTTCTCAGTTTGGTGATTTGAGGCGAGCTGCTGCCATGAACATTAAACACAGTGTCTTGTATGTCTCAACACTACAGTACATGCATTGTGACCACAGTATGACTCAGTGTGACTGCTGGTGAGCTGAGCAGGACCAGCTCAGTCAGACCAGAGAAAGCGAGGAAAATGGGTGTATAATGAGTGCGAGCTGAGGGAAGGATGTGAGATGTACCCGTTGCTCTCTGCGTCCTTCAGCAGGTAGAGCTGGTGCCTCTGGGACTGCAGCTTGGAAGCACTTGTTATAGGTGCTGTGAGCTGTTGGGCCTGTGGAGAGCGAGCATGAACACTGTTAAATGTTAACATTAAAGGTGCAGTAGGTAGGTTTTATAAAAATAAATTTTTGTCATATTTGCTGAAAGATGTTTTGGGTTGGAAGCTTGAAGATAGTTGATTGTTAGTCTCATTCCCAGAGTCCCAAAGCATCTGTATTCGACGCCCTGGGAATGAGAGTCAATAATCATTTATCCTTCTTGGCTCTGATTGGTTGGTGGATTCCTGCGAATGTCATTAGGAGCACTAGGATGAGCCAAAGGGAGCTGTTTTTTTCACAGATTATCTGTCTCATGTAGTACTGTTTTTTCCTCTTATGTCCTCCAGATGCTCCACCTCAGACCAACATTGGGTAATGCTGACGGAGGGTGGTGCCGGTTTCGTGCCAGAATTGGAGCCAGGTGAGCGGGCAATGTAACCAGGACATAACTAATTGCAGAGGCAAAGAGAAAGAAGATGCTGATGGAGAAAGCTAAGAAGAGAAACTGAGAGAGAAGCCACCAGACAAGAGTAAATGTGGGACTGGGTTTTAGTGGTTGGCTAAAGAAAGATTAGTGAAATAAAAGGCTGTAGACAGACGATGAGCTGGCCTTCTTGCTAGTCAGTAATATTAGCTTGCTATGTCATGTTGTTGTGTTGTGTTAAGCTTGATGTTTGGCTTGTCAGCAAAGTTGTCAACTCGCTAGTTTTTGATTATAAGCAATGTAATCATAACCAGGCATGAAAACGGGGGCATGCTCCCCTGGAAGAAAA
>NW_023339702.1:3625-5113 GCF_004916995.1 Morone saxatilis | reverse complement strand
GGTGGCAGCGCTCTGCATCTTTCAGTGTCTGATGTTTCACTGCACCGCCACTCTTTTCTCTGGAGAAAACACGGCAATCCATATATGGATAAAATCATTGTTTTACTACATCTACAAAACAACTATCTTCTCAGTACAAGCCACTCCTGAACAAAAGGGGCAGAGAGGGACACATGGAGTAGGGGTGACTGGTAGTAGGATAATTTCAAACTCTCATCGGTATTATTGACTCTATCAATTCGACGGTCTAATTTATATTAAACATATTCTTTTGCAGCTACAAAATGAGTTCCTCTGTCTTGATTAGGGAGGATTACACAACTGTGTTTAACTTTACATTCCTGATTACAAGACCGGCCATATTACATTCTGGTCAATGTTGAATCATCATCTCAACGGTCACATCCCTTAATAATGTCAGACTAGCTTGTTTGCCACCTCGTTCCTAGTGACATTCACAGGAGGCTTTTCTCCAAAACAAAGCTGTAATGTGCCTTCCCGGCAGTTTAGTCGTCAGTTTATCTGCACCGCCTCTACCTGCACTATTGATGTCTTCCATGGCCCAAAAAGGAAAAGTCGAGACTCCCAAAAAGGAAGAATAGTCTCCTATCCTTCATATATTTCCTTTATGTTTAGCTCGAGGACCTTTGGACATAGTCGCCAGTGTGCTTTCGCGCTCCGCCTAGTTCTCGGTGGAGGAACGGAAGTGCCTTCGTGGGTGTGTGGTTTGCCCACATTATTGAGCACCTAGACGTTTACAAATACCAGATCTGATGGCCTCTGAAAGTGAGTGAGTGTATTGTGGTCTCCAAACGCTCGCACACTGAAACTGTTAAATCTAACAGGTCATTTCACAAGTACAAGCGAGTTTTAAACAGACGCCCTTGAAATCAATCGAGGCCAGCACAATCAGGATGTGAGAGAGAAACATCGGGGACCTTTAAGATCACGTTTGCTCTTATCCGTTCTATTTCGGCTCAAGTGCTTAACTTCTTCTCAAGGTCAGACAAAGCAAGCTCTACATCTGGATGAGTCGACGAGCTATCTCTCAACGTAAAAGCACTCAGCGACATCTTGGACACTTCTCCTTCTCTTCTTCCATTGAAAAGGATCATTTCTGCATGTTCTGCCCAGGGCTTCTTACCAGGTTCTTCTTCGAGCTTCCTATGGCACTCGGTTCTTTGTACACTCAGAAACTGGTGCATTTTTCTCACATCTGCAGCAAAGGGAAGAAGTTGTGGAACACTTTGCCTCACACAAATTCCTGAGGGCCTGGGACGACACACACTCATTCATTTAGAGTCACAGATTAGTTTAAACACCCGCACATTGTTAGTGGTATTCTCATCACCTGAGATCATTGCTTCACATTCAACAATACTTATTGCTATTTTCTTGAGGTTGTGGCCTAACTTCAAGGCCAAAGATGGTGTTTTGTATGTGTTTGTTTCCTCATTCTTAACTGCCTCTGTGACATGAGGGAAATTA
>NW_023339702.1:3121-3433 GCF_004916995.1 Morone saxatilis | reverse complement strand
CTTGGACTTTCTTGTTTAGGAGACATGTCTGCATGTGCCTCCATAGTGACTTCCTCTTGAGGTAAGCCTCACAGTTGATGCAGTGTATGTAATCTCTGGCTTCAACAGGGTATCACCATTCCTTTTCCTTGTTTAAGCACCTGATTATTATAGGCACGGTTCCCTCGATTTCTCAACAAACTCAACTGTATTCTTCGCTCTTTGGACCCCTTCGGAAATAGAACTGCCCTTGCCACTTCTGCTTTATCTTTGTGTTTTGACTCCAAATGGCGTGCCATTTTGCTGAACGGCTTTGAGCAAAACACGCAGTAG
>NW_023339702.1:630-3062 GCF_004916995.1 Morone saxatilis | reverse complement strand
ATCATTTGCAGCCAGGGAACAGGAAGGTGCCATACGTCTTGTCTTACGTGGTTGGACATCTGCTCCCTGAGAGTTAGCTGAAGTTGTGTGCTGTACGTTTCTCTTCTTACCCTTGTGCTGTTTGACTTCTTCTGCTGAACTGTCACTTTCTGTCTGTCCAACAGATTGAGGAACATACTCATCCTCGCTGACATCAGGGCTCGATAGAGATTCTTCTGTTGTATATCCCAGCATTTGTCTGTTCAGCTAAAAAAACAAAAAGCTTAGTGTTAGAAGAAAGAGAAGAAATTGTGAGATCTTGCCTCAAGTACAATATTAAACTGGATAAATAGTTAGTATACACAATGTGCATACTTTGCCAACCACAACGGTACATTAATTAACTGCCATGCACCCAACTGTGCCCAGACTTCTGCAAGTTGCTTTCTCAGGTGTTCTTCATTGTTTCTAGGATGTTGCCAGGTGGTTGCTAAGGTGTTGTAGGACAGAGGACAAGAGGAAGGACTCATACTGACTGAGTTCTTCACTTTTCCTTAATTTCACTCAGTATTTTGATGTGATGAATTTGATTTGTTTTATTAACATTTTAGATTTGTTTCTGGTGAGATATTGAGTTTATATACTGACTTTGCAGTAAAATATTTCATTCTAATGCTGTTATTAATATATTCTTTAAAAACAACTAAAAAAAAAAGAACCAGCCAGCGAGCCTACTTATAAAGAAACCTGCGGTCTGATCAGATTATGGATCAACAGTAAAGATACAGTAGCCAAATGCGAAGCCTTCAAATCCGTTCCAAAAGCATATAATAGAAAGGCCACGACTCAACACAAACCTCCACCATAACAGACAAAGCATCGCAACCATTATTTTAACGGCTAGATCTTCCCAACTATTCCTTTTTTCTAGTTTACAAACCTCGACTACCACACGACAGATCACGTGAACACGTCTGCTCGGAAGGAAAAATTTCACCGATTATCCACTAAATCAAAACTTCGCTAAAGCCCATGCTTAAAACCAAGACATGACGCTAAATGCCCACCACGGATCGCAAACACACTCAATGGAAAAACCGAACGATAATACGAACAACCAATACCGCTGTTACATCTACTTTTTTCTAAGAAATTAAACATTACAACTAAACTACTGTACCCCTGTATCTCCCAATAACGGACACACCCCTACAGCAAAAGCACTGACGAATACCAGCCTCTAAAACCACAACCACCCACCACACACCACCAAACCCTATGCTCCTAAGAAAATAAATAGCCTACGTAAAACAATTATTCCTAGCTCCCTCACGTCAAACACAATCAACAACACACAACATTTACCACTTCTCGTAACCATTTTCCCAACAAACCCTGACAATCTCCCCCACCCCTCGTTCTTTTATAACCTTACCGAGCACCACCACCAGCCTCCCACGCTAACTAAACTTATCACGACAGACACAAACGATACCAGACAATAACACAATAAATCGATCACCCCAGCTATTCACCCCCAATTGTAAACATAGAAAGCCCTCGCTGAATTCTTACCCCCCAGATAATCATCCCCTGACCATGCCTGCTACACATCTCCAAGCATAGACCATGACAAAATATATACAAACCCTCTCGCCCCCCCCTCACTCCATTTCGAAGTACACCAAAACCCAATCAAAATCGCACCCCATGCGGCTCAAAAGAACTATACAGTATACAAGGGCAATAATCATCAACCATCGCCATAAACCCACATACATACGCACACCAAAAACGCCTTGCATGCGTACTTGACCCCGCCGCCCCTCCAGCCAACCACCCCCGCCGCCGCCCAACGGACACGCGCTTATTTCTCCGCCACCTCAATTAGCAGGCTTATCAATAGCCTAAAAAAATATGAGCACCACCCCCCAAAAAATCACCCCCCCGCCAGCATCTACTGCCAACTCACCAACAATGCCAAAAATCCCCGCGTAAGCATGCCAACCCACACATCAACTAACCTCTTATCACCGCCTCCAGCCCCCCCCCCCCACCATCCCAGCTCTTCACATCAACAAAAACCAACCCCAATCATGGTATCGAGAAGCTTGCCAGCAAAAACCCAACATCTGGCCTGACCACACAATTACCTCATAAACAAACACCTCTGGTGATACCACAACCACTCACTCTATTTGTTTTCAAAACCACCATCACACCCTCACACTCCCCACAAAAAACCCACCCCCCAATCCTGCAAAGACAAATACAAACCAAAACACGCCACACACCACACGACCGCCCATATATACCACGACTCAAAAGCCCACCCCCCAAACCTTGCTGACATGGAGGCCCCAATCCCCTACAACAATATACAAAAAAACACACCTACAAAAGCCAAAGAGTGCCCCAACAATCTAACATGAACCCCTCATCCATAAAAACCC
>NW_023339702.1:410-605 GCF_004916995.1 Morone saxatilis | reverse complement strand
ACTTTAAATCAATATTTTGTGATTCTTATTTTCTTTACTTACACAGAACAATCACAAAAATGTGAAGGAATTGGTTCACTTCACTTGCTAATGTCATGTGAGTGTCATATGGAAAAAAACTACAACCTGTATATTTTTTAAATAAATATTGTAATGGTAAAACTAAAATATGTGAAAATGCAGTTTTTAGTCAAA
>NW_023339702.1:0-307 GCF_004916995.1 Morone saxatilis | reverse complement strand
TGTGAATTCAGTTTTCATGTCTCATTCAGTGTTTTCTTGCTATCTTTGAAGATGAATGGCTCTTAGTAAGGCTACTACTAACGTATGTCTGAAGGATCCAGCAACAGGTGAGAGGTTGTGCCACCTTAGCAGATGCTTATGACAGAAATCCAACTACTGCATTAACGTAATGGTATTTTTCAACACCAGTTACACCTCTGTCAAGCTGGCAAACATCTGGCTGTTACTCTGTGTTCACTTTGTCATCTATATATAAAAACCTGCTGACAGAGGCCATGACACTTATGTTCACATGTGAAGTTTTGCA
>NW_023339701.1:203-2724 GCF_004916995.1 Morone saxatilis | reverse complement strand
TAAATAATGTTATAAGGACTTCGGTCTAGACCTGCTCCATTTGAAAAGTGTCCTGGGATAACTTCTGTTATGAATTGATGCTTTACAAATAAAATTGAATTGAATTGAATTGAATAGTGTGTGGGCAGATGTTCACCTTTGTTGCCCAACCTGGTACAAAGTATTTATATAAAACTTCACCACTTGTTCTATGCAGGTTCTCACACATTACAGCGTGCAGTGCAGAGGGCATTGATGATTTAATCCTGTTTTAAAGAAGATTCTTTCTGACTGAAAAGGAGAAAAGAAGTTGACTTTACTTCATACCTGTGTTTTTACATACATTCACATACATGATGGTTGAACCATTTACATAAAACCAAATCCTGGCTGGAGAGAGCTGACATGTGATTCTGTCTATTCAGCTTGAACTAGCCGGACGCAAAAAAGGTGGTGCTTTCAAACAAATAGATGCAAATAGGCAAAGATAAGCATTTTTACACTGAGTGAGAGGGAGTTAAATTATGTAAAAGGGTTCTGATATTAGGATTCAAGGTTTAACCTGTGAGGCATTTTCAATAACAATCCATGTTTGTTTTCATCCACACTAATGACATAGGGTTTCAGCCAGTATTTTTATATATTCTCAGCCAGTATTTAAGTACAGAGAAACAATGAAAGTCACATTCGGTAGGGTCTGTTATTATGCTGGTAATTATTATCAATCTTCTGCTTAGTCTTCACATTCTTAGCCCTTGCCAGTCTTCTTTTGTTAGTAGCATTTGGACACGACATGCCTTGAAACATAGAGGATGACTAGAAAATATAATTGTTACCAACATTTTTGCAGACATTATCTTGATTTTAGAATATTATATTGAAGTCTTATAAACTTAAATTTGAAGGTAAGAATGTAAAAGTCAGGAGGGTGACAAAGCTTCAGTACTGCTTATGTTTGCACTGTTTATTTAAGAATCTGACTCAGAGATTTATACGTGTGCAAAGAAACACACAGATGGCCATTCATGTTCTGGAAACACCAGTTTTACCAGTCCATTTGTGCCATACTGTATTTATTGTTTATTGTGTTTATTTTGTCTATAGAGAAGAAGAGTTTTGTTTCTGTGTGGGTTTCATCTTCCAATGCTGCTACAAAAAGAATGAATGAATGACTAAACAGAATATTGAGTACCCTTGAAAAATTACCATAATGTTGATTTACCATTCTATTTTCATTTAATTCACTCTAATTTGTAATTTTGTCTTTTAAATCTCTGTATCTCCATGGATACAGTGGGTACGGAAAGTATTCAGACCCCTTTAAATTTTTCACTCTTTGTTTCATTGCAGCCATTTGCTAAAATCAAAAAAAGTTCATTTTATTTTCATCATTAATGTACACTCAGCAGCCCCATCTTGACAGAAAAAAAACAGAAATGTAGAAATTTTTGCAAATGTATTAAAAAAGAAAAACTGAAATATCACATGGTCATAAGTATTCAGACCCTTTGCTCAGTACATTGGGCTTCCGTAAAGAAGTATTGAAACATGCATAAACATATATTTGTGTCTACACATTTTAGGACCCCCTTTATGTCCCTCAAAGAAGAAGGGTTAAGGTTAAATCATGCTCACACAGTTTACAGCTACACATAGGGAAAAGATTCACATCCACACCTGAAAATATGTCAAAATATGCTAAAAAGTATTCTGTTTCTGAAAGGGGTTCTTAGAAACTGTCTACATTTAAATACGTTTTAACGCACTTACAGTGAAAATATGACATGCTTGTCAGGCCAACAGTGTTGCAGATGCTTACCTCTTTTAAAGACTGATAATATTTTGATATACTTGCGCCACCTGGCAGGTAAAATGCAGTAATGTATATAATACATTGGTGAGCAATGGGTGTGGCTCTGATTTGGCGAGTGGTGAGGGTACAAAGTGGACAATATTCAAGTTTAACATCAGTGAATCGCTGAATTTCCTCCAGTGTTGAATTTGACTTTTCAAAGCTTCTAAAAACAAACTTTTGTACGCAGGTTTAGAATCTGTGTTTAGCACTGTGCACAAATACACTACCTCTGAACTGTATAACCAAAACATTTCATTGATCTTAGGTTGAGGAATTATATTCTAGACATATTAACGTATTTTGATTTACTTTTGCCACAATAGATAAATATAAAAACTTAAATCCTACTGTCCTCTTGCTGCTTTTGGCAGTTGGTCTTTCTCATGCAACACTAATGGTAAACCTGTGCAACCTGCTCAGGCTGCACTGCAGTTTTCTTTGACACTAAATCATTCCAAACAACCATCCTATTATTAGCTAACCAGTCAATCATGTTGCTGCTGTCAAACTTTTAATCTGTTCTCCTCTCTGTTACTTTCAGCTTTCATTTCAGTGCAAAATTGTTTGCAACCCTCCTTCACCCCATTCACCTCCTGAGCAAGATACTGAACGGCCATATTGCTCCTGATGCTGTGCATTGGTGTGTGAATGTGCATGAATGCCATAGTTTCTGTTCGATGGACTTTG
>NW_023339701.1:0-186 GCF_004916995.1 Morone saxatilis | reverse complement strand
GAATGTGTGTGAAAGGGTGAACATGGCTGTAGTGTAAAAGCGCTTTGAGTGGTTGGAAGACTAGAAAGGCACTATACAAGTACAGGACCATTTACATATCAAATAAATATTTTATTGTTATATAATAATTATAAAATATATATTTGTTCATTAATCTATATATATATCGATATATGTATCGATATA
>NW_023339700.1:1870-2125 GCF_004916995.1 Morone saxatilis | reverse complement strand
TTTTAGAAAAGAAAGAGGTAACTATTTGACTATGAGCACAATCATCAATCATACAAAACAATTTTGAACAAAATCAGACCTAAAAGACCATTATGTTGCATGTTGTTGTTGAAATGCTATTTATTCGTTCATTGCTTCACTCACCAGCAAAACCGTAACACTTTAAAATACCCATCAACAATATAATCAATAACAGCGCCCAAGACCGAAGAAGGCTAGTTTGACGATAACGGTCCAAAGCTTCTGTGCTACTGG
>NW_023339700.1:1661-1788 GCF_004916995.1 Morone saxatilis | reverse complement strand
CAATATCTGTGCATGGCAACTAGTGCTGTGGTTACGGTAAAAGAGCAATCATGTTTATGGCAAATAAACTATGGTGAAGGTATGGTTCGGGTTACAAAATGTCTACACAGACGTAAAGAAAGACGCA
>NW_023339700.1:0-1651 GCF_004916995.1 Morone saxatilis | reverse complement strand
GTGTCTACACTGGTTGCATTCATTGGTTCTCTGAGATGTGCGATAATCTAACAAACCTTTAGGCAACTAAAACACTTATGGAAAAAATTGTGGTTAAGTCTGTTACAGAAAGTTACCACCCTTACCTCCACACTGTTACTTTCAATCTCAATATGTAAAGGGCACACTCCTGCATTGGCATTGAATGGTGACACTGCATGTAACATCTTCAAGCCAAAAGTGTCCAGAATAAAGATAATTTGTATTGATACCTGGCTGCACAATCCTGTCTGCTACATGTCGTTTGTTTATTGCTAATGCAGTACATTTTTTTGGTCATCTAAAATTCAACGCAGTGTTGTCAAACCTTGCTTAAAAATAATTGTTGTCCTGCCAACAAAGTTTGTGAAGCAATATATTTATATTTCCCAAAGAAGATTTCACTTCTTCCCATGATTGCCAGATGATGGACACAAAGCTAAAAAATACTTCACATATACAGTTTGCAGGGTTGTTGATGAACACATGATGTGTGGTCAAATAATCAGCCTCCTGAATACAAGCCTGCTTGTCTAACCCTCAGGTTACTGTTGTATCTCTTCATCCTTTAGCCTCATTTCTTTCTGGTTCAATTGTATTTTGCGGTATTCCGCTCATCTTTTCATCTCTCCACAGGAGGGAGGGCACATTTTCTAATCGGGCTGAGTAATGCAAATTTAATGAATTTGGCAGAGAAGTCGCATTGGTGTGTGTACATGTACAAACATACACAAATATGGAGTGTACTTGTACACACACACACGGATGCTCATCCAAAGCCTCAAAAGCATGCTTACTTCCAGTCACAGGTGAATGCCAAGATTCACACACACACACACAAAAGCACAAGATAGGATGTTAGCTGTGTGCAGAGCAACAGGACATTGTACAGTGGTTCCTCTGTGTTTCCTTAGGTCTCCATGGATACTGCCATACAACAGATGGGTGCATGCAAACATACACACACACACACACACAATAACTTACAGACTCTCCTCTGTCCAGGACATTCAATCTGCTGCTCTTTTATGGTTTTAATTAATGCTGTTTTGTTTATGCTTCTGTATTGTATCTCTCAATTTACTGTCATTATGTATTATGCTGTCCCCCATGCTGCAAGCCTATTTTCATATGAAGGGCAAAGTCTGTAACCTTGAACACAGGTATAAACCCACTAGACATGAAAATATATGGCAGACATATTTGGATTGGATTTGATTTGACTGCCGAGCCACTGTTCCAGCATCAGAAACTGTTTGGAAACATACTTTCTTTACTCCTTAATAACAGATTTTCAGGAAGGTGTTTTTGTTTGCTCTGAAATGTGATTTGGGATTATGTAATAAAATAAAATGTAATTCTGCTTTTCTTTCCTCAAACTTTCTTCAGGAACAAATATTCAGGGTACAGGTTGTTGACATTAATGTAGTCTAAATGCAATAAATGTGTATAGCACAGGAGTGGCTTTCCTTGTGAGTTGAGCACACTCCCACAAACAACGAAGGATAAAAGTACAATTAAATATTTGTTTCATTTTATTTGACCCCTGACATACTGACTGCTTAACTCTCTGTACTCTCCCCTACAAAAGCAGGTACAAATATGATATTTTATTAGGGATGTCCGATATTGG
>NW_023339699.1:0-5121 GCF_004916995.1 Morone saxatilis | reverse complement strand
GCAAATAAGTCGCTCCTCACATATCTCATCCGATCTAACAATATTTGTTTATCCTCTTTGGCCTGTTAGGACAAAGGCAGCAGAAGCTGTTGAAGCGCAGTCGGGCAGGGACAGATGACAGCTTGTTAGCATTCATGCGGGTGGAGCGCAGAATGGAGCTGACGGAAAGCTGAGGGTAAGTCTATGACATGTGCATTAGCTTTCCCATATGGGCACATTTTACTACAAAACGACTATGAATATGTACAGAGGCAACACCTAAACCTGATCATTCATAATGTATCACTGTGAACAAATGGGTTGATATAGTGAGAACACCCATTAACCCAATTACCTAATCATGAGGGAATGTGCAATTAGTCAGTGAGGAAAAACAGGGGCTGAACCCCTGCTTGTGCTCCTGTTCGCCTGCCTGGCGAAGAACACCATGTCCTACCATGTACATGGCACTGCCCTAACCCCAAACAAAATTGTGGATTGTGGGGCTTGTGCAATGTTTGGAATAACACCAGTATCCAGACTAAGAGCATATTGTCATGTATTACGCGAGTAAACAGCTTCTTATACAGACGATTAGGAAGAGAAACTATACAACTTAACTGTGATGCTGTCAGATGAGGTAGGTGCGAGCAGGCTGTTTGACTTTAAACTTATGAAGCTTAATAAAAATAACATGATGATTTATACATGGAATGACAGTATTCAAAAAAAAAAAATTTTTCTGGCTAATTAATTAGTGGGCATAGTACAGTGTTAAGAGAAGAGCTGTAGTAAAAGACTTTACCCGCAGAAGGTGTGGTGGGCTTTTTCTCTTCTTTATCTTTAAACCCTTCTGTAAACCCGTATAGGGCCGTAAGCATTTTTGCAGATAAGTACCGCAAGTGAGTTATTATTATGTAAGACACATTTTTCTATAAGAAATAATTATATTGGAACTTGTTCGCTTAATCATGATGTTAAAGCAAAAGTAAATTGATTGCAAAATCCAGGAGGGGAAATCGACAATGAGCAAGGAAAGCAGTGAGAGAAGCAACTTAAGATATGTGATGTGACAGTTATAGATAAAGAAAAGCTGGAAATGCTTGGGCGCTTTCAACCAGAAAGATGAATCCAATGAACTGCCAGGAATGGAAGATTTTAGGGACAGTTTTTTTATTATATTATCTATTATTCAGTTATAATTTGTTAGCAGTTATTGAAAAAAAAAAATACAAGACACCAAGAAACTCGAAAAACATGAAAAAGGGTGCAGCGCACCTGAAAGAGGCCTTAAAAAAAAGTAGGTAAGAACTTCCATTGCAGGAAGAGGGCGTTCATGCAACAAAGGGTGGACTAACAGCCTTAAAAAAATAAATGTACTTCGGTTGGCTATGGATCGTAGCTTAATGCCGCACCTCAAATAATAGTAGGTATACACAAATATAGACAGCCCGCTGATTAAGCTTCATTTTTGTAAAGTATCCGTCTGTAGGCAGATACAATATACTGTGAGAGCAGAGTGATAAGGGCAGCGAACAAACTTAATATTGTTCAAACTAGGAAAATCCGGGCGTAGGGTCACGTATCGATGGGCTGTAGGTAGGTATTGGTCAGGGTTGATGAGGAAAGGGAGGACGCACAACGGGGGAAGAGGGACAACTGGTGGCCGGGAGAAGCAGAACAGGCGTCTGAAATGATGGCAAGAAATGTTAGAAATGCCAACAAGAAACCATTTGATCAATCAGGATTCATTTCTGATAATTACTGTAATTGCTATTGGTTCAATGAAATAAATAATAGCAAAGTGAATTCTAACACCAGGCAACAGTAAAGGCTACCAATTTTCTCCATAAATGATTGTCACCTGAATGTGAAAGACAAGATAAGTAAGTCTGATCAACACGTTTAGTTAATACTGTGATTAATTTCAATTTCTTGTTTGTGAACCGAAAGACATGAATATTGTTGTTATCTGTTGAAATACAAAGGAAAACTAGTTTTAGAAGTCAAGACAGTGTTATGCCATAATTAATGTCCATACTTACCCTGAACATGACAATGTGGCTAACTTTACACTTAGCCTTATTATGTTTCTTTTTCCTTAATGTGTCAGTGATGACAACATCACCCTTGCCAGGGTTGAGCATTTCCTCAAGGCCATCATAAAAATGCCAGCCTTTGTCAGCGCCCAGTTTGTGGAATGCCACAAAGTGGCAGGTGGTATGTCACTGCAGCTGGCTCGTACCTTTGTGGGTATTGACAGTATAGCAGAAAAATGTGATGACCACTCACAAATTAATTCAAACTATATTAGAATAACAACGTAAACAAATAAAATCAGTGACAAAAACATGTACAAGTGTGACACAGTGAAGTGTTAATTCTTTTCTTACTTTCCACCAAGAATTGTCACCAGGTGTGGCAAGGCTGCAGGATGCAGCTTGTCACTGAGATTGGCTTGGTGTATCACTGAGACCAGTAACACACATGGCTGTCCATTCACGAAGACACGCTGCAGTGTCTGCTCACTGTCAGTGCATGGGGCAGGACCTCTGTTAGGATAAAAGTTAGAAAACATTAAATATTGTAAAACTATGAAAATGTCAGACTCAATCGACAACTAGGCATGAGAGCTGTGTAACTGCATTCAAGAGAATGGTCTGTATGTTTGCATACTGTATACTTATCTTTTGCATGGAGCTGTAAGGGATGCATTCATCCACCTGTCAATATCTTTCTGTAAAGTACTGAAGTCTTAAATAAACAAATAAATCACATGTAAGATATGTAGATTAACATAAATATGACCATATTTATCTATCTTTTATCTTTATCTTTATTTATCTATCGTCTCTATCTTTGTTAATTTATATGAACCAATGTTTGTCGTTTTAAAATAAATTATACTTTCTCGCAAGTGAAATGAAAAACATGCATTGATTTTCATTTTACAGAATTAAATAATCCTTACAAGATGTCAATACTGTTGACTCGTCTTCTCACAACAGGACAAGCTGCATTATTGCACTTTTGCATGATTTCTGTTGTCATGAGATACTCGAGACAACATGCAACCATGTCTTCCTCTGTCCCATAAGCATCCCATGAAGTCCCTTTAAATCGGCCAATGGCGTTTAGCCACAATAATTTTCCCTGGGACCACTCCTTTTCAAAAAGTTTGTGGACTTACAGTAAGGTGGAAATCCAATTATTGGACCTTGCATTAAGCTCAGTGCTAATCCCTGGTCTCCTCTTGATAGCCATGTGAAGCATGTACAGGAGGTTGTCCACTGTACATGCATTTGTCATTGACACTGTTTGCTTCTCAATTAACCCTTCTCCTCCCCAATATGGACAGCATCCCTGTCTTTTTTGTGGTTGTTGGGGTGGTGCACCTTTGATGTGACTCTTTGTCTTTGGATGTTTTTGGCTGGCAGATTTTGCAGATTTTGCCACAAGACGCTTTTTTGTTGGAGGAGGAGAGTTGAAATACTTCGACTTTCTCTTTCGAGTACTTCGCTTTTTCCATTTCTCTTCTTGCGATGGGGAAGAGAGTCTGGACCATCAATGTCCTCTCCATCATCATTGTCTGATAAAGGCTGTTTCGTCTGTGGTACTTGCTTTTTCAGTAACATTCCTTTGATTCTTCCCTCAACAAACTGTTGCTGGAGCTGCAGAAAATCTCCTGCTCTTCTGTGCAGCTTTGATGTCAGAACCACATTTTTTGTTGTGCGGAACCAATTTTCTACTATGGCATTACTGTCTCTAGTTTTGCCAAGATGTTTTAGCATAACACCTGACCAAAGGGGAACTGCACCTGCATAGTCTAAAAGAATGCCCAACACAGACTCACAGAAATGGGTATTATTTTTTTGTGCTGCACCCTCTGCTTCATCTTTCTTTCTTGCTTTATCATTTGTTTCCTTTACCACAGCTTCGATGGGAGCAAAGAAAGGTGATGACTTTCTGATTGATTTATGCAGGTCCTCAGAGACTTGGTTAATCATCATCTGCATTTTTGATGTTTATTTTGTCTGTCTTCTGTGTCTGAATGGCTTCCTGCAGTGTTGACAGATGTTCCTGACACGTTTTTGTCTCATTCCTTGAACACAAACACAAGGGACTTTATAATTGACAAGATCACACATAAATCTGTGGCATTTTGGAGAAGGGCAAAGCTGTACAGGAAAAGATTTTTTTTTTCTTTTTTGCACTGCACCTTGCTCAGTTTCATGCTTATCAGCTTAAGCATGTGAGCAGCACAGAGGTGTATCACAGTCATTTGCACTGTCTGCTGCTCTTGGCATACCTGAAAACAAAGTCGTAACTACTGCTGAATGCTGACATTGTTGAATGCCTGAACAACTGCATGGATCATGGCCCAACTGAAATCTGTTCCGATTTTTTGTGGCCTCAAGTCTTTCAGGAACAGCTTGTAATAATCCCGATGCAGGCAAGTCAACCAGTGTAGAATTGTTGCAGTGGTTTGGTCTGATGTCAGCATTTCTGCTACTGGAACCACAGTTTGGGTTGTGGACTGGCATGGTGTGCAAAGTGCATAATATAGTACTGATTGGCTGGAGGGGTGAGGTTTTGCAACTACACTGCCAGTTGCATCCATATATAACAGACAATCATTCTTCTTCTGTTGTTAATGGAGAATATGTAACTGTGATTCTGAATAACTGTGAACTACAAAGGGAGACATTGCAACATACTGAATGACACTGTGTTTTAACTTGGAGCTTGGTTTTTCCACATCCTGCTTTTGCTGAATTTTAAAACACTCCATGAAAGTGTAACCCACTTATAGTAGATACACTGAATGGCTAGGTTCGGAAAGAGCTCATGTACCATAGACCTGAACAGCCGAACAATGAACAACACCAACCATGAAGTAAATTGCAAAAGTAAACTCTTTTAGGGAGTATTGTATAACAAAAGTTTACAACATTTATATAAACAATGGTATGAAAAATAACAAAGAAAATAAAATGGCGCCTTTAAAATAAAGAGTCTTGTTTTTCTTAGTACCGGTACTATTTTGTTTGTGTTCCTTCCAAATGTTCCTCTAATAGGGTGATTAGAGTCACACGCTAACTCTTTTGGGTGTGTAGCAATCCTGCCAACCAGGTTGGCCCT
>NW_023339698.1:0-2739 GCF_004916995.1 Morone saxatilis | reverse complement strand
AAAGAGAATCATACGCTGCTCGTACTGTATCCCTCCAAACTAGTATTACACAGCGATTGCACTCATGTGGTCCTAACGCCGTGATATAGTTCACCTAATCCACTTAATGTCCAATACTATCAAATACTAACCATTCCATCATCTACATCCACCATACACAGTTAGAAATCGATACACCAACTCTTCAATAGTTCCATATATATACACACTGAATTACTTCTGATATAATCTCTCTCATAGATGATCTCTTCATCATTTTTCGCACATAGTAGATCACCCACTACATGCTCCTCCTTTCTCTATTCAATTCCGCACTCTCTTCACCCACACCCATCACGTCTCTACCGTCACTCAGTCTTTTAATCACAGTCGATCACCGTCCTCCAGGTGCCGACGACACCGATGACCCACACCCCCACCCCTAGCACCGACAGGTCTGCTGTACGGCTCTCTCTCCTACGTTTCTACCTCTTAAAAAGGCAGATTTTCCTTGCCCCCGTCGCCAAGTGCTTGCTCATGGAACTGTTGGGACTCTGTAAATGTTATAAGGAGTTCGGTCTAGACCTGCTCTATTTGAAAAGTGTCCTGAGATACTTATGAATTGGCGCTATACAAATTGAATTGAATTGAATTGAATTGAATTGAATTGAATACAAGGAATTTGACTCACTTTGTACAAACACAGATTGAGCATAAATAAGCAGAACAGTTTACAGGTTCAGTGGATATTAGAGTCTGAGGGGTTATTGTACAGGGCAGGTAACTGTTGGTCAGAGTGATGGTTTGTGGGTAGAAACTGTTCCTGTGTCTGTTTGTTTTAGCATACAGTGCTCTGTAGCACCTACCAGAGGGGAGAAGGTGGAACAGGTTGTGTCCAGGGTGAGATGGATCTGAGGTGATGTTTGTTGCTCATTTCCTGACTCTGGACCAGTACAGGTCCTGAATGAAGGGCAGGTTAGCACCAATGATCCTCTCTGCAGTCCTGACTGTCCACTGTAGTCTGTTCCTGTCCTGTTTGGTGGTTGATCCAAACCAGACAGTGATGGATGAACAGACTGAATGATGGCGGTGAAGAACTGGATCAGCAGTTCCTGAGACAGGTTGAGCTTCCTGTGCTGGAAAAGGAAGTATATCCTCTGCTGGGCCTTCTTGATGATGGTGTCTGTGTTGGACTCCCACTTAAGGTCCTGGGAGATTGTGGATCCCAAAAACCTGAAGGTTTCCACAGCAGTGGCGGCCGTGAGTATAGTGATATGGGACAGAGTTGGGGGGGTTCTTGCTAAAGTCCACTGTCGTCTCCACTGTTTTAAGCTCCTGGTTGTTCTGACCACACCAGAGGGCCAACTGTTCAACCTCCCGTCTGTATAAGATAAGATATTAAGATAAGATATTTCTTCTTTATGCAGACTCGTCACCGTCTCGGATGAGGCAGATGAACATTGTGTCATCTGCGAACCTTAGGAGTTTGACAGACTGGTCTCTGGAGGAGCAGTCATTGGTGTAGAGGGAGAAGAGCAGTGTGGAGAGCACACACCCCTGTGGGGGCGCCAGTGCTGAATGTTCGGGTGCTGGATGTGATGTTCCCCAGCCTCATTAGCTGCTTCCTGTTGGTCAGGAAGTTTGTAATCCACTAACAGGATCCTTGCATATGCGTCTACTGACCTGTTTGCTTGGTAGGCAAACTGCAGGGGGTTCAGCAAGGGGCCTGTAATGTCCTTCAGGTGGGCCAGCACCAGTCTTTCAAAGGACTTCAGAGGGGAACAGAGCGATAGGCAGCCTTTATTGTGATGTAGCAGTGGTCCAGGGTGTTAGTATCTATGTTTCTGAAGGTCATGTCTGAGGTTTGCTCTGTTAATGTCCCCGACAACAATGAGCAGGGAGTCTGGATGTTTTTTCTCCACGTTTGTTATCTGGTCAGCCAGGTGTAGTAACGCCTCACTAACACAGGCCTGAGGTGGGATGTAAACACCGACCATAATAAATGAGCAAAACTCCCGCAGTGAATAAAGTAGTATTAGTGAGGACTACATGATTTGCTGAACACTGACATCTGTACACCAACCTTCATTAATGTAAAAGCAGATTTCGCTTCCCTCCATTCCGCTCAGAGGTGTTGAAATCTCGGCAGGTGAAATAAGGTGTCATGTTTCATGGTTCAGGTTTTAGTGAAGCACAGGCCAGCAGATCTGTAAAAGTCTGTATTAGTTTGGTTGAGGAGCAGCAGTTCATCCTCAGTGTAAGCTCTGTGAAGCAGGTAGATGATGGCATCATCAATACTAATGTCAGCCTGGCATCAACTGGAAAGTACATCAACTTCAATCAATCTAATATGCTGAACTGCTTCAAGTTCTACATTTAGAAACAATAAGAGATAGTTGTTATCATGGGCACTCACTCACACGCATGAGTTTTCAGTCTGCAGTGGAAGATTTGTACAGTTTCTGTTGTCCAGATGTCAATGAACCTGTTCCACCATTGCGGAGCCAGGACAGCAAACAGTTGGGATTTTGTTGAGCAGTAACTGGGCCCCTACACGTAGTGAGGGAGTCATAAGCAAGCCAGCAGTAGCAAGAAGTAGTCTCAGGTATGGGAGGTAAGGGGTCCTTGTACATGGTCATTATTTTGACATCACTTCTTATTTTGCTCTTGTGTATTCAATTCAATTCAATTCAATTCAATTTTATTTGTATAGCGCCATTTCATAACAGAAGTTATCTCAGGACACTTTTCAAATAGAGC
>NW_023339697.1:652-5219 GCF_004916995.1 Morone saxatilis | reverse complement strand
ATAAACTAAAACAACTGTCTTTAATATACAATACATAACTAAACAACTGCTGTTAATAATCAATACCAACTTAAACAGTGTCTTTAATAATAGATACACAACCGCTTTTAATAATCAATAACAACTGAAACAACTGCTTTAATAATCATACATAAACTAAAACAAACTTCATTTCAACTAATTGTAACAAGTTGAAACCCCCCACTGTCTTTGAATAATCAATAACAACGCTTTTAATAATCAATAACAACTGAAACCAGTGTCTTTAATAATCAATAACAAGCGCTTTATAATAATAACAACTGAAACAACTGCCTTTAATAATCAATACATAAACTATTTGAAAAACTGTCTTTAATAATCCATAACAGTCGAACCACTGTCTTTAATAATCCAATAACAAGTGAACCATGATCTTTTAATATCCATTAAAAGTGGAACCACTGTCTGTTAATAATCAATAACAACCGCCTTTAATAGATCAAGCAAGTGAAACCACTGTCTTTAATAACACATAGACAACCCGCCTTTAATAACTCAATAACAAGTGAAACCTGCTCTTTAATAATAATATCAAGCACGTTAATAATCCATGAACAAGTGAAACCACTGTCTTTAGTACATCGAATAACAAAGTGACACCATTGTCTTTCAATAATCGATAACAAGTGAACCACTGTCTTTAAAAATCAATATCAACGCATTAATGAACAATAACAAGTGAACCACTGCTCTTTAATAATCAATAACAAGTGAACCAACTGTCTTAATAATCAATAACAACCGCTATGTAATAATCAATATGAAGTCGAAAGCCATGTCTTAATAATCAATGACTGTCCTATGAATTCAATAAACAACCGTCTTAATAATCAATAAGCACCATGTTTTATAATCCAATATCAGCCCGCTTTAATAACTCAATTATTAAAACCGTCTTTGAATAGTCAATATCAACCGGTCTCGTTAATATATGCAAATAGACCAATGAAACCGGGCTGTTACACTGTATGAAATGTGCTGTATAAATAGGTTTGACCAAAGAACTGAATGAAGAGTGTTTCAACAAACATACAGTCGCTGGTTGATGGTTGGTGGTCTGAGGTCAAAGTTCAACATCCAGATGAACAAAGCATAATTGATAAAGAATAAACAGAAGGAAGTCTAACCGGTGCTGATCTTGTTGGCAACGTTACAGATCAAACTGCTTCTGTCTTCTCTTTCTCTTTTTCTCAGGTTGTTTCTGTTCAGACATCTTTAATAAATCTTTCCTTTTGTTTGCTGTCAGCTCATTGGTCACTTCACAGCTCTTCCACTAAGTGTTTGTGTTTAAATCTCAAAGGTGAAGTAAAACCAGTCAGACCTGCTGAGGTCAAACAAAAAGAGACGAGTGAGGCATGATGGGAAACTAATCTGCTGCTGCTCGTCTTCAGAGGGATTAAAAGATTCAGTTATTTCACCGTCAGGCTGAATTTAACTCAACAACAGCAGGATCACAAATAATCAGCAGAAACTGTTGCTGGCAGACGCCTGCTCTGATCGTCAATATTATTATTGATCAGATTATCAGATTCTCTCACTGCAACATTTTCCTCTATTACACTAGACCAGCTTACTCAGAGTTTCATTCATTGTCATTTCATTGTTTTGATAGCACAGTAAGATGATTATCTTTTTATGTTAACAACCGTTCTTTAGCTACAGATGATTTTCTGTTTAGAATAGTAATCTTTCTTTATGTTTTCTGTGGCTGTAAATGAACTGAATGTTTGTTCTGATCGTCTCACACAGCTGAAACCTTCTGACACCAACAGGAGCTTCTTCTCTGATCAATAAATCTGTTTTATGTTCAGCTCATCCGTCTCGCACTCTGGATGTGTCAACAGCGTCACGGCGACGGGCAGATGTCAGTCAGCTGAGGACATTTACATTTGAAATAAAGTTTTCTGTTTTTGGATGCCTGTAAAGGTTCCAGTAATAAGTGAGAGAGATTGTTTGATCATCTGTCTGCTGCTGGTTATTGATCACTGATCTGATCTGATTTTCTGCTGATCAGATCTAGTTTCATCAGAGCGCCGTTTTGCCTAAACAACAATAATTCTTTATCTCATTGTCACGTTGTCCTAATACACGATGACAGATTCACTGAATCTCCTCTGGCTCACACCGAACTTCATACAGCTTTCTCTCTGTTTTAAACTCAGTGCTGCTTCATTTCATTCATTACATTTTCAACGGTTTCATCAGCCTCTTTCCCAGAGAATGACTGGGTTGAATGTGAGACTAAACAACAGACAAACCTCATTCAAATTTCATTACAAATGAACAGAAGAACAACAGAGACAATTTAATTACATCTAGTTTCATAATGAATGAGTAAAAACCTGTTGACCAACACACACACACACACACACACACACACACACAAAGACACACATACACACACATAGGTACTACAATGTCATCGCATCCTGTCAGAAAACAAGCAACCAAACTTCATTCATATTTTCAAAGGTTTTACAAGGACTGGTTCGGACTTCAGTCTGTCAGCCATTAGAGCCCCACTGTGAATCCAGAAATGTTGAGTACCAAAGTGTTATGTTAGAAATGTACAGTATAGGTCCTTAGCATGTACAAACTGACAGATTCTAACTTGCATTTGTTGGACAATTAGCATAATGAGCATTAATAATCAGCTAATATCTCAGTAGCTGATTGGCTGATTGGACAATATAGGAGGTTTTGGGGTTATTGGGGATGCTGAATTCCTTTCTGACATTTTATAAATACAAAATGGACGTTTCCGACATATGCTGTGGACCCATACTGTACATTTTAAACATAAAACTTTGGTAGACAGCATTTCTGGGTTCATGTTGCTGATAGACTACTGCTACAGTCCGCTTCCTAGAAAAAGTATGGATATTTCAATGTCACTATTATTTCACTGACTAAATGATAGTAAACTATAGAATAGTTTCACACTCTTCACCATTTAATCAGCCAATCTATACACAGTTATGGAATAACTGAAATACGAAACATCAGGCTGCAAAACCAGTGGTTCTCCACCAAAAAGTGAAACACAGCAACAGCAACCAAACTCCATTCATATTTTGAGACATTTCGGTGACTGCTGGAGGAAGAGAAACAGAGCTGGAATAAAAAGCTGCTGCTGACCGACTCTGACCTGATGAGAGGAATCTGCTGTGTAAACATCAAACAGCAGCTACTTTCCCTCTCTGAGTCTCTGAGTCTCTGAGCAGATGTTGGAGCTCCTTCAGAGAATCTCTGAATCAACAACAACAAACAGCAGCAGGAGGACGAGAGGAGTCACTTCAAACATGCAGACACACAAACGCAGCTCAGTCTGCTGCTTCATGACAAAAAAAAAAAATTTACTTTTTCTGTCATTGAGACTACTACAGAGCTGACGTCACAATACAAATATCTCGACTTTGCTGCTTATCATGTGACGGTTAATAATAATGATACATATCAAATGTAATAATATAGAATAATTCTCTGACAACATTAAGTTTCTATACATTTGATCTGAACTGATCTGTTAGAGAGACAATGAATCATTTAGTTGTATCTATATATGTGTGTGTGTGTGTGTGTGTTACCAACGTAGGATGGTGTAATGACGTGACACTAATGTTCAATATTATTGTGAATATGAAAATATCCCACATTGATAATAGGCTGGAGGGAAGGACCAAAGGTATAACAAAGCACAGCAATGTTTTTTATACTCTCCACGGTTTCATTGGCAGATATCGTGATGCACACCATGAATAAAATAAGTGCAAAGTAAAGCCATGCTGAATGGGAGATGATACACCTGAACTGTGACTGATTCCAAATATGGTGTGGAAGTGTGCCTGGGTTCCTCTACATGTCTGAAAAACTGTATATGAATAACCTGATGCATTGAGGAAATACAGTGCTACAAACACATAAGTACATTAGGCAGAAATATCAAATTCTAAATAACACTAACCCTATAAGGGTCATGTAGACAGCAGGGGCGTGTCCCTGGCACCATCCAAATATAATATAAAGCTATACTTGATTCTTTAAGTCCTCAAATTTGTGTCCATGTAAGTCTCCATCCTCTGGATGTCCTCAGTCTGCAGTCTGTGGTTGTACAGTTTCATGGGATTGTGTTTATCATGAAGCCACTTTTAATAATCAATAACAACTAAAACAACTGTCTTTAATATACAATACATAAACTAAAACAACTGCTTTAATAATCAATAACAACTGAAACCAGTGTCTTTAATAATCAATAACAACCGCTTTTAATAATCAATAACAACTGAAACAACTGCCTTTAATAATCAATACATAAACTAAAACAACTCATTTAATAATTCGTAACAAGTGAACCACTGTCTTTAATAATCAATAACAACCGTTTTTAATAATCAATAACAACTGAAACCAGTGTCTTTAATAATCAATAACAAGCGCCTTTAATAATCAATAACAACTGAAACAACTGCCTTTAATAATCAATACATAAACTGAAGCAACTGTCTTTAATAATCCATAACAA
>NW_023339697.1:309-593 GCF_004916995.1 Morone saxatilis | reverse complement strand
AGTGAACCACTGTCTTTAATAATCAATAACAACCGCCTTTAATAATCAACAAGTGAAACCACTGTCTTTAATAATCAATAACAACCGCCTTTAATAATCAATAACAAGTGAAACACTGTCTTTAATAATCAATATCAAGCACCGTTAATAATCCATAACAAGTGAAACCACTGTCTTTAATAATCAATAACAAGTGAAACCACTGTCTTTAATAATCAATAACAAGTGAACCACTGTCTTTAATAATCAATATCAACCGCCTTTAATAATCAATAACAAGTGAA
>NW_023339697.1:0-246 GCF_004916995.1 Morone saxatilis | reverse complement strand
TTTAATAATCAATAACAACCGCCTATAATAATCAATATGAAGTGAAACCACTGTCTTTAATAATCAATACTGTCCTTAATAATCAATAACAACCGTCTTAAATAATCAATAACAACCATGTTTTATAATCAATATCAGCCGCCTTTAATAATCAATAACAACTGTCTTTAATAATCAATAACAACCGTCTTTAATAATCAATAACCAATGAAACCGCTGCTATTACACTGTATGAAATGTGCTGTA
>NW_023339696.1:22931773-22933980 GCF_004916995.1 Morone saxatilis | reverse complement strand
GTACGATGTGCAGCCGTTGGATTCTCACCTCGTTGATGTGGATGAGGAAACGATTGGACTCCTCCTCCGGGTCGATGATCCCGCCTTTAGACCTCTGCCTCTCCAGAAGCTTCTGGAGTTCAAACCACTTCTGCTGGAACTGCGAACCGATCGCTGCTTCGTCGAGCTGAGGGAGGAAGACGAGGAGAGTTTTATTCAGTGAAACCTCCAGAACGATGCCGTCAGAGGAAGGTCGTTTACCTCGGGCAGCTGGGGCGCCGGGGAGGACAGCAGCAGGTCGGCGTCGTACGTTAGAGGCTCTCTGCACACCGGACACACCACAGTCAGCTCCTACGGGAAGAGTCAGCGGTTTAAATCCTGCTGAAGGAAAAAGACGCAGGAACATTTGTGTGACCGGCTCTGACCTGATCGTCCGTCCGGTCTCTGGTCTTGTCCTCCTCCAGCTCCTTCTCTCTCTGCCGGAGCTCGCTCTCAGAGTGGCGGACGTAGCGGCCGAGGCAGTGGCAGTGGAAGTAGTGGTAGCAGCTCGTCTTGGTGAACGTCTCGTCCTCCTGAAGACACAGTTACAGTTTAATGCTGCGTGCAGTGCTTGGTTTGTCCACAGGGGGGCAGCAGAGTGTGAAACACAACAGACACATCATCGCCTCACAGATGAATCATGTTTTTATTTATTGCTGCGTCATGCAAACGACTGAGTGCGAGGGCTTCCAACACTACACTGCCTCTGATGAGAGGGAGCTTGTTCCACAGCTGAAGGCAGAAATGTTTATAATGTTCAGCGTATGTCGGTCAGAGTACGAGGCTGCAGCGTTAACGTACTTCAGTCGGTAGTCACAGTTCATATGTGGATTCAGGACAAAGTCTGTTTCAATAAAATGTGCTTTGTGCTTCACATTTAACTATTACATTCATTTAAACAAAAGCTTTTGTGATTTTTATGCATTTTTAAAAAGAAATCCACTCTGTGAACCAATGAAAGCAATGTTGATCTTGTGTTTCCACCTCTAACAGAAAACACTCTGCTGGGCTTTTCCTTTAAATTCACCATTAATGGGTTAGTTTGGCTTTGAACGGTGACATAAAGCTGACGAACCTTAAAGCCGTACAGGCAGATGACACAGTTTCCATGAGGAATGTTGCTTTCAGTCAGGATTTCTTTTGCTTTCTGGAGGAAGGAGAAACCCAAAAGAACAGTTAGAAATACGAGTTAAAGCTGATCGACAGCTGAAAGCAGTAACTCACTGATTCTCTTTAATGAAATATATCAAACTCTTTATGCACTGACCTCAATGAGCTGATACAACACAGGTGAACCCAGACAGGACTGAGCCTCCAGCTGAAGACACTTCTGGACACTAAGAGAAACACATGATTACAGGAGGTTACAGGAGGCGTTAAAGCAGCAGTGTGATCGCAGCGCCGTCGGTTCGATACCTGCTCAGCTTGTCGTCGGAGAGACCTCGGGGGTTGTGGATGGAGATGGCCGGAGAAGACGACGGATACTGAGAACACAAAGCAGAGAGAGAGTTTACTCAGTGTGAGAGGGGGAGTCAGCGGGGGGGAGGAGGGGGAGAGCGTACCTGCTGGTCGAGGGTCAAGGTCAGGGTGAGTCGGACGAACTGGGAGACGGAGTCCTCGGCTGTGGACGGGTACAGGACCAGGCTCACCTCCCAGCCCCTGCAGGACACAGCACAGCTTCAGCACGCTGCACCAACCAGACTCCATTCAAAAATATGTGGATTTAACGTCTGTTTGCTCGAGTGCAAAACAAAGACGCATCGTTAGTTGGAAAGGTTTTACCTAAAGCACAACTGAATCAAATATCGTGTGAACTCTGGGTCGATTCTTAAGTTTAAAATGAGTATTTGGTCGATATTTGATGCTGATGTTCATCTATTTGTTATTTATTCGCCATTTTGTGCAAAGAAATCTACAAAAATCAGCATTTATCTTCTTATCTGAGATGTGAGAGTTTAAACTAATGACTCTGTGATACTTTAATTTAAAGTATTGAGAGACTTTAGTCATTATTTCCAGATACTAAGTCACAATATGGAGGAAACTCTCTCATTATAATGACTCAGAGGTGTGTGTCAGGTTTGGGTCAAAGGTTGTGGAGTCTGTGGGTGCTGGGTCACCGGTTCAGGTCTTACAGAACCGCTCAGGTCTTACAGAACCGGTTCAGGTCTTACAGAACCGGTTCAGGT
>NW_023339696.1:22928390-22931701 GCF_004916995.1 Morone saxatilis | reverse complement strand
ACCGGTTCAGGTCTTACAGAACCGCTCAGAACCAGTGTTGTTGTCTCACCCGTCCTCCCCCCTGTGGACCAGCAGCTCGTCCACATAGATCGACTGCAGCACCTCGATCTCAGACAGCACACTGCGGAGGAAACACACAGCAGCCGTTAGTAGCCGTTAGTGGCCGTTAGCGGCCGTTAGTAGCCGTTAGCGGCCGTTAACAGCCGTCAGCCGGTAACAAGCTCCCGTTGGTGATATTTGAGTCGCAGCACGGCGGCGGAGAGCGGGAACATTAGCTGAGGACTGAACACAGCGACTGTCGTTAAATGTGTTTGAGGTTTTACGGTTGAAACGGTCGAGAAAGACTCACTCGCACTCGGCGGCCATGATGGTGTTTCTGGGAGAGCTTCCACCGGAGCTTTTCAAAACAAAAGCGTCGCGGTGAGAAGTGTCGTTAGCTCGGTTCGGCACGCTGGGAGAAAAAAAAATCACGTGAACGTCTCAGACAGTGAACGTAGTTACGTCTGCTGTCGGCGTAACGTCGCTGTTCCTGGAGTCAAAGGGCGTAACCGCGCTGATGCGTTTTATTTTGAAAGTCTTCAGCGGAAGTCGCGTGCTATGGTAGTGTGCAGTGACGATGGATGACAGCGACTCGTCATCGCCCCCAGCGGCCACAGCGAGTAACTGCACCTTTAAAAAATAACTTATTTATAAAAGTACAAAACAATAATAATAAATCAATAACACAATACAATAATATATATAATATATAATGTATAAATATAACAATATATATTATATTCACAGTCACTTTTCTTTAACTATTTAATACATTACTTGCACTATTATACTACACTGGATCTATCAAAAAAAGTAGCTACTGTTAATTTTATATATTATATATAAATATATATATATTATATATAATATATATATTATATTTTATTTTGGATCTTTTATTTTATTTTTAATTCTTCTCTTATGGTTAGGGTATTTAATTTTAATTTTAGTTTAATGTATCTTTAATCTATCTATTATCACTGTACAGTTCACACACACACACATATATATATATATATATATTATATTTATAAGTTACTGCTGCATATGTATATATATCTTTAGCTTTAGGTGGTACAGGGGGAACTGATACATCCACATCTTATTCTCTTACAGACCACAGTGTGAAGCTTATAATACTGTTTTATTTAAATAAATGAGTTCTGTATGTTGACATTAACAATGATTATACTGATATTAACACACACTCATGCTTCTAGACACATTCAGGTAAACTGTTGATAAAGTGTATATTATTATTACTATTAATACAATTATTATTATTATTATTTTATAAAGTATATATAGTATTTTTAAACTCTGACAGTGTTTTATTATTGCCTTTATATTTAAATGTGGTGCAGTTCCTCTCGGCGGCCGCTGGGGGGCAGTAGACACTGAGAGCAGCTGTTGCTCCTTCAGTGTAAAAGCAGACACAATATCGTATTTAACACTTCCTGTGACCTTTCAAAATAAAACAGCAGTGAGCCGTTATTAACGGTAGAGGGCAGCGTTGTGCGCGTGCGCGTGTAGTTCGACCGGAAGCTCATTGTAATCAGAAAACCAGAAGAAGAAGAAGAAGCGAACCCGCGAGACGAGACTCAGGAACAAACATGTGCAATTAATAACAAAAAGCGTTATTAATATGATCAGTTATTGTTTTTACACTCTAAATGAAACGCATCTAAAACGTAATGCGTGATTTCGCGAAGACGCGCGCGACGTCATAACACGAGAAACCAACCCGAAGTTTAAATGTGTGAATTGTTTTAGCTGCTTCGTCGTTCGGGAGGAAAAAGTGGAATAAAATGGACGAAATCGTGATGGAATCGGACCCGGCCGATGTTTGCGCCTCTGCCCCGCAGCTGCAGGTCGGTGAGGCGTGGGAGACCGTCACTGCAGCCCTGGTGAGTGCCGTTATTACCGGACACACCGGGACTCATTACACCGGAGAGAACATGGAGCGAAGCGGAGGCGCCGAGTTCCGTTCAAATATTTCACGATTTAATGTTTTCGTGGTTGTTGCAGCGGTTCAGAGCCGCGGGGACAAAACTGAACACTGGTCACTGATTAGTTGTGTTGTTCGGGGTGATTCGGCTCACATGTAACACTGTGTTCACCTGTTTATTGTCTGTGCTGCACTCACAAATATTAAAGTTCACTGTCAGTATTTTAATGTAATACATGTAATGAATGTGTTGACACTCTGTAATGCTGATCACTTAGAATTAAGGTCATTATACTTGCAGTTTTTAAGTTGTAGTAACTTCAGAAACTAAAGTAAACAAGAAGATAAAGTAACTTAAGACTAACAGGTATATTTAGATCATAAGTACCAACAGTCAGTGTGAAGATAACATGTAGTTTGAGATGTCCTGAATGTTGCAGATGTCTCCCGGCTGCTCGGTGCCGGAGCAGAGCCTCTCGGACTCCTTGGTGCTGCTGTGTGCTCGCGGTCTGGGCCGGCTGCTGGGCGGCTGGCTGCTGGAGACGCTGCAGATGCGTCTGTCCTCCTCTGTGGTCCCCGAGTTCTGGTCCGGACTGAAGCAGCCGGAGAACGAGCTGGAGGAGCGAGGCCGGGCCTGGGTTCTCCTCAGCGCCTTTCGGACTCTGTTGAGCCGCCTGGAACCGTTCCTGGGTGGGTAGAAGGACTACAGCGGGTCCGGCTCTGCGGCTCTTCATCGGTACTCAACCTTTCTTCCTCCTAGGTGGTCTGGAGACGTTGGGGACGTGGCAGCAGGAGGGTCGCAGCAGTCTCTGTGGCCCCGGGCCCAGGGGCCTCCAGGAGCTGGCCTTCACCATCATCCGGGCCCTGCTCCTCTTCTCGCCCGCCCCCGTCCTCCAGGAGCGAGTGCTGGAGTTCTACAGCAGGACCTTCTCCGTCTACATGAACCAGCAGGGGGAGGCGGAGGACGGGGCCGAGGCTCCGGACGAGGGAGGATCCTGCCGGGGCTGCGGGGTCCCGACGCAGCGGTGCTGGTGTCAGGAGGCGCTGGAGCAGCTGCAGGAGCTCAGCCACATTCTGTGAGTGGAGCGTAAACACGAGCCGACCGCCGGCCGGCGCCGAGCGGCCGCTCCCGCTGTCACATTCTGTGTCTGTGTGCTCGCAGGTCCAAACTGCAGCTGCTGGAGTGGGTCAGCTCCGAGGCCGTCACCTCCATCCTCCACCGGCTCATCGAGCAGCGGATGGAGCAGCACTGCCGCGGAGAGTACGAGCGCTCCTTCCTGCTGGAGTTCCAGGAGGTAAAACACCTGTCTCTCTGTCTGTCTGT
>NW_023339696.1:22921896-22928290 GCF_004916995.1 Morone saxatilis | reverse complement strand
TCTCTCTCTCTGTCTGTCTGTCATTCATTGGCTGTAATCTGTGCTCAGTGGCTCGAGCTGGTGTTGGGCTGGCTGAGTAAAGTGTTTGCGAGCGAGGCGGATGAAGAGAGTCCGGTACCCGCTCCCGGCGTTCCCAGCACTCCCCAGCCGTTCCCGGCACTCCCGGCGTTCCCAGCATGCAAGGCAACCAGCCGGCCAGCTCCGTCCTGAAGCAGTGGAGGTGCCACATGCACCAGTTCTTCTGCCGGATCTACGTCAACATGAGGATCGAGGAGCTCTTCAGCATCATCAGAGGTTTTCAGAACGATCCGTTTCTGTTTCTCTTAACCAGAAACTGGAATTATATCATTTTATATTTTATATTATATATATATTTTTAATTATTTTAATTCCTGTGATTGTTTTCAGATTTCCCAGAGTCTAAAGCTGCTATTGAAGATCTGAAGTTTTGTCTGGAGCGAACCAACCAGCGACAGCAGCTCCTCACTTCACTCAAATCTGCCTTTGAGAGCCGCCTGCTGCACCCAGGTCAGTCGGTCGCATTAACAACCAGAACTGGACCCGAACCTGTAACTGTTCAGGTTCAGGTTCACAGAGGGAGTCAGGAAAATGAAAATCCACACAGCAGAACAGGAAGGTGAGTTTTAATGATCCCGTCTTCGTCCTCAGGAGTTCACACCTCCGACATCCTCACCGTTTACATCTCGGCCATCAAGGCCCTCAGAGAGCTGGACCCATCCATGGTCATCCTGCAGGTCGCCTGCCAACCGATCCGCAAGTACCTCAGGTGAGACATCACATTATAACAATCAGCTGTTCCTGGCTTTATCAATACAGAGTTCAGCTGCTATTTAACAGCAGAAACACCTTAAAAGATGAAATAAACAATAAAATGTGATGAATTTGACCCACAAGAGAAACAAAGTCTGTGGTGTGTTTAAGGACTCGGGAGGACACGGTGAGGCAGATCGTAGCCGGACTCACCGGAGACGCCGAGGGCTGCACGGACCTGGCCTCCGAGCTGTCCAGAGGAGACCCGGTCACTCTGGAGATGCAGGACAGCGACGAAGAAGGCAACGACCCAGAGGACTGGACGCCAGACCCGACCGACGCCGTCCCCGGTCAGTGAACGCACCGTTCATTATCTCTGCTGCTCGTGTCCGTCGTCCACTGACTCTCCTGACGGTTGAATGTTTTTCAGATAAAATGGGCTCCAAACGTCGTTCGTCAGACATCATCAGCCTGCTGGTCAGCATCTACGGCAGCAAGGACATCTTCATCGACGAGTACCGAGCGGTGCTGGCCGACCGGCTGCTGCACCAGCTCAACTACAACACTGCCAGGTACACCGAGCCCTGAGGGAAGGAGTCAATCGGCTGTTTTTATCAGGTTTACCTGCGTTTAAAAAGAAAAACCTATAAATACGCACTGATTTTGGTGTAAAAAGAGTGAACTATGACCTGTGGGTAATTTACGAGTTGCAAACGACACCGATATAACACAGTGGCAGGTAGAGCTTTATTCACCAATCAGTTTACGCTGTTGTGTTTGTGATTGTAGCGACGTGTCCAAA
The DNA here is from genome assembly GCF_004916995.1 of Morone saxatilis. Classification (NCBI taxonomy): domain Eukaryota; kingdom Metazoa; phylum Chordata; class Actinopteri; family Moronidae; genus Morone; species Morone saxatilis. The sequence goes on along the minus strand of NW_023339696.1, from coordinate 22,926,717 downwards.
ATGTCCTGGTCTGATGTTCTTCATCCAGTTTCGTCCTCTGTTTTGTGTTTGAAGGGAAATCCGTAACGTGGAGCTGCTGAAGCTCCGCTTTGGGGAGTCTCACATGCATTACTGCGAGGTCATGTTAAAGGTAAACCGTGTCACTGTGACTGGAGAATGTAGCACCATAATCACCCGCCAGCCGCACTCACACCTTCCTCTCCTCCTCTTCCTCTCCTCCTCTTCCTCTCCTCCTCTTCCTCTCCCAGGACATGGCCGACTCCCGGAGGATCAACAGCAACATCCGCGAGGAGGAGTCGAGGCTGAGCGAGGAGGAGCAGCCGCCGCTGTCCCTGTCCTCCATCATCCTGTCCTCCGAGTTCTGGCCGCCGCTGAAGGAGGAGAAGCTGGAGCTCCCTCCGCTCGTGTGCCAGGCCATGGAGGCGTACACACACCGCTACGAGAAGCTCAAGGTGGCGTTCGCCTGCCGACAACGTGCAGCTGTTTTCTGAGTGAATGTTGGTGTGAGGACAGATGTGTTAACAGCAGTTTGTCCTCCGTGTTTCAGGCCATGAGGACGCTGAGCTGGAAGCCTCACCTGGGCTCGGTCACTCTGGACGTGGAGCTGGAGGACCGCACCCTCTCCAACCTCACCGTCTCCCCCATCCACGCCGCCATCATCCTCCACTTCCAGGAGAAAAGTACGAGCTCTCGTTTCAAACTGACTCTGTTGGTCGTCTTCTGCATACAGTGGGATTGTTCTTCTGGCAGCGCTCATTAAACTGTTTCTAAACCTTTTGTTAGATTAAAAAATGATCAGAAATGAAGATAATTTAATTTACATGCATTTATTTAAACAGAGGACTGTCACTGTCCAACATATACTGTATGACCCTGTGGTAGCAGAGAGCAAAGAAAGAAAACATTCATTCACACCATCGAGGTTTTACTTCATTTAAAATGTCAGAAATGGATTCAGCATCTCCAAAAAACCCCCAAACCCCCCAAACCCCTCCAGTATCATCCAACATATACAAGTTAATGACGTTAAACAGAAGGAGTCTTTCTTTGTCAGGTTCCTGGACTCTGGAGGAGCTGAGCGTGAAGCTGGGCGCCCCGAAGGAGCTGGTGCACAGGAAGCTGGCTCTGTGGCACGCAGCACGGCGTGCTGAGGGAGGAGGCGGGCGGGCGCTACTACGTGGTGGAGACGGGCTCGTCCAAAGAGAAGCTGGAGAGAGGAGTGATGCTGATCGACAGCGACGAGGAGAGAGACTCCAACACCACCACCCAGTCGGAGCAGAGGGAGGAGAAGCTGCAGGTGGAGACCACACACACACACACACACACACACACACACAACACACACACACACCACACACACACTACACACACCATCACACACACAGAGACCACACACAGAGATCACACAGAAGACAATGATCAGACAGACAGACAGATCACACACACACATCACACACACACACACCACAAGAGACACACACAGAGACAGCACACAGAGACACACACAGAGACACCACAGAGACACACACAGACAGGACAAACATGACAGACACCACACACACACACACACAGAAGACAGACACACACACACACACACACACACACAGACAGACAAGAACAAGACAGACACACACACACAAGAACACAGACACACAGACAGACACACACACACAGTAAACAACAACAACCTGCAGAAGCATCCTAACGCTGGTTCTGTCCCTGCAGCTGTTCTGGGCCTACATCCAGGCCATGCTCACCAACCTGGACAGCATGGCGCTGGACCGCATCCACTCCATGCTCCGGATGTTCGTCGCCACGGGACCCGTCGTCACGGAGATGGACGTCAATGAGCTGGAGGCGTTCCTGCAGAGGAAGGTCAGGGAGCATCAGCTGACGGTGTCCGCAGGCGTCTACAGACTCCCCAAATCCAACTGACGGAGGACACACAGCTGGAGTGGGACGCTGCGTTCAGGTGCTGTGGGAGAAGGCAGCTCTCCTCAGCTTTTAGAAAAGGAATAGAATTTTCACCAGCGTGTCAAAACTTCTTCCAGCATCGTTTTATGAAGACTATTCCTCTGAACGCTATGGTTTTTCAAAATAAAAGCGTTTCCACCCCTCTAAAGGATCGGTGCAGGTGGAAATGAAGTCGGTGTGAAGGTTATTGGCGTTGAACACTTTGTATTATAATTATAAAAAGCTCTTTAATGTCTCGTGTGTGTTTGTCTGAACTGAATCAACCAGGAACTTGTAACATTTTACTGATTTTAACTGTTTTTCCACATAAGATGAGATGTTCCTTTAAAGAATCCTTTAAAACTCAGATAACGAACGGCTGATAAGAGTCGAGTCTTGAGTAACACGCTTCACTTCAACTCCCACATCAAGTTCAGAGTTGATTCTCTATTCTTATCGTTTTAATCTTTTGGCTCCGGAAGACGAGTTACAGTAGAAACATTCCTGTTACACCTCCACACAGTTCAGTACCAGCTTCAACCAGCAGGTGGCAGACTTCAGATTTGGTTTGCTCAGTGCTGGAACGTAACTACACAAACACTGCACTTGTATTTCTATTTTACTCTACTTTTTACTTCTCAACATTTCAGAAGTAAATATATCTGACAGCTGGAGTGTTCAGATGAATATTTTATAATAAACATTAAGCAGCATTGGAAATACAGACCAACTTTCACAGGGAATCTTAAAATATTGTCTTTAATAATCTGAATTTTAGGCCTTAAATTTGATTAATTATGTTTCAGTCTTGCTGTTAAATGTGTTTTTAGGTCAAATTTGTATTGATTATGCATTCTCTACAACCAATACTGATTTTTCTACTAAATTGCCTTCATAAACATCTTCAAGCTGCAGAAACCGTTTCCAGAGAAATACGAGCAGTCAGGATGATTTAAACTGGTTTTAAACTCGTGTTTTACAGCAAACTGTTGATAAAAGAAAACTCAAATACATGTTCAATCATTATTCCCCCCGAAGCAAACAATAACTGGATTTATTGCTTTATTTGGATTTGGACACATTTGCTAGGCAACAGATTTACATAAAAAAAAAACAACATACTATTGACGTGAATATTTTGGGCTGTCACACACACTGTAGTCGGGGATTACTGGCCTCATAAGGCGAACAGACGTCGGACTGCACTCCAAACACCAGTTAATGATTTTAAAGTTACAGTTTAGTCACAAATGCAACCGCTTCCCTTTCAGTACGACACCTTTACTCTATGAAGACAAAAACAAATGGGCACATAACAGTGGTTCACTAGTGGAGAGTTAAAGGACCAGACTGGTGTTTTTGTACGTTTCAGCTCATTTAAACCATCACGCTCTCACAGCAGATTGAATGTATTTAATCAACCTTACAGGCGGGGAAATTGCAGGATGTTCTGTGATGGATTGTCTCGAGCCAGATGTTACGTCTAAGTTAAATCTGGATGGAAGAAATAGACATTTCAACAGGATGGCGCTACAGAAGACAGGTTTTAAGACTTCTTGTGTTCAAGTGGAAAGGTTGGACCATATTTATGAGGATTGTATGAACATCCACTCCACACTTTGTCAATCTGGGCTCCAACTTCCTGGAAACTACATTTAAATGTCTTCAATCCAACTGATTTTGTGTCTCGGACAAAACAAGACATCTGACGTACGTATTCACTGTTTCCTGATGTTTCATAGACGAAAGCGATTAATCGAGAAAACAATCAGCAGATTAATAGATTACGAAAAGAACTGTTAGTTGCAGTCCTAACACAAACATTAATAATTCATCCATTCTTAGAAACTTAGAGACAATCGTTGGGCTTAAAGGTCAGGAACTCAGTAAAAGTTAATGCTCCTCTCAGTAGCACGAATACAGACAGAAAATCTCATTTTAATCTGGTCGGTCAGTCCAGAGATGTTAACTTCTCCATCCTCCCGGCCAGCACGCTTTAAAGGACCAGTGTGTAGGATTTAGTGGCATCTAGTGGTGACATTGCAACTCCCTCGCTTCATCCTCCACTTCCAAGCACAAAGGAGAAACTACGGTGGCTGCCAAATGTGCAAAAACTGGGATTAACCCGATCTAGAGTCAGTGTTTGGTTTGTCTGCTCCGGGCCACTGTAGAAACAAACCGCTCCGTAGATAAAAACGGCTCATTTGAAGGTAATAAAAAACAATGATTCTCATGTTCAGCTGATTATACACGAATGAAAACATAGCTATGACTATTATTAAATAGCTCCTCCTCACTGTTACACACTGGACCTTTAAATGTGACTTTTAGTAAACGCGCCAGAAACGTCCTAAAAACACCAGAATGATCCATGAAGTCATGTGACCTCCAGGCTGCTACAGGCAGTCAGTGCTGACAGACTGTAGATCCCTCCGCCTCCAGTCAGACTGACCTGCTGCGCCGTAATGTGGCGCAGTAAATAGTGAACGCAGTTTCAAACATTCGCGTCTGCGCTCTGACACACTTTCTCCTCCTAAGGCACGGGGTTTCCCAATCTTTGAATGCTTTTTGTTGTGGAAGCAATGAGCGGTAGGTGGCTTTGTTGCTCTCAGCAGCACTTCTTCCCTCTCTTCCTGCGGTCGCGGTCTCTCTGGGAGTTAATGTTGACCGTGTCCTTCTCGCGCTCTCGCTCCCTCTCGGCTCGGTTCTGGCTCTGCTTCTTGGCCCGGAGCACCATGTGTGTGAAGGCCATGAACATCTGAAAACGACAGAACAATAATCTGTCACTATTTAAACAACTGATTAATCATTTAAAAGGTTAAATATGAGATTTCAAACGTTAATGTATCAGCTAACATTATATTCTCT
>NW_023339696.1:22920882-22921871 GCF_004916995.1 Morone saxatilis | reverse complement strand
TATACCAACAGAGTCACACTGGTGTCTCTCTCCCTCTGCCCTGTGTTGTATCGCAGCCTCTCTGTGTTTGTTTCCATAGCCGGTCTGCTCCGACCTGCAAAACTGCTTTTTACATCTACGTCGGTGAATTAAGGATTATTAAAGTTACCTCTTCTACATTTATGTTCTCTTGGCACTGGTCTCGAACACCCGGCAACTCCCATTGACTCCCCAAAACCGCACAGCATCCTGGGTATCCACCTGTCTCCTGGCTGGTCCGTCATTTTTTTCCCACCTGAGATCAACAGAAAAAAATATTTTATTTCGACTCTCTGACAATTTTTATTTCGACTCTCTGACAATTTTATTATTTTCATCAAACTTTCCTTTAAATAAACAGGTTGACCTTCGTGATTTTTCTAGTTGAATCTCACATTTAAGAATAGAATAAAATATAAATAATATAAATAATGTCCCAGTCTGGACGATTATACAACAATAACACGACGTTACGATTCTTTTAAACTCGCATTGATACCGTTTACTTACCCAGGATCTTGCAGACGCTGTCACAGTTCTGAGAGATCTCATTCAACCACCTCTTAACATTGACAAAGGACTCTGGATTTGTCACGTCGTAAACAATAATGACACCGTGGGTGTTTCTGTAGTACCTGGAGGGGAGAGGAGGATGAGAGAGTGAGCGATACGTCAGCAGGCTGAAATGAAAAAGAGAAATCCCTGAAACCCGGCGTCGGTGTGGGGATTACGTTGATGTGATGGTTCTGAATCTCTCCTGCCCCGCCGTGTCCCAGATCTGCAGCTTAACCCGCTCCCCGTCGATGTCTACCGTTCGGATCTTGAAGTCGACGCCGATGGTGGTGATGTAGCTGCCTGCGGGAGACGGAAAGCAGCAGATAGGAGCTTCAGTACTTCCTTCAGATTAACATACAGACGGCTCAGAGCTCCGTCCTACAAACACTAACGTTTGCTCGACTGTTATTGGAGCA
>NW_023339696.1:22909879-22920866 GCF_004916995.1 Morone saxatilis | reverse complement strand
GAGTGAAAAGGGGCGGGGCTTAGGGAGGTTCGATTATATTGACGACAGCTTATTTATCTCGTCAGGACTGTTTGAGTTTGGACTGACTGAAATCTACGTCATCGTCAGCTCCCTTCAACCAGCAAACTGAAGTGATAACAGAACGACTGAAGGGCCTTTAACTGGAAGAAACTGGAAGAAACTGGAATGGGTGTAGCTTTGTGGATAAATGTGGGATATTAAACCCCATCAATAAGTCTGAGGAAGGTTTCTAAATCAAAAGGTTTCGCTGCCTCGCTCTGGAGCTCCGACAGGTCCGGACAGCTCTGTTCAACCCTGCAGGAGATAAGATGACTCAGCTTGATAAAATCTCTGACCTCGCGAAAGTAGATCCCACATGCTGCTGTTTCACCTGAGCGACTCCGACTCCGGGCAGCTTGATCCATGGTTCTCCTCCACCCTGGGGGTCAGGGCCCCCACTAAGGGTCGCCAGAGCTTCACGTGGGGGGTCGTGAGGCCTTGTTGACTTTAAGGAGTGTAAGAAAACTTTAAAAAGATCTCAATATCTCATCATCCTGCATAAAAAAAGTACAGTTATAACAAGCAAAGAGCTAATAGAAGAAGTGTCAGAGAGGAGAAAACACAGAATCTGTCAAAAAAGAAACCTAATAAGTCTGAATGATTGTTAATAAATAAAAACAGTACAGTCTAAAAATATCAGGAAAAACTAATCTCTGATCAATATTGACAGGAAATAATCTGCTCATAATTCATCTAAATGGATCGTTTTACACAAACTCCCTGTAGTTTATTTACTTTTAATATATTGTCTCTTTTTTCATTTTTATTTATATTTTCTATGTTTATTGTTGTACACCAATTAAACAAGGCAAATTCCTTGTATGTGCAAACCTGCTGGGCAATAAACCTGATTGTGATTCAGTTATTGTTATTGTTTTACATTGAATGTAATATAAAACATCCATAAACTATGTAATGTAGTCAGGAGTCTGCAGCGTTGGGAAACACTGGCCTCAGCACCGAGGGATTCACGTTCACTCACCAGAGAAGGAGTTGTCTGCAAAGCGGAGCAGAAGGCTGCTTTTCCCCACATCTGAGAGAGAAACAGATCAGAGGTGACCAGATTAGCAAGTAACTCACTTTGAGGAAATGAATGTGACCAATCAGGAAGAGAAAAGCCAGTTAGGGCTCGATCTAGTGCCAGAAAGAAAGAGAACAAACATCCACCCGGATCCTGACAGCCTCTTTCAGGTTATGTCATAAAGTACACAATGAAGGGCCGGAGAGCAAAAGTGAAACAAAGCCAGGAATAAGGGCAAAGGTTGAGCTCGTACTGGAAACGATGACTGAAAAAAATCCTTAGGAAACCGGAGTCAGTGTTCAAATGAGACCTGACAAACCAGAGTGAGTCAGCAGGAGGCCGAGGAAGGACAGTTTAACTCCCAACTATCACAATATTTAGCCCAAACTGCTGCAGAGCCGTTGCATTAATGTGGTACAAAGCCTGAATGTGTGCAGGCCAACAGCCTCACTGATGCAGCAAGAAGTATAAAAAGCCCCGAGGCTGCAGGAGAAACATCCTGATTCATCACAGTCAGTCACAGTACCTCAGTACGGAGGCCCAGAGGTGGCAACAGGCTGCCTGACAAGTCTAAGCATTTATGAGTGCATCGATAAATAACAGCGGGTTCAGTCATTAAAAGGGTTTGTTGGCACACGAGCGGGCAGGCCCGGTTCAACCGGATCACAGGCAAAGCTTGTGGGAACCAGAAAGTGAAACCTGCGTTCTTAAAAACGACTGATGTCCTTTATGTTCTGAGAGAAAGTATGTTTAAGTTTTTTTAATGAACATTTGAAGAGTTGGAGCTGGTTGTTGTTGTTGTTGTTGTTGTTGTCAATAAACGGAGCTATGAAATATTAAATCATCCATTTTGTTGCTACATGTTGGTATTTCTTGCCATCGGGAGGTAAAAACTCCAGGTTGTGAATATATTTATTATTATTTTTAAAAAGTGAAATTATCAGTTATGTTCAGAGAAATAATAAAAATGTTCTGATTGTTTTAGAGAGCAGATAAACATGTAGTAACTCTGCTGTGTCAGTGCAGTTTTTGTGCAGAATTCGAACTATTTGAATGTGTAAATTGTACATTTGTAGAAATAAAAATCAAACATCCTGAAACATCTTCAGAGGTGAATTTTGGGGCGACTGAGCTTCCATCCTCACTGCTGGTTTACATGGGGGGGGGGGCTCAGTAGTGTATCTAGCTTTTACAATGGACAGCACAATGAAATCTAATAACTGTATAAAAATAATTCACTGCGGGGAAGAAGGTGATCTACGGTGACTCAGCACTTCCTGCAGCAGGTCTAAAACTCAATCACGTTCCCAATGTGACAGAACCGGCTAGAAAACAACCGGCGCTGCACAACAACCTGATGTTTGGGGACTTCTCACCAATAAAATGACAAGAGTCTGAGGTAAATAAGAATCTGTGTCTGTGAGTGAGTCACAGTTGATAAAATTCCCCGACTTCAGACGAGGTGAAGATAACGTCTGAATACCGAAGCTCTAACGTCCAGAACGGAGAAGTCTGGAGCTGCTTTGAGAAACAGTTCCTGCAGTTTGAAACTTGCTTTGAACAAACACGACTGATGCAATGTGAAGCAGTTTGTTTGGACAGCGAGACGGTGGGCGGTTTCATATCTGTGCAAACGGTGCGTTCACAGGCTCCTCCACACTGAGCTTCTCCTCCCCTCTCTACACAACACTGTACGGCTGCAGCTAACAACACAAAACTGACATTAACTGATGCAGAATCAGTGTTTACTAAAGGCAGAGGCCACCAGGTTACAGTCAGAGAGGACTAAAGAAACCAGAATATATTCACATCTGAGAAGCAGAAATTTAGAGAATTTGAACATTTCTTTCTTTAAAAATGACTCAAACTAAAGTTGGCAATTAATTTAAAAGCTGATGACCAACTGAGCTTCTGCAACAATCAGGATTAATTATCCTCAAAGCAGCAAACACACGTTCAACAGGAGACTTACTGTTTAAAGGATCTACAGGGGAATATTTAGGTGTGTTTGTTCAATTAGCAAAATATTGGGAACCTTTATAAAGCTCCATGTTACACTTATCTAATGTTACAGACAGGTGGATGGAAATATATCTGAAACTTATAGTTACTATAATATCTCAGTAGCGGGTATCATATCACCTAGTACTATATACGTATTCATATATACTACGCCTACTAATACTAGTATATAATATAGTTACTATAATATATATAGTTACTTAAACCAGTGTTTTAGAGAGAAACTAAAGTTAAATAAGTTATAATTTGTTTGTTTTTTGTGTCTAAAAATCTGGTTTAACTTGCATTTTATTATTAACAAACGGCTTGTTTAATGTTCTTGATATTATTATTTCAATAAAAATCTACTTTACTTCTGTTACTAGTCTCCCCGGCTGCACCGGCCTCCTGTGAGTCAAAGAGCGGACTTTAAGATCCGATTACTGCGTCTATAAAGCACTAAAGTGTCCCCCAGAGAGGAAGCTCTACCGTTAGAAATATAATATTCATAGGTTTGTTTTCATCAGTGATTAATCACCTGAGTTATCTTTGAATGAGACGTTTTAATCTACAGAGGCTGCAGGTCGTCTCTTCTACAGGAGCCCAGAAGGGACAAACCAAACACTGACTCTAGACAGGAGCTTCACACTTTCCGTAGTTTCTCCTGAACGCCAACGAGACGCCATTAAAATCTGACACACGTCACCGTTTACTGCGGCTTCCACAATATCGGTTTTTATCTTTTTGTAAATATTTATGTGCTTTCTTTTAATGTATTTCTATATTTAATTGATTTTCCACTTTGTGTCTAAATGGTGCTGTGAATAAAAATGTACTTTAAATTAATTTCTGGGCCAATAAAAGCTTCTGAAACCACGACTTCTCCCATTGTTGTCACTTCTGGGCCTCCATACACACACGCTGCCTTCATATTGAATCACAAACGAATGAAAAAGCACTGACTGGAGTCTCCAATGATGAGCAGCTTAAAGAGATGATTGTAGTCTTTCCCCGCCATTTGTGTGGCCTCTTACTGAATCCCCGAGTAAAATCAGTTTTATAGGAGGAGGAGGAGGTGATTTCCCCCCCGACCTCCCCAGTGTTTGCGTTCGGTTCCTCCCAACGCTACGAGCTCAGAGCAGCACGACACTTTGTCCAGAAATCACAGGCGTTCCCCTGCCACCAGCGACAGGACATTTCCAGCTGAATTCCTTTTTCCAGTTTTGGGTTTTTATCCAGTTCAGACGTTCACATCGTTCTCTGCCGTCTCAAGAGGCGCTGCGTTTATGATTCATGCTTCGAGGGCCGAGAGCGAGCGCATGGTTCCACCTTAGTTCCAGTTCAACCCCGGTGACGATTCCTGCGGGGGATTTCCAACTGGTGGCGACTCACAGATCATTGATCTCTTATTGGAAGCGTTTTGTGGTTATTGCTCCGGCAGCCAGATGGATGTGAGCTGAGAACGGATCATAAATCCAGTTATACTGCCAGTTATTGCCCTGAGCTCCTCCACTGCTCACTCTTTAACTCCATCCCTTTTGTCTTTTCTTATTTTTTATAAAGAAGTGAGAAACTGAGACGTTCCTCTTTTTCTCTGCAGGTCAGTAGTGGTTACATCCGCTGAGGTTTCCTTTAGGCTGATCCCTTGATTTCACTTCAGTTCCTCTGGCGGTCGGCTAAAGAGTCACCTGTTCCTGGTTTCATCACGTGAGGAGGGCTCTCGCTCGGCTTCTTCAGCCCAGGTTTAAAAGGAGCTGGACACAGAAAGAGGAAGTTATAAGAAGTTAGATCAAAATCATCAATCAGAGATCAATCAGGCAGCTCATTACTGTGATTGTCAGTGACACTGCAATGTGTGTGTGTGTGTGTGTGTGCCCCTCCTTACCTCCCTCCCTGCTCCTCAAACAACAGCTGAGTCACTAAATATAACTTCCTCATCCTGCTTTATCCACCCCCATCCTAAAAACATAGCTGTGTTAGCTGTTAGCAGCACCAGAAGCTGTCTAACAGCAGGGAAACAGTGGAGCTGGACACAGTTTTCCATGAAAACAGGAAAAGCTGCTGCTGGCTTTGAAAGTCACTAAAGGGACCTTGCTAATGTGAGCTAATCTACACAGACGGGAGCACCGATCTCCGTTTAAAAAACGTGTAATTTAATGATTCTTTGTATATCAGCAAAGGTAAAACACCTTGTACGACCCATTTTATATTTTTATTTTATCTTAAATTAGTCATCAATCAATTCGGCTTTGCTTAAATCCCCCCAAAAGCAATTGTTTAAATATCCAATATGTCATCTTTTGCATGCAAAGACTGGAGCACCGATCTCGGCTTAAGAAACTTGTAATTTAATGATTATTTGTATGTCAGCAAAGGTAAAACACCTTGTACGACCCACTTTACATTTTTATTTTATCTTATATTAGACATAAATTAATTCGGCTCAGTTTAAATCCGCCAAAATGCATTTGTTTCAATAAAAATATAAAATTTGATTATTACTTTTTTGGCCGTTTGTGCTCGACTTCAGCTATGCGTTTAATGGAGGGTAGCTAAATGAATCCCTAAAAGTTTAATTAAGTACATAATTGTACATCTACTTAAGACGAAATGTAGTGCATTACCTACAGTTTGAGAAAATATCTTACTTCGTGTGATACGAGGTGCGAGCGCATACCGATAGAGAGGCAGATGCGTTTTTTCACAGATTTTGAACGTAGTTTGGCGTAGAGCGTTTCCAGTCGGTGACGACAGCTACCGGTCAACCAGAAACCAGAAGGACATCCACGGTACCGGTCCAACGGGGGGTCGACAGTCACTGAGACTCACCTTCATTAATGTGGCTGGAGCCGAGCCGTTACAGCAAGTGTGACAGTGACCGACAACTCACACTGAGCGACACGTGCTGGCTGTAAGAAGGCGTTATTCCAAACTACACTTGAAAAGCACTCATTTTTCAATAATCCGCTGTAATGATGCCACGCGTAAGTTTTTACTTACTGGGATGTTAATGTGATTTACAACTTAAAGGATTTTCTACAATTCGGCGCAAAATTTCGGGCGTGTCCGACCGCAGAACCGCAGTTTATTTCAGTTTTAACCCAGGTTTTAGCTGCTCCTGCGCCGTACGGTCGGTGCCACTGCACGATCGGTGAAAACAGCGAATAAAGTCAAAATATCTTTAAATTAAACGCTGAACTTTACAACCGGAGTCACAAAGACACCGTGACAAATCACGACAACGTGAACTGGTGTTGGATAAAGATGCGTACGGTGGCTCAAAAGCGAGAACAGTTTAAAAACCTCCAGATTGTGGATCCAGTCTGGAGCGACGGGTTGTGGGCCCGACCCCGGCCTGACGTCGGGAAACTTCACTCCTTGGAGAAACTTTTGAAAACAATCCTTTAATTATTTGTTTGTTTTGAACTTACTTTGGTGATGTTGGTGCAGTTGGGGCTCCGTCGGGGGGTCATGGTGAGAGATCCGCGGTTAGACGTTGTTTTCGCCCCGGTATGGGTCCGGTAGCTGCGCTGTCTCCGGTCGGACCGTCTCCCCGACCGACCACACCTGACTGTCTGCAGCTGATGACCCACTCTCATCATCTCATGCTGCCTTCACGTCATGTGGGAAAAACCGAACCTCCGTCCAACCGCTGTGCGCCAGCTCAAGGGCCACTGCTGCTGCTGGATAGGGTTAGTTTGTTTTAGTTTGTTTTAGTTTATGAAGGGTTAATTCCCGCCAATGTGACCCCAACACAGATTCTGTAAGGCATTGTTTCTATTTTGAGATATTAAGTTAAAATATTGACATTTCTCAATATTCTGAGATACTATATAATTATCCTGAGATACTAAGTCATTACTATAAGATACTAAGTCATTATTATGAGATATTATTTAATTATTTTTAGATAATAAGTCAATATTTGGCATTATTCTGAGATAATAAGTCATTATTATGCATTATTATGGAATACTAAGTCATTATTTTGCATTATTATGAGATAATAAGTCATTATTCTGAGATGTTACGTCAGAATCTTTTTGGTTTTCATCATACTAACTGAAATGGGAAACAAGAATAAAGAAAAACACAAAAGCAAACAGGGTACATAACTAATGTTGTGGTCAATAAATTCATTCTCAATGTCTGAAGTCCTTTTAACTACTATTAGATAGATAAGTTATGACAGGTTGATTATGACCAGTGTACTAAGGCATTACTAGTAATAATATTACAGTAATACTATATTACTTTCCCCAGTAACTAGTAGTGTAATCTACATTACTTTGATTCTAACAAACAAAACTGGTTGAGCTTCAACCAAAAACATTTTTGTGAGATTTCTGTGAAACCAACAGACACACCTAACACTGATGTCACCATCCCAGTTTCAACATAGCAGCAGCTGCAGAAACCAGCGTCCGGTCACAGTTAGCGTTGAGTAATCTTCCCGTCCGTACAGATTGAACCTTCACACAGGGAACATCTGACACTCTGATCCAGGGGTAAACATGTGGCTTCATTTTTCATATGTGGCCTCAATTCCTTCATCATGAATATCGGATATATTCTGGAAGGTTTCCTGGACCGGTGGGTCAGAACCTCCACTAGGGGTCGCCGAAGCTTCACAGAGAGATTATTTAATATACACATTAGACTGATATATCTATAGAAGCTCATTTCTGCCGGTGTGACGGGGTTAAAAAAGGGATTCTGTAAGTTATGAGGAACTTTTTGAGAAGCTAAGTCAATATTTCCAAGAACAGCTGTTAGTATTTACTGTTAGTAATGAAAGCAGCATAAAAAAGTAAATTAACTGTAAAACCAAGCCTCCAGCTATAATAAAACAATGGTGGGGTATTGTCACATTGCACCTTATACAGGGGCAACCTTGTTAAACTATAGAAGAACAATAGAGGGGCCGTTATTGTTCTATATTCCTGTGTAAAGTGAGGATCTGATGGATTGATGACATTCATTTAACAGGATGTTCAATATGTTTATGGTGACCGTGTAAAATAAAAACAAAGAGAATAATTTAAAAACTGTCTCAAAGCAAGCGGACGGACAAATTCCACACAAATAAAATGTACAATTGCTTTTTATTATTATTAACCATTTCCAACAAAGAAATTATCCACGTTTCAGTTTCTGCTCACATTAAATGGAAATCGATTATCTGTTACATGATAATAACCAAAATACAGACAGCTCATATCTACAGGTAGAACGCAACCAACGGTACAGGTAGAGAGGGACGTTGTTAGAGTATTTAACTGAGTGTGTGTGTGTGTGTGTGTGTGTGTGTGTGTCTTATTCAGCTCATAAAAAGAAGAAATGTACAAGCCAGCCTCCGCTCATCGTTGCTGTAAAAAACAAGCGCGCTGCTGATCGGCTGGTCGGCGGCTCAGAACCGAAGCGAGTCCGCTGACGTTCACAGACGTACATCTACTGGGCTGCTGGCTGTTGTAGTCCGCGTTGTAGTCCGCGTTGTAGTCCATTTCAAACCAGCTGGAGGTGAACAGGAAAAAGGAAAACAAAAACAGAAACACAGAAGGAGAAGAAGTGCAGCGCCTGAAGAGGTCAACCTCATTTCTTCCGCCTGCTGCTTGACGAGCGGCTCGGTGACGGCCTGCTGCCGCTCCTGCCGGGGAGGACAAACAGGAAGATCAATTCAAGGCTCACTGCTGGTCCGTTAAATAAACTTTGTGGAAACAAATAAAAAGATAAACATATATTTGATTGAAGGCTTCCAACTTCTGTTATAGATTTATAAAAATCTGACATCTGTACTTTAATCTGCACACCACTAATAACAAAATTAAAAAGGTAAATTTAAATTTAAGATCTATTTAACAAAGAAAAGAAGAAAAGTTTGTATTTGTTCCACGTCGGTTTGGTTTTGTAGTTGTTGCGGGAAGATCAATACGAGTTTCTCCCAAAAACACATTTAAAAGACTGAAAAATGTAACTTTATACAAGTAGTGTTAACTTTATTAATCATTAATAATTCATTTCGTCTGTGTCAGGTACCTTTAAACTTTCATTTTATTAATAACAAGACTTGAAAATAACTTGCTGCTCGCAGTTTTTTAGCTGCTTACTGAGACACTCTGTCAGTTGATAACTTGTAGGTCAGTTAACAAATATCTCTGGGACTTTGAGGACTGAAAATAGAAACGGTGTAAATGTCGTGCAGAGGTGACAGACCTGCGGCTCGGCGAGGGCGGCGCTCTCATGTATCTCGGAGGAGAATAACTGAGTGAGCGAGAATCTCTGAGGGAATCAGCCGGCTCCCTCCCGGACCTGGCGGGGCTGCAGGGAAACAAAAAGTCAGTCAGTCAGAGGCTCCACGCTGCTGCAGCAACGTCACAGTTTTAACCCCAGAAAGAAAAGGATTAATCCTTCAAACTACACGACGCTTCCACCATCTGCAGCGTCTGAGTCAGCGATGGTACAGAATCGGTTTCTGTAAGTGGGAAGGAGGTTTTGTGCAGCCGACCACAGATTCATTCCTGATTCCCTTTATGTATCTGTTGGTACAGCAGCTCTGGTGCCAAACCTCACAGTGACATCAAGTTCTCAGTTCTCTTCTTACCTCTTTTTCTTAGTTTCCTTTTCGTTCTCCGATGAGGAGGATGAGGAAGGAGAGCTTTGAGCCTTGGTCTTCCTGTTAAAACAGTAACAAGAGTTTTCATTAATGAGTTAATTAGTTTATGATTCATTCATAGAAATAACTTCATTAAAACTCTTTCTCCTGCTTACCCTTTTCCTTGCTCCCCTTCGGAGTCAGAGCTGTCTGAAGAGGAGGATGAAGAGGAGGATGAAGAGGAGGATGACGAAGAGGAGGAGGAGCTTGAGCTGCTGCTCCTGCTGCCCTTCTTGTTCCCGTTTGCCTCCTTCCCGTTTACGGCGCTCTCACTTCTGGCTGTTTGGTCTGGTGGTTGGGGGGCCGTCACCGGCGACTGCTTCCCGCTCGAACCTCGTGACGGCTGTTTGGTTTCTGGTCGGCTGCCGGCCGGAGACCTCCTGGAGGTCACATCGGAGCGCCTGGAGTCGGACTGGGAGCCTCTTCTACCTGAGCTGGGTGCGTGGGAGGAGTCTCTGGAGGGAGCCTGTGAAGAGGAGGATCGACCTTTCTGCTCTCTGTCTTTCTCCACCTCCCGCTCCGTTCTTCTGTCTCTCTCCGTTAGTGCTTTGGTGTCTTTCTTCTCTCGCGGCGGTGAAGGTGAGGACGAAGAGGAGGAGGAGGACTGGAGGAAGAGGAGGAGGAAGAGGACCGGTGGGGTTGGGGAACCTCTTTTGGTGGCAAATGCTCCTTTTCCCTTTGTCTCTCTTGCTCTGCCTCCCTCAGCCGGAGCCTCAAATGTTCCCTTTCTCTCGCTCTTTCTCTGGAGAGGGAGCGACTGCTCCTCCTTCGCCGCTGTGGAGACGGAGAGCGACGAGTCCTGGAGGAGGAAAATACAACAGACATTAAAATGTGATCCTTTATAGCAGCAGTGTGACGTTATAAACCCGCCCACTGGTTAAACGTCTGTGTGAAGTTCTTTGTCTTACCTGTTGGGGGGGCTGCGCCTCCTTGGACTTCTGGACCTGGACCTGCTGCGCCTCCTTGGACTTCTGGACCTGCTCCTCCTGGCAACCCGCTCGCGTTCTCTGTCTCTCTCTCTCTCCCTATCCCTATCCCTTTCTCTGTCCCGCTGCCTCTCTCTCTCCCGGTCCCGGTCTGACCAGGCTGGAGGAGGAGAAGCTCTCCTGGCTCGGGTTGGGGGTTCCTGATACTGTCTGGGTGGAGTGCGCCGGGCTGGGGAGATGGTTGAGGTTTTCTGGGGTGGTGGAGAGCGGGACCTCCTGGCTGAGGGACTGGACCTCCTGGCCGAGGGGCTGGACCTCCTGGCCGAG
>NW_023339696.1:22899600-22909779 GCF_004916995.1 Morone saxatilis | reverse complement strand
CTCCTGGCCGGGGGGCTGGACCTCGCTGGCCTCCTGGCTGCGTCCCTCTCCCTCCCTCTCTCCCTTTCCCGGACTTTCTCCGCCCTCGTTCTCTCCGTTTCGGCCTCGGAGGGGGAGTACCTGTTGCCGCCTCGGCTGGCGTCCGCTCTGTTGGCCGGGGACGGAGGCGGACTGGGGCTGTCCATCTGAGTGGGGCTGTATCGCTCCTGACCTTTGGCCGGGGACGGGTAACTCTCAGCAGGAGCTCTTTGGGCAGGAGGTCTTTCCCGCTCACGTTTGTCTCCTCCAGCCTCCTTCTGGGCTCGTCTGAGTGCGTCTCCCTCGGAGGCCGAGGCCGGGCTTTCCTTTCTGCCGTTGGCAACATGCTTCTGGACCGCAGCCCCGATAGCGGGTGGCGCTCCTTTCGAGGGGCTACTTTTTTCCCTCCCTGCCGCCTTCGCCTTGCCCTCATCTTCAGAGGAGGAGGACGAGGAGGACGATGAAGAAGAGGAGGAGGACGAGGAGCTGTCACTATCGCTGTCACTGCTGCTGCCGCTGCTGCTGCTGCCGCTGCTGCTGCTGCTGCTCTCCCTCTTTTTCTCCGCCTGTTTCGCCTTGTCGTCGCGTTTCTCCTTTCTCGGAGGACTCCTCGTCTTCTCCTGGCTCTCCTTCGTCTCCGGGCGTCTGGCTTTCTCCGCCGGTCTCGACCCGTCTCGGAGGGCCTCGTCTCTCTTCCTGCTGCCTTCTCGTCCTCGCTCTCTGTCTTGTTCGCTCTGCTTGTTCACGTGCCTGTCCCTCTCCTTAGTGCTCTCCCTGTCTTCCTCCCGTCTCCTCTCCTCCTCCCTTTCTCTCTGGCGCCTGTTGTTGACAGGTGAGCGGGAGGCAGGTGACAGGGAATTGTGGGACGGCTGTCCATCCTTCCTCCTGTCGTTTTTCTGTTGGCAAGGAGACGTCTCTCTCTCCTGTCTCCTCCCGGCGTCTCTCCTGTTGTCCCTCTCATTCGTCGTCCTCGAGGGCAGATCTCTCTCAGTCCTGCGCTCCCTCTCCCCACTCCTCTCTGTCCTCGCCCTCTCCTTCTCCGGCGGAGGCGAGGGGGATGTGGAGTCGTGTCTCGTCTTTTTGTCCAGTTTATTTCTGTCTTTTTCCCGCTCAGCGTCTCTGCTCCTTTCCCTCCTGGTCTCCTGTTTAGGCGGAGGTGGAGGAGAAGGAGAAGGGGATGAGGAGGAGTCGTGTCTGGTCCGCTGAGGAGCGCTCTCTTTTCCTTTATCCCTCTTTTCTCTGCTCCTTGAACGCCTCGCTTTCTCCACGTCTCTGCTCCTCGAAGGCCTCCTTTTCTCCACATCTCTGCTTCTTGAACGCCTCCCTCTCTCCCTCTCGTTGTCCCTGCTCCTCGACCGCCTCCCTTTCTCCATCTCTCTGCTTCTGGAGCGCCTCCCTTTTTCCCTCTCCTTCTCTTTGCTTCTTGAATGCCTCCCTTTCTCCCTCTCGTTTTCTATGCTCCTGGAACGCCTCTTTTTCTCCACCTCTCTGCTTCTGGAGCGCCTCCCTCTGTCGCTCTCCTTCTGTTTGCTTCTGGATCTCCTCCCTCTCTCCCTCTCCCTGCTTTTTTCTGTCTGTGGTGGTGGTGGTGGTGGTGAAGGAGATGAGGAGTCATGTCTCCTCTTGGCGGACGTCTTCTCCGTCTCAATCGGTCGCTCTTTCTCTCTCTCGAGATTTGGCCTCTTCTAGATGACAGAGGAAAGATTTGTTGGTGACATTTTACACAAACTTTAATGTTCTTGATAGAATAAAAGTAAAATACATAAAATAAATTAAACAAAAGAATCTAAATGAAAGTTTCAAGATGTTATTAATCCAATGCAACAGCCTCACCCCTTCTCCTCCCTGATGATGTGGGCTGTGCTCCTCGTAGCCCCGTCTCCTCCGTTCTGGCGATCTCCCTTTTCTGCCTTCATCGGCTTTTCTTGCGCTTTGATCCAGCTGACGTGATCTCGGTGGAGGTGGAGATTGGCTGTTGATATCACAGGAAAAAATATATATAAATGCATACAGTGAGACGTCAATGTCTGGAAAATGGATTTCGATCCGGTTCAGCCCACGACAGACTCATAAAGGGGCCGCTGTGTTCAAACAAACAGGCTGTTACAAATGGCCTCGAAGGGGAAAAGCTTTCACAGCTGGAGTTCAGTAACAATAGTGTCTGGGTTAGTGTGTGTGAGAGACTCAGTTCTGCCTCTTTTTACATTTTATACTTTAAATTAATGTACAGAAATCCATTTTTGGAGTCAGATCAAATGTTCTTTAACGAGCCGCAGACTGACGCTTTAAGGCGGTCCAGAGATCGCTGCAGGTCGAGGCTGAAGTTTACGTTTCTGGTCAAAACTGTCAAATAAAATATAAAGATTTTGTTCTGATGAAACATTTAAACATAATAAATATTTATGAAAATCAATGACCTATTTTATTCTTTTTCTGGAGGCAATTTATTTTCATTTTCAGGTTTCATCAGATTTCTGCGACACGTCTCCGAGACCTCGGTCAAAGCCGGATATTTCTGTCTGCGAGCAAAGTGCATCACCAGACTTTATTTTATTGTTTTAATGCACACACAACCTGGACTGACCCAACACTGCAGACAGATACTTTCTCCTCTAAGTCTACAAGAACACAAAAACTGATTTGTTCTTTCCGTATTTCTTGTTGAGTTCTGCGTTTTTAAATGTACACACTTGTTAGTTTGTGCCGTCTGTTGTTTATTTGTTGTTGTGTTTTCTGTATTTTAAAGGCCCATTTAGGGAGAGGCATCGCAAATGAGCTAAAGCTACCGGTGCTGTTGTGTGTGGCATTTGTTTATCCCCAAACAAACCAACCATGGTGATGTGACGTCGTACCTGTGAGCAGAGCTGGAGGAGACGCTCCTGTGTCGCACTGCCTTTGCTTTCGGAGGACTGGGACTTTCACTCTTCTTTCTTTTCGTCTTTGACACCTTCTGCTTCTCCTCTGAGGAACTTTGGGTCAGAAGGGACAGACGGTTACACATGATGTAACTACTACAACATCTCCCTGATTTATTGGTGACCGCAGATAAATACAATAAGAAAAGAATTGGAGCTACAGGCGTCAGAGAAAGTATGAACTGTAGACCCACCTGTCGTCTTCTTCCTCGTCTTCTGACGCCTCACTGAAACACAAATGTCTCAGTCAATAATCTGTGTCAACGTGAAATAAATATGAGACATAAATTGAATCCAGTGATGGAATACCGTTTCTTCTTCTTCTTCTTGGATTTTTTCTTCTCTCGTCGAGGAGATGGGGACGGACTCTCTGAGCTGCTGACAGAAGAACATAAATCAGACATTTCCTCGTCGACGGGACGTTTTCTGCTCCTGCGTATGTTCGTGTTCTCACCTGTCTCTGTTCTTGTTTTTCTTTTTCTTCTTCCGGCTGCGCTTCTTGGGAGGAGAATCTGAATTGTCTGAATCTTCCACCAACCTGAGAGAGTAAAGGCAACAGACAGTGAGCCTCAATATAAACTATTTAAATAACAGGAAAGAGAGAATACACCCTGAAGAGAGGAAACGATTCCAGGACTCAACACCACTGGTCAACTCCTGATACTTCACCATTTATTAATATCTATAGTTAATGTGTTGTTAAGAATAGCTAAATAAATTAAAACATCATGAATAGAAGGCTTTAAATAGATCCTGTGGTCACATCGGCCTGCACTAGAAAGGTGTTTGTATATTTCAGTGACTATATAAAACTATAACTCTGCAGTTTAAGCTTGTTGTCACCAAATTATCAAACGTTCTTCCTGTTTTAAAGCTTTTTAACTGAGGCTGAAAGATAAAGATGTTTAGCCACAGCTCCGTTTTCTGCTTCACTGGATCAGGATGAGCCGTTAATGTGATACACACTCGACTGTGTGGGCGTGAGCTCGTCCGACTCACGTGTACTTCTGCTGCTGCAGCCGCTCCTTCTCCAGCCGCTCCTGCTCTCTCTTCTCCTTCTCCCTCTCCTTGCGGTCGGCGTGGAAGGACGATCCGTCCACGTAGTCGCTGGCGATGCCAAAAGCGGCGCGAAGGCGGTCGTTCTTCTGCTGGTTGGCTGCAGCCAGAGCGTGAGTCTCCGTCACCCTGAGAGAAAACAAACATTATTTTATACATTTTAATCTTTAAAAGGTGTTTAATATTAACACCCTGTAGTCTGTCAGCATATAGTGAGAATCTTTCATGTGATTTCTTGTTGCCCGTTTACTTACGTTGGCTTTTCGTTGGCGGCGGGAACCGGCTCCTCCTTCTCCTGCAGCATCATACGGAAACTGTTCACCTTCTCCTCGATCTCCTCGGCTGAATACCTGAACATCCAAACAGAGGAGAGTTTAACATCAGCAAGGAAACAAACTGTAACAGTGAGTTATTCTTTCCAGGACATGCATCTGTTTTATTACACGTTTCTTTATTTGCAGTGGTTTAAGATGTTGTGTCACTTAAGGAAAAAATAAAACGTGAGATTAAAAAAGAAGAACTGATTAATCCGTTTAATAATTAGTAATAATAACGAGTTAGAAATGACAAAATGTGATGTTAGAGCTTTAAAAATGAGAGTATAGGCAGCTTTACAAACACAAATGAATTCCCTTGAGGTTTGATACTGTTAGTAATCACAGACACTTAACACATAACTTCTGAAAACCAATGAATCAATACTGGAAACAGCCGCTAGAAGTGGTGATTAACACATTATACAGCTGTTATCCTCAGCTCTGGCGTGAAGCCTCGTGTGTCTCACCCTTGCTCCTCCATCATGTCCTGCAGCTCGGCACATTTGACCTCCAGCTGTCTCTTCCTCTGGTGCTCCAGGATGTCGGCGTTGGGCTGCCTGTTGAGCTGACTCTCCAGCCTCTCGCGGTCCTTCTCGTCCCGCTCGCCGCCGCGCTCGTCCCGCGGACGTTTGACGCGCAGGGTGGACAGGTTGCGCTGCACGTAGCCATTGGTGCCGCTGCCCCTCGGAGTCGTCAGGCCAATCCCATTGTACATGGCTCTGCAGAGACAGACAGAGAGGTAACATGACTCCTTAATACTCAAAACAAAAGGTAATTATTGTATAAGAGAGAGTTATCTTTCATATAAAGCTTCGTTAGATGATTCAGAGTCTTTTAAAATGCCGAGGACGTCACTGGATCATCGTGTTTCTGACTTTAAAAAGTCTCCAGAGTCTCATTTTAAACTCAAATATTTACAGAATCAGGTTTTCACATACAAGGAATTTGCCTTGATAAGTTAATAAAAGTTAAACATATAAGAAGATAAATAAAGATAAAAATAGACAGTAAAAGGAGACGTGTACAATACGTGTTGATACTTGGATGAATGAAGAGCTACAGTGACAAACATACATTATGTGAATATATCTCTAAAATCCAGTGGAAGACATTTAAACATTATAATCCCACACACGACCTACTTTATCTGTTGTTAAAAGCTACAAACAAAAGCTCCTGCACTTTACCACTTTACCATTTTAAGCACATTAAAACACAGAGGGAGCTCCTAAAATGGCTGACACAAACAAACCAGCAGTGGTTGATGACAGACTTTAATTTAAAGTCACCAAACAGCAGAAACTGTTGAATAAAACCAATAAAAACATCTGGAAATCAGGCGGCATTCAGTGCCACAGCTGGGTAAAGTGAGTGTGTGATCTGCTGAAAGCTCCTGAAACACAGAGTGAGTGTGTGTGTTCGCCCTCGGCTCCTAATAAACACGTTTATTGTGTTTTATTTGCGGGTTTATTCACATTAAAGTGTTTCGCGCATTAAACACGTGCGCCAGAGTGAGGCCTGGTGGTGCGTTTGAGTGCCGGATTAATGATGAGTAATGCTAACACAACCCGCCTAATAAACCTCATTAACTCTCACTGGAGGAGACCAGCGGGGCTCAAACCGGCCGCTTTAGTGTTTAGTTCAATAATCGACCGGATGAGTTTGATGTTATAACGTTTATAAAAAGGCCTTGAACACAACTCACCAACCAAACTACAAAGCTAACGGGTTTCTAACGTACGTACCAGTGTTTCCTCCGGAGCCCGGGGAGGAAAAACGACGTCGGGGTAAAGTTGTCGGCGGGTAATATCCGGTAGAATCAGAAGCAGAAACAGACTTTATAAGAACTGCGTCTTTAGAAACGTTTATAAAACAACAAATGAAGAAAACGCGGCTGGTTAGCTTCTCGGCTAGCTGCTCTGGTCTCCAACCGAAGCAGGAACGAGACGGAGCCCGGTGACGTCAGACGTCTAAACGGCGATGCGTTCAGGGGTTGGACGCAAAGTCGGACAGTTATGTTGTGATAGGTTCACTGGCAGTTTGAGTGGAACAAAATGTAACCGAGGGGGGGGGAAGTGTCTGGAAGAAACAGTTCCCCTCATCCAATCCTAACACTTGAGATGTCATTGGAAAGGCCAGGTCCAGGAGCATCTTCAGCTACAGACTGACCCAGCCCCGAGCCTCAAAGCGGTTTGGAGGCTCATTTGTAACGCCACAGCTCCCAGTTCCTCAAACCCCTGCCCAGATAAAGACTGGTTTAAACTCCTACATACAACCCACACAAACCTTTTGCACTATTTATATTTAAATTTCCACTTATAGTTTAGTTTAGTTTAGTTTTAGTTTTAGTTTTAAGTTAGTTTTAGTTTTTTAGTTTTGTTTTTGTTAGTTTTGTCAAGTTTAATTTTCTGCTCATTATTTGGGACTCCATGTTTCCTACTTGAACAATTAAATAGTGTAATATACTTTAATTTATAGTTTTATATCTTTAATATTAAATAAAATATTAGCAATATTTTTACTGTGATATTCTTTGTTTTTCTGTTTTCTGCGCTGCTTTTGCCCTCCATATTGCTGCTGTGTCAAAATGAATTCTCCTTAGGGGATAAATAAAGGAATTATCTTATCTTATCTCTTTAGAGCTCATTGGGGCTTAGTAGGGGAGCTAAAATAAGTCAAGAGATATAGCCCAAAAACCAATGTCCACTACTGAGTACATAAATGAATAACAGAATTCTGGTGCAAACGATTAGCCAGTCTGTCTTTATTCTGAGGGTTTTTCTACTCTGGGATTCAAAGCAATAGTAGTGATTTCGCATTTTCAGTCCTCTGTTTGGCAATTATTTTGTGGTAAATTGCTTCATTGTCTTGATTTGAGGCCTTGTCTGGCAGAGAGGCCTGTGTCAAAATTGAGTTTAAATACGTGTCGTGTCTTGTTGATTACAGTAATCCGGTGTAGAAATACTGGTTGGTTCTGGCGGACGTGAGCAAAGTGTGTTTGGAAAACATTTGCCTGGGGCTCAATATGGGCCCACTGCTTCTTCTTTCTTTTGCTCAGGACTTTACTAACTCCTACCCTGGTGTTAAATAGTAAATAGTGTGAATACTTATTTCTCCACCTCAAAAGATCATTTAGGAGACGATAAAGGGAAGAATGTATTTTGTGTTTCCTGAGAGTGTTTATATTTATAATATCCCCAAAAACAAAAACATGTTTAACCTTCAGTGTTCAGCATTCAGAAATGAAGAAGTGATTAGTGTGAAAACCAAGAGTGCACTGAAGTCACTGGTGTATGAAACATAATCCTGGACTGGGATGTTGTTTTTTGCTTGTTTTGTTGCCCTTAGTAATTTTATAAATGTTCTAATTATTGTTAAAGTGTGATTATATTGTGTTGTTTCACTCACTAAAGTTGAACCTTTAAATCAAAGTATTGGTGGAGCGTCAGCTGCTGCGTTCACCTTACGTTGATGAAGACTGCCCCTTTGTGGTAAAGGAGAGGACTCCATCTTGTTAAAAGTTTATTTAAAAGGTTTTAGAAATAAAAAAGACATAAAAGAGAAGGTTTAAGGATGTTCAGCACTTCAGAGGGAACAAATATTAAAGGGTGATTTATCAGAATAGACACATTCAAGAACCATATTCATCTGGGAAATGTGGGTTTCACATTCAGAGTCTGCAGCAGATCAGAGACACATCTTTTTTGTTTTATTTGAATGTAACAATGCACGTGTAATAAATAACAGGTAACAGTATTTGCCAAAGGACTATTTAAACCTCCAATCCATGTTTAAATGTATTATTATAATCAGATAAGATAAAATAATCTTTAAACTTTGTACCTTTTATGGGCACTTTATTCCCGCAGACACTGAGGCCTCTGCAGCTGTCCACCCTCTCCAATAAAGATTAATTCCTCTTCTTCCACTATATGAGCTCCTTTGTCTTGCTGAGATAAGTTGTTCTCCAGGTGAGTCACTTATAGGTGTCATTTTAAGTTCTGGATGCTTTTTTGCTATTAATTTTATTTCCAGTATTGCTGCACCATTTAAATGTATTATAATAAGTTTTCTTTTAAGATTGATTTCACCAAATAAATTAAATGTCCTAATAAAAAATTACATGCTTTTATCTTTCTATGCTTTGAAAATAAAACAAAACCTGGAAAATGTTTAGTTTAATAATATATTTTATAAAAGTTTTTCTAAATATTTATATTAATTTGAGCTGATTTGATTTGATGAACACAGAAAGAAATGCTTTCCTTGATGAGTCATTGAACGCCACACCCATAATCAATAACAATTTAAAACCTATAATGTACATAATAAACTCTACTTTATGTACCATAATTATCACATTTTCATCCATTAATTTAGAAAAAAACAAGTGTATTGCATTCACTTGAATTTTTATTTTTTGGTTTGTTTTTCTGAATAATTATTTGTGTTTTTCTGAGTAAATTTTTTTGTCTTTTTTTTGGAGTAATTATTTTTTCTGTTTTTCAGAGTAATTTCTTTCAGATTTTCTGAGTAATTGGTTTTTTCTGTTTTTCGGACTAATTATTTTTCTTTATTTATTATATTATTCAAAAAAAAACAAACCAAAAAATAAATTAGTCAGAAAAACAGAAAAATAAATTATTCAAAAAAACAAACCAAAAAATAAATTAGTCAGAAAAACAGGAAAAAAATTATTCAAAAAAACAAACCAAAAAATAAATTAGTCAGAAAAACAGAAACAATTATAAATAAATAAATAAATAAATTACTCAAAAAAAAAGTATTATTTGTGTTTGTTTAAAGTGACTACAACCCGCTTCCGTATTATATATAATGAGCTGACGTGAGTCGTACCCGACACAACTACATGTCCCAGAATGCACCCGGCCGGTTTGAAGATAAATACCTGCTGTCAGACTCCAACGGTCAGTCAGTGACGCTGTGTGTGTGCGGGTGTGTGTGCGGGGCTCTGCGGGTCGATTCCTACAAAACACACCGACAAACAGAAACCCAACCGACTCCGGATCAGCACCGATGGCTGAAGGCGACAACAAAAGCGCGAATATGCTCGTGAGTATTTAAAAAAAAAAAATAACGGTCGGTTTTTATTTAAACGGCTCGTTAGCTGTTAGCTTCACGCGCCAGTTAGCTCCCCGGGGCGAGCTAACGCGGCTAACGGGCGCTGAAGCTAACTGTCTTTATTTTTATTTAGAGTTTAAAAGGTCGGACTCGAACTGTGGCCGTTTTAACACGACGCAGGTTGAAGGTCTGCGCGCTCAGCTGCGGTCGTTTCCTGTTTTTAATGAGTGCGGCCGTTTTACTGCACAGTCATATCGATCTGTACAATCCCGTTATCGCTGCTGATCGATACATTTACTGCTCTATATATTGGTGTTTTATTCTAAATACATCGCATAATTAAATGTAGCTGATTTTAAAAACCTGTAATGTTTTTATATTTAATTTAATTTGACTTTAATTTGGTTCCGACGTGTCCTGACATGTTATACTTCAGTTTTACGGTTATGCAAACACCTGGAATTTGATTAAAATCACCATTTAATGTTAAAACAACAATAATCTGTTAACCTGGGACGTTTAAATTGTGTCTTAGTTGCTCAGTCAGATCCGGAAAACAAGATTTAACTAAACATTAATGTTTCAGTGTGTCCACCTACCTGTCCCCTCAATAAAAACACCTGGAAAACACCTGGAAAGGTTCTGGGAAACGATCTGTGTTCTACCACAAACTGATCTCAGTTTTATACAATTATGCTTGAAATTACAAATATATTAGACACTAAATCCCCCGTTATCTGATGCAGGTCGTTAATAAACTCCTGGATGCTGATGTGTTTCTGTGTGTGTGT
>NW_023339696.1:22892858-22899500 GCF_004916995.1 Morone saxatilis | reverse complement strand
ATATGTGTATATAACTGTACTTATTATTGGAAATACTCGTGTTTAGTTTAACTCTTCAGCCGACAGCAGCACGTTGACCTCATGTTAGAAATGCAGCTGAGGACGAACAGAAAAATAATTAAACTG
Source organism: Morone saxatilis (assembly GCF_004916995.1). NCBI lineage: Eukaryota > Metazoa > Chordata > Actinopteri > Moronidae > Morone > Morone saxatilis. The sequence continues at coordinate 22,899,374 of NW_023339696.1, read as the reverse complement.
ATAATCAGAAGCATCGCTACCTAAATGACTAACACTGGCTGCTGTATGGTGTTTTCAGTTTTTTTCAAACTGAATCAATCACATTTAATCATTGATCGACTGTATACAGCCGTCATCAGTTAGCAGCCTTTCATTTAATACTCAGACGATATTACACAATGTTAGAGTTGGAACAGAATCAGTGTAGTTTGTGATTTCAGTTTGGAAACTCTTAAAGTCTGTATGAAACGCTCATTGTGTGTTAAAGTTGTGGTTATTTTTATTGGTTGTTTCACGTCACAGATTATCTTTTATCCAATGTGCGACTGACTCAAACCAAAGAACTGCATGTAAACTCGCCCTGTTTGTTCCGCAGTGAACTTCCTGCTGCTGCTGCCCGGCCTGAACCAGCACGGCGTCATCTCCAAGTACGCGTCCATGGCCAAGAGGGAGATCAACAAACTGCTCAAACAGAAGGAGAAGAAGAACGAGTAGACGGAAGTGTGACGGCGAAGGGAATCCCCGACAGATGATCCGCGACACAACGGAAGGTGGAAGGAAGTTGTTTTCAAAGAGAGGGGAGAGCTAGAAGTTGGCCTCCTGCTTCCTCGGTCTCCGCCACAGAGGAAACCACGTTCTTATTTTATTTTCACTCATTGGATAAGTTTCACCCCCCCCCACCCGTCGACATTTCGACCCCCCACTCGGTTACTCTTATGAATTAATCTGCCGTGCATGCAGCTGCCACATGAAGTTTATGTTGTCACACGTTCACACACGATACCGAAACGCTCAGCAGCACGCGCACGCACACACACGCTCCCCGCCACGCACACAAAGTCGAAATGTTACTTGTTTCTTAGTCTGAGTGTGAGCTTCATTTTAAGATGTCAGTAATGCTTTTAAGCCATTCCCTCTACTTAGACAAAGCGACTACTGAGCAGTTTGTGTAGCATTTACTGCGTCATTTTAACCTCTCATAGATTCCTCACGTTATTGTTTTCAGGACAGTGTTTGTCATTTCAGAACAGGTCATGTAAATTGTACCTACCTTTTGAATATTTGTGTTTTTTTTTTGTTTTTTTTTTTGCTCATTCTGCTTCGGTTGTATTTAAGAATAATAGTGCTGAAAAAACAGAACTGGATTTGAAGCGGAGCTCGTCAGGAGTGAAACTGTGTCTAGATACAAGCCTACTGCTGTACCGCTGCTAGCTGGACGCTGTGGTCTATTAGCTCTTCTGTAAAACCCCACAGTGTGTTACTGGTGTGGGGGGGTCGCTGTGTAAATAGACCTGTCCCTCACTCTGTCTCAGTCTGATGTGTTGTTTTTCCTTTCTCTGTTGTTATTTATCTGTCACTTCCTCCTCAGTCTCGTCGATTCTGGTCTCATCACTGTCTTTCAACTCATTTCATTATTTGTCTTTATTGGAGAACTTTAAGAAAATGAATAAAAGTTTGATTTCAGTGAGTTTTTTTTGAGGTGGTTTCTTGGTTTTTAGCAGCTGTATTTCAGCTTTAAAGGTCCAGTGTGCGACATACAGGAGATTAACCTACACACAATGTACACACTCTTTTCTCCAGTTGGTCTTTCAGCTCATACTCGGCCTCTGACATTTGTTTTCTAACCGTCTAAATGCTTAAGCCGAACCAACCAAGCCTACAAAGGCAACAAACACTAGCCAATCAGAGGCAGAACGCCTGTGGGGATTAATCGAGCATTAAGCAGGTGTTTAGGGTAGCTGGACTCACCAGGAGGTGGCGATACACAATAAGAAGTAATTAAGTAAACATCAGAAGTGCCGTCGCTCAGTAACTGAGAACTGACCGGTTTCAGCTGCTGGTAGAGACGGAAACTAGAGCTCATCGTCCAACAGTGTGCAACACACATAATATTGCATGTGTGGAAATCCTGATACTCTTTAAGCAGCTGTAGGTTTATAAAAATCTAACTTTCACTATATCCTGATAGAACATGAGACTGATAATCTGTGGAAACATCAGCTTCCTCTGGCTCCTCCTTCTCCTTCGTGCTTCAAATAACACGATTGTTTTCACAGATTGTCTCCTGTTCTGTCAGGATATAGTGAAAGTTATTCCTATAAAAGTCACCAACTGCAGCTTTAAACTAAACAATGTGGCAGAAAGGGAGGAAACAGTGAAATTTGGCAATCTGGGCCAGAGATGATGAAGTTTTCTACTATAAAATGTTTTAATGTCTCTTAAACAGCTGAAGGAAGGAAGCAATTTCCTTCAAATAACTTCAACAGGACAAACAATCCTCACATTTTTTGGTTCAGGACTGAAACAAGTCATGTGACGTACGAGTTCTGGATGTCTGTGCAAAGTTCAGCCTCGCTCAACCGTACGTTCACTGTTCACTGTTTGTAGATCAATACAAAATCAAATCAAACACCAATCTAATCCAACACAACATAAAGGGAGGCCACTTCATTGGATGCTAAAAGACTAAACATGTAATATAAAAAGAAACAATGACACATCAGTGGAAACCAAACTTAAAAAACAGAACACACAGACACAAAGTAAAACCTGAAACGTTGTCAGACTTATTGATTGAATTTCTCTCTGTGTTCCAGAGTGAGAACAAACAAAGCAGCTCTGTGGTCTCTCTGGTATTTATGGAAGCCCTTTTCTGGATTCTGTAAGACATTATAATGAGAAACTTTATAAAAATAATGACTTAGTATCACAAAGTCGTTATTTTGAGAGTATTTTAGTTCAAAGTACTGAGAAAGTTTCTCAATATTTTCACATAAGTCTTTATTTTGAGTAAGTCTATCATTATAATGTCTTACAGATCTTTTTTTCTTCCTTCATACGTCTTTCCCTCTCTCAGACTGATCTTAAAATATCTTGCTGCATATCTTATGTGACTGAGACTCCCTGTGGTTTCCCTCCAGGCCTGTTCCCAGTTTTTACTTCAGTTCATAGAAGAAGACGTCAGCTGACACTGAATATTCACTGTGATCTGCAGAGGGGGAATCAGTCAAAGTAAAACATCAGACCAGACAGCAGAGATCATTAATATTGAAGCGTTGCAGTATGATTGTTGTGATGTGCGTCAGTAGAGTCTGAGTGCAGAGTAGTCCGTCTCCCAGCGCCTCGCCGCCCACAGCAGCTTGTCCCTGGACCGTCTGCTGGGCTTCCCCGGGCCAACCGTCGGCCTCGGTTCACCTGCAGAGGACACGAGTGATAGATATACTGTATCATATATGATATCTATATCTGCAGTGTGATGTTTGAGTGTCTGTGCAGAGACGCTGGAAGGATGTTTTCACATTCAGAAATGAGCTCAGTCAAAATCTAAAGTAAAGGTGTGAAAAAACATTCAGGGAACTGAAATTAAAAATGAAATAAAAATACAGAAAACCTAAAAGATGAATACAAAACTACAATAACTCTGTTTGGAAGTCAATCCTGGTCCAATTATTTATACTTTTTCCTTTAAGTCCATTTTCTGAAAACCCATTTAATCACACACACACACACACACACTAATGAGAGGCAGCAGTTCCTCCCTGTGGCCACTGGAGGACAGTGAACACTCATGAGTCTATACACACTCAGGTCACCTGTCACTACACCTATACAAGGACTTCCTGCCAATACTTTCAAAATAAAACAATCAAAAGTGACAGCAGTGTTTTCAGTGTTCTGCCCACCAACCGAGTCACAAATATTTATCTGGTGCATTTATATTTAATCAAGAACAAATCTGAATTCAAGTTTGTTTTTTAAATACACTGCAAAGCCGATATCTAAAATAATTTCCATTAACCTTTGCAAATTAGAACAGCATGATATGAAGTGGTTAAAATATCTCTAGTGAAGACTTTATATACTTATAGTGTATACTACACTCAACCTGTCACTGTCTATGTAATTACTTTAATAACTGAATGGATCCTAATAACCTTCTTTGTTTTTCTTCTTTTTACTTGTTACATTATTGTTGTTGTGTTTTTTGTCTTGTATTGTTTAGCCTGTATTAATAAAAAAGATAGATTAGTTGTAATAATAATCATAAATATCTGTATTATTCTGATTGAGTTCAGGCTACCTGTCAGTATGTTGTGTTGGTGCCACTGTGTTGGTCTGCCGCCGGCCAGCGGTGGCGAGCTGTCGCTTCCTGGGACCCTGAGCTCCGTTTGGTAGGTGGTCCAGTACTCTGATGGATCCTGCGGGTTGGTGACCTCTCTGACGTCCTGGCCGCTGCGATACCGAGCCCAGTTTTCCACCTTCGGGTCGGTCCTCTGGAGGAAGACCGGAGGTACAGAAAGGTGTGAGGGACAAAAAGTCTGTTTGAGAGTTTGTTTCATTTACTGAATGAATGAACTGTGATGAGTGAAGAAACAACAGAATCCAATGATACAATTTAAAGGAGAAGTGAGAAGGATTGCAACTAACTGAACACCCTTCGCGTCTGTGTTTGAGGACGTAGGAGTGAGAACAGGATGTGAAGAGTGTGGGAGAAACTACGGTGGCCACAAAAAACACAAAAGGCTCTTTTTAAAGCCAGTGTTTGGGTTTGAACGCTGCTGTAGAAACGTGGCGAAACATCGAGAATGGACTTTAAAGAGAAGTTGGAGACTTTAGAAATGAAGAAAATTAGCATCTTCATAGAATTCTTTATGAGGTAGAAGCAGTAGAGGACATTAATGTGGATCTTTAAACAACCCAAAAGCCGTCTGAAACCGTAAAAATACATTAAAGTGATGCGTGAAGTGATAAAGTCCTGATGTTGTATCTGGAGTTCATCATGCTGCGACCTTACCGGTGTGATGTGTTTGGCACTGTGCACCTCTGCAGTGTGTGACTGCAGCGCACACGGCAGCGGTGTGGTGTCGGTGCTGAGGTCCAGCCGGGTCCGGTGCTGCGAGGGGAAGCTGGGGTCTCTCAGGTGGAAGATGAGAGGACGTCCGTCGGCCGACCTTCCAGAATAACTCTGACGAACACAAAGAGGCAAAATGATGAAGATGCCACTAAGAACCGTCCTCGACCGAACCCCTGAACCCGTTAGGAGCAGTGTGCCGACCTGGTTGTGGGTGGTGGAGTAGCTCGGTGCCGTGTCCCCCAGGAACAGGGTGCTCTGATGCAGATGTCTCAGTTTGGAGGTCTTTGCTTTACTTTGACAGCGACAGCCAGAGCGGGCCGAGCTCTGGTCCATCACACTGCTCATCTCCACACCTCAGTAACAGAGGGTTTTGGTTCTGGTCCGGACTTCAGCAGATGAACCAGAAAACACAGAAACAGTTCCTGCTTGAATCTCAGAGAAACGTGTTTAAATTGTAGATCTTAACAATCTGCTCTGACATATAGTTGTCATTTATATTAGTGGGACTATAAACCTTCATGCGGAGCAGTTTGGGGTCCAGTGTCTCGCTCGAGGACACCGGGGATCGAACCACCAACCCTCTGATTGGTGGACAACCCGCTCTACCTCCTGAACCACAGCCGCTACGTGCTATACTAATTTATTTTGAAAAGTTATAGTTAATGCGACAGCTTACTAGATCTCTAATCTACATTAATCGTTATCCAGATCCAGTTTTACATATCAAACTTTGTCTAATTGGATTTTTTGTGCAATAAACTGAAAAAAACTAAACATGTGACTTTATTAACAGTATCAGTCTGATAGGAACCATAAAGGTGGACCGACGTCTTTAATCTCAACGTATTCTAATAAACCGCACTCCGTCATTAAATACTGACATTGATTAATAATTATTGATTATTGAGTCTATAATCAAAGCTTTACAGGAAGAAATCAATAGCAATCACAGATATAAATAAGTAGAGAATAAAGAGAAGTAAATCAGTGCTGATAGCTTCATGGTCGGCTCTGTTGAGACTCACCTGTCAGGTTGCTGCTGTTGAAACTTTGTCGTCATGGTGACGAGAAAACAAAAAGGCTGCAAACAGAAACATTAAAATCCAAGTTTACTTTTAAAGTGTTTGTCAGTCCGTCTGTAAAAGATTACACTACAGTTTCTGTTTTATTATTATTATTCTATAATATTAAACATGTTACTCTACTCCATTAAGATTTTATATAGAAATCAAATGTTCAAATTATAAAATAGGAATTCATTATCATAGATTAAAGTATAAAAGTGTAAAATTAGTTCTGTATTTCAGTAAAATGTACCAGATACTTATTATAATGTTCATTTGTCCTGTTTTTATTTGTATGTGTGTTTGTATATTGTACATTATATTTTATTTTCTCTATATAGTTGTTAGATATTGTAATATAATGCATCATTTTAACATTCTTCTTCTTATTATTATTTTTGTTACTTTAAAATGTATTTATTTATTTATTTATTTTATAATTTAAATATTTACTTTAAAAAAAAAGACAAATAACAACAATAAGGCATCAGATCATTTTACACGCACTTCTCCACAGTCTCCACTAGATGGAGGTATCTACTAAAATAGTCTTGGCCGGGAAACTGAAGGAGTCCTGGTTGTGTCACTGTTCTACTGCGATGGAACAACAACAACTCC
>NW_023339696.1:22891215-22892758 GCF_004916995.1 Morone saxatilis | reverse complement strand
GAGAGAAAGAAAGAAGGGAGAGAAAGAAGGAAGGAAAGAAAGAGAAAGTAAGAAATGTGCTGATGATGTCACTTTGTCCCAGAAGCTCAGAATTCTTTAAAACAACATTATTGTTTACAAAAGCCTCCTGATATTTATTATTTTCAGTAGTTGCTGCGTTGAAGAGAAACTTGTTGTTTGACAGGAAACACGAACCGCTTTATGTACGTGTGGTTATGATGAAATCAGTGTTGCTAGGCAACTGGAAAAAATAGATGCCGAGTCACTCGTAACTTCATAATCGAAAAGGTTTCACATCCAGCGGGACTCTGAGGATCAACAGGATCCAACAACAACCTGATGTGAGGTTAAAATAAATCAGATGAGTCTCAGATTACGTAACTGCTGATTGGCTCCCAGTAAACCTGCTGACTCACCAACCGCCACCTCGCCCGAGGCACCGTGTTCACTGCAGCTCCCATTATAACGAGCAGCTGCTCAGGTATTGATCTGCGTTACTGCTGCGCGTCTGAGTCACAGTGCCAGGGAGGGGGCACTTCCTGTTTCTGCCATGTGATGTGTGAACAGCGTCAGATCAGTAAACTGCAGATTTCCTGACTCGAACCACAAAACCATTCACACATTACATTTTCTGTGAATTAGACGACATGAAAGCGTTTGTACAGAGCGACGGTCGGCCTCACACCTCCTCTCATCAACGGTACCGCTTCTAAAGTGAGATCAGCTGTTCCTCCTTCATATCTGGAAGTTAGACAACCTGAAAACAAACTGAAACAAACCATCGACGTGTGGGCGACGAGGTGACGTTCACGTCTCAACAGCAGCGTTTTTGAAGACCACAGAACAGAAAGTGAGACAAACAACGAAGGAGGGTTTACAGAAGGTTGGATGTGACGCTGCACTCACCGATCAGGTAGGTCAGGAACAGGTTGTGCACCTGCTGTCCGATCCAGGCCACTGCGAGCAGACTGCTGATCACTGAGGCAAAGTACTGCGGAGAGCAGAGAGGTCACGTTACAACCTGCAGCGGTTCACACACTCATTCCTCGGCTGAACGCTTTAACTCCGTCTGTTTTCATTAGCAGAACGTACGAGGGCGTTTGAGGAACCAACAAAGGCGGTCACTGAATTAAAGAATGTGAGGGTGTCTAATAAAGTTAAAGTGCTGTGAAAAACCCGGTTATTGCCGCCTGTAACCCAGTTTGAGATCTGCTAAGTGGAGCAGCAAATCAGTGGAGGATATTTTTATCTGGAGCACGGAGAAAGCTGCACAGGACGCCACCGCCAACTCCTCCCGACAGATTCAAAGGTGTATTCACCATTTTGGGCTTCTCCTCCTTCAGGGTGCAGAGACGCTTCCACCAGCCCACCACCCGGCGCTGGGTCTTCACCAGGTTGCCGCAGATCTCGTGGAAACGCTGCTGCTGCTCGGTGGTCCTGAGGACGAGAAGGGTGCGATTAAAACCACAAAACTAACCGGATCCCGGCAGAGGAAGAGCTCCGAGAGGCCGGTGGGTTGTTCTGATGAAGCCCCCCCCCCCCC
>NW_023339696.1:22890997-22891208 GCF_004916995.1 Morone saxatilis | reverse complement strand
CTGGCGGCCCCTGTGGACAAGAGCAGCACTGTTTCCATGACCTTGATTCATTTCAAGGGGAAAGTAATGGCTCTCCTTGTGTCATCTGCATTTAAAAGATAAATCATCAGTTTGTGAAAGTTCCCAGACGTTCTGATTAATGTGTTTTTTAGTTTCTCTTCTATTTATGGTAGTAAGATACAAAACAGCCTCAAATGTGACTATTTCTCTT
>NW_023339696.1:22889085-22890945 GCF_004916995.1 Morone saxatilis | reverse complement strand
GGGACAGAAAACCTCCTGCGTTCGTACATTACGGGGCTGTAAGACTATAGGGACACCACACTGAAGGAGGGCAGCTGGGAGAACTGGCCTTCACTTTCTGCTTAGCCATCGTTCCGTATTTCTGTCCTTGTTGTCGGGGAGCCAAACGGAGACCACGACCGGACTTTAATAGCTCCCTTTAACCAGCGCTCACAGACTCTGCTGCCTTATGAAGCTGCAGGCTCAGTGAATCTACACTCCCCTGGCTTATATCTCAAAGTACAACGCTGCATTTTGACCCTGTGCCCTCACACTGCACACACAAACACGCTCCGTGCTCGGCCTGAGGAATGTGCAGGTCGTGCTCTGCTGATGCAGGCGTCTCGCTGGAGGTCGGACGTCCAACGCGCTGCGCCAACTGCCGGCTGTTACTCTATCCTGTCCCGGGTGTCTGATTCTCACAATCAAACGCTCGCAGCTGAGTCAAGGGGCCGCTACGCAAGCACTGTGTAATGTCAAAGCTCAGTGAAGTGGTCCAACAGCCTGCAGGAGAGGTTTCAGGTGACCGCAGTCAGCTCCCACATTTAACACACAAACCCCCAAACACATCATCTGGTTGCAATTTAATTTAACAAGAAAGCAAACGAACAAAGCTCCGCTGCAGCTTTATTTACAGCATGAAGTAGAACGACACGTCGCCTTCCTCCACAGGGTCTCTGTCGCTTTGTTTAAGCAGGTACATCGACTCTAAATGTCAGGGTTGATTCATTATTCGCTAGGTTTGCAAAACCGGCCTGAATCTCACACGTTCAGCTCTTGTTCTGGAAACACCCAGAGACGTTTGAGTGGATGCAGCTGCTGGAATTCAGAAAAATGTGTCGCACAGACGACGACGAGTCTACGGTTTGTGACGCTCCACATTTAGTGGCTGATTTTGAGAAGAGCTGCCAGCTGCAGGGTTCACGCCGAGAACTTCATACCTTAAAATACCTTTAAAAAACAAACACAGGAGTTTTATAGGCAGGAAATAACTTCATGGTTGAATGCAACTTTTCATCTTCAGGCTCTCACCACTTATTGGAGCCGAAGACTCTGGGGGCCAAGGTGGGAACCAGGTAGTCAGCCAGGCAGAGCAGCATGACGGAGCAGGAGAGCCCAGTCAGCACCGACGGGTCCAGGTAGTAAATCAGCCTGAGGAAGAGGAAGAGGAAGACAAAGCAGCGAGTCACGGTTACGAACCAGTTTCACATCCAGCGCTCACAAAGGAATGAGGAGTATTTTGCATCATCCACTCGTGACTCGTGTTGTTGTTCATTTCCCCTCGTCGAACAGAAGCAGCTGCAGTGTTAGAAACCAGAGATTAAGAGGCTCAGTGGCCTCGGGGGGAATATAAGAGAGGAGTGTGTTAGAAAGAGTCATTCAGTAACAGGAAACAGCCCGTTAGTGCGCCAGTTGTTCCAGATTTACTCCGACTAACAAAAGATGGTTGTAGTTTAAGCTCATTGTGCAAAATCTAATCTGGTGTAATCTACAGTTTCCTTCTTGTGATGCGTTTAAGAAATGTGGGAAACAACGTTTGAACGTTTGAAGGCACTTCTCGTCTTCGTCTCGTCACACACACACACACACGTTTCCTCCGTCTCTGCAGCCAAACGTGTGTGTGTGTGTGTGTGTGTGTGTGTGGACTCACAGGAAGAGCAGGGTGGTGGCGCCCATCAGAGCTGCAGGGAACCACGGCTTCTCCCAGCGAACGACCCGATCCCCGGCCAGGATCACCTCGCCCCAACCCTGCAGCTGCTCCTCCAGCTGGGCCGTCTCCTGAGCCTGCACACACACACACACACACACACACACACAGAAACACACAGAAACACACACACA
>NW_023339696.1:22883692-22888985 GCF_004916995.1 Morone saxatilis | reverse complement strand
AATCTACCATGATATATATAAAACATATATATATATATATATATATATATATACATATATATATGTATATGTATAAATATTAAAATTTAAAAAATAATAATAGTTAATAATAATAATATTTATACATATATTTATATAAATATATGTATAAATATTCATATATATAAATTTATATGTATACATATTTATGTATAAATATATGTGTGTGTATGGAAGCTCAGTTCATTATGTCTCTAAATATTTACTTAGTATCTCAAAGTTATTATTATATATATTATTTTGAGATGCTAAGTCAAAATATTGAGCAAGGTTCTCATTATTATAAGATATTAAGTCTTTATTATAAGATATTAAGTCTTTATTATAAGATATTAAGTCTTTATTTTGATATATTAAAATAATATTATTATTGAGAATATTAGAATATTGTCTCATTATAACGACTTACATCATCTTTATTTGGTCACATTGGTGGAAATGAGCTTCCATAAGATAGTCTGTTAATATGATGGTTTATATAACATCTATATATTATTAACTACATGTATTTTTCATATTAAGCTCAACGATACAAAAGTTATGTTTTAAATAAATGAAATAAATGTATTACACTGCTGATTAATTGCTCATCCTCCCATTAATACGTTAGAATATGATGGTTTTATTTAATGACAACAGACAATACAACGTTTATCATTTCTCATATTCATAAAGAAGAAGAATATAAATGAACACTGACGGCTGTGATTCTGTATTAAGGGTACTTTTATTTTTTCTATTTCTTTATTAAACCTCTGTACTTCAGTCACTTATTTACTTTTAAATCCCTTATTTAGGGATGCATGACAATTACTGGCTGGCTAAGTTATATTGTATATGAATGATCAGTATAATTAAATTACAGCAGATAATATATAATAATGATAATAATGAATTATTTTGACCTCTTTATGTTCTATCGTTGTAATGAAGCTTTGAATCAGACATATTCGATCTGTGCTTTTAAATGTTGAAACTTATTAAATAATAAGTGATATTAACACATTTTGTTTATTCCACAGATTATTCCCAAACATCTGCCCAGGGGTAAGTAGAGCTTCTTAACCTCCGGGGTCGGGTCAGTGGATTTACAGATATTATATAAAGGACATTTGTTGAGTTTTTAAATATATAATATGTTTTATATAAAGCTTTGAGAGCTCAGAAACTGTAAATGATTCACATGAGAACTCCTTGTTGTGGGAATATCTTCCTGTTTAGTGATTATTATTCACTCTTTACCGGCAGCTATGGGTCCTACGGTGGAGGAGGAGGTGGTGGAGGAGGTGGCGGCTCCAACCAGGGCTACGGTCAGTCTTCCGGCCAGAGTTACAGCCAGCAGGGTTACGGAGGCTACAACCAGAGCTCGGACAGCGGCTCCGGCTCCGGCTCCGGCTCGTACAACCAGGGAGGATACGGCAGCTACGGTCAGCCCTCGTCAGGTAGAGGAAGACTCAGTAACCGTGAGTTCTTCAGTAACACATTATTGTATGGTTAACTCCGATCTCTTCTCTCAGGAGGATACGGTTCTCCGTCTTCTAACCAGGGTGGTAGTGGCGGCGGCGGTGGCGGCGGTTATAATCATTCCAGTCAGTCCTACAGCTCTGGAGGTTACAACAGCAACCAGCCCTCCAGCATGAGCTACAACCAGCAGTCATCCTTCTCTGGGTACAGCCAGCAGCAGCCTCCCTCCTCATCCTCCTCAGGGTAGGACAGCTTTTCATTTACACACTTAGGGCCCGTTCGGACAGGAGGAGAGATTCTGGGGGAATGTGGGTGATGAAATGTGAGACATACAAACTTTCACTGCATCCATTTTACATCGGAAAACAACATGGCAGTCTATATACTTGAACAAACCTTGTCTTGTCCCAGAACTGCTTATTAGAGTTGTACAGATTTACTGATACGAGTCGGAAATCGGTGTTAATGTTATAGATGCGACTACATCGGTATGCGAACCCCTGGATCGATCTAAATGTACCACGAACTGCTTGAAAACCTGAATCTGTTGACTGAAGCTGAAGCTAACGATCCTCTCGAGGTCGGTACATAAAGAAACGTGTTCTCTAAAGTGCTTCCTAGTTTTTTTAATACTTATTCTTCCCTCCAACAGCTATGAAGGCAGCTCGCAGGCTCCCGGCTACAACCAGCCACCAAGCGGCGGACAGAGCGGAGGTGGTTACGGCAGCGGTGGCGGTCAGACTGGTGGCTACGGGGGAAGTGGGGGCCACCAGCAATCATCCCAACACGGAGGAGGTCACTACAACCAGTCTCCAAGCTACAACTCTCCCCCTCTTCAGAGCTACAGTCAGCAGAGCCAGTACGGTCAAAGTGGAGGTGAGAATAAATACCTTTTCTAGATTGTCTTGAATATAAATTGTGTTACGTAGCAGTAGACGGTAAATCTGTGGAGGTCTGATTGTCTCAACTCTTCCTCAGGATATGGAGACGAAAGCCCGCCGATGAGCGGAGGAGGAGGTGGAGGGTACGGTGGTCCTGATGGAGGTTACGGTCAGGATGGACGCGGAGGCAGGGGCCGCGGGGGTGGATTCGGAGGACGTGGTGGCGGCGGCAGCGGCGGCGGATACGATCGAGGTTTTGACCGAGGTGGCTGAGGCGGACCAAGAGGAAGAGGAGGCATGGGGTAAGTGTTTAAAGACTCAGCTCGTGTCCATGTTATCAACCTGAGTACAGTGACCTCACCTTTGGTTACACGTGGAGCTGATCCACATCTGTAGCTACATGCTATGCTAGAAGCAAGTGAGAGGTGTGTGGCTTGGTGTTGTTTAACCCACTCAGGGTGTTTCTGATACCAGTATATCGGAAATGCCTCAGATACAACCCAATATGCTGGATCGAAGTATCAGACTAGATAATAAATGGAAAGCTTTAATGCTCTGTATGTATTTGTTCATGTTATACAAGCCTTTACAACAGCAGCAGCCATTCAGGGGTTAGTAATATACAGCCTGTTAAATAATAATTAATTTAACACAAAGTTCAGGTATCAGTGTTGGAAGAAGATAATGGTATTGGAGCATCCCCTCTCTTGGCTTTCCAGGAAAATGAATCCAAGAGATTCTTAAATTGCCACGCAATCGATACGTTTTCAGTCTGCAGTGACGTCTGCACAAAATTTGGTTTGTTTTCTGAGCTGAATACCAAACACACACCTTTCTTAGGTGAACACACACATATTAAAAGTGTTTTGCGGAACCTCCCTGAGATATTTGAGGACAGGGAGTGTTGTAAATCTGGTGTCAGTGTACCCACCTTTAGTGTCCATCACTGCCTGTGGACGGGTGGTATGATAGATATCATTATCACCATGTTAATATTAACAATACGGTGCAACATCCTATGTAAAAAAAACTTCAACTGATGCAATGAACTGTGAACCCTGATTCATTTCAACAGTTAAAACTTGTGTGAAACATTACAGTTCGCTGAAAGTAATCCATTTAAATTATTATCCAGCCTACCAGATGCTACACATTAAACCAGCCCAGAGCTCACAAAAGGAAACAGTATATGTTTAAAACATGGTTGCCTGTGTCCAACAGAAAGGGAGTGTTTTTAAATGACGAGTTGAGCTTGTAAACTGGGTAAAATTCAGATTATATGAGGGGTTTGGAGTCGGCTGATGTTGGGCTCATTTAGTGTTTAAGGCTCCTTGTGTGCTGACATGCTGGTCAGAAACCATATCGTCAAAGTTTCAATTATCAATATCACCACAAAAAGCAATGAAGTATTAAAATGGATGAATGAAACTGTGTCCAGCTCTCAGTTCAGTTACTACAGTTTACTGCTGGACTGGCTGACCTCTCGCCGTCAGTCATTTGTTTACAACAGAAAGCAAACAAATGTGGGAAGAAAAAAAGGGAAACTTTTAGAAATGTAACTTACAGGAACATGTAGTAAACCTGTTTATGATAAACATCAACAGCACAAATACAAAAGCTTTTAACGGCAAACATCTGCACTGACAGATCAGTGTCTCCTTGTACAACTAACAAACGCTGTGTAAACTAAAAGGAACATATAACCGTATGATGGTGGTATTAAATGGTGATTTGGCTGTAACGGGTGCATGGTGGTGTTGCAGCAGTCACCTCTAATCTGCTTTACAACAAGTGATATCTAGTAAGATCTAAAATGTGTGTAACGGCAAACAAAAGCCAGCCAGGTGCAGCTCTCTCGTGTTAAAACATCCCAAGAGGAGAGGGAGAGACTCCGGCGCTGAATATATTTATCGTCTTTTCCCTGATTTCCCTGAATTTGTCACTAGTTGCTTTTTAGAAGTCACTAAGAGGGTCTGACAAGTTCCTACAACTAGCAAGATAAATGGCAATTGGTGCTACCTCACGTTTTTACTAACAATTAAAATTATATATATACTATGGCACAGAAACCTTAAAATAATTACATTAGTAATGGTGAATTTCTCTGTATCTTTGTGTTCTAGTTGCTATTTTTATCCATCGAACGCAAGTTGAGAATGAATTTGTGGTGTCTTCTGGTTTGTGTGTACTCAGAAATGTTTGAGAGTTGTGCGCCTTCACAAGCTGCTTTCTGATTAAGCTGAACTCATTTATCTTAAACTTAAAACTTATAATCATTTTAGTAAACCTGAAGAGGCTGTTCAAACTTAAATGAACTACAAGGAGGTTATGAAACAGTTTTAATTCATGTTAACTTACATCAACTCAGACCATCAGTGAGAAGCTATTTCTATTTAGTTGTTCTTAATGTTTTTCATTCGGGTCGGATTCCCATTGAAATCAATGAAACGAGGTGGTGGAAGCACTACCGCCTTTGTCCACAGGGGGGCCCACAATCAACACTAAATGAAAATTCTTGTTGCTGCTTTAAGAAAAAGATAAATACAGAGACATTGGATTATGGGGCAAACCAAATAAATTATTACAGAACAGAAAAGAGAGATTTTACAACAAGATCACTGAATGAGTAGAAAACTATGAATGCAGAAACTGGTAAGTTGATGTTTTTTGTTTTCTTATCGAGGTTACAATATCTCATGTACTTCAATTGAACCTCATGATGTTGGTGATGAAGTCACAGACAAATCATGTTTACCATTTCATTGTATGTTTCTCTCATCCATTATTGGCAATAATAGAGTCTCCTTCCCCACCACTATTACGATATTCAGAACCTCAATCCCTCAAATCTGTCACAAAATCACTGTTAAATGATTATATATTTTTATCTTTTATGTATTTGAAGAGAT
>NW_023339696.1:22882815-22883667 GCF_004916995.1 Morone saxatilis | reverse complement strand
TTGAGAGTTGTGCGCCATTCACAAGCTGCTTTCTGATTAACTGAACTCATTTATCTTAAACTTAAACTTATAATCATTTTAGTAAACCTGAAGAGGCTGTTCAAACTTAAATGAACTACAAGGAGGTTATGAAACAGTTTTAATTCATGTTAACTTACATCAACTCAGACCATCAGTGAGAAGCTATTTCTATTTAGTTGTTCTTAATGTTTTCATCGGGTCGGATTCCCATTGAAATCAATGAAACGAGGTGGTGGAAGCACTACCGCCTTTGTCCACAGGGGGCGCCACAATCAACACTAAATGAAAATTCTTGTTGCTGCTTTAAGAAAAAGATAAATACAGAGACATGGATTATGGGGCAAACCAAATAAATTATACAGAACAGAAAAGAGAGATTTTACAACAAGATCACTGAATGAGTAAAACTATGAAGCAGAAACTGGTAAGTTGATGTTTTTTGTTTTCTTATCGAGGTTACAATATCTCATGTACTTCATTGTAACCTCATGATGTTAGGTGATGAAGTCACAGACAAATCAGTTTACCATTTCATTGTATGTTTCTCTCATCATTATGGACAATAATAGAGTCCTCCTTCCCCACCATTACGATATTCAGGAACTCAATCCCTCAAATCTGTCCACAAAATCACTGTTAAATGATTATATATTTTTATCTTTTATGTATTGAAGAGTTAAAGTGGTTTATCAGTTATCTTGGTTTAATATTTAACAACGGAGGAACAAAAAAAAAGCTAGCTTATACTTGCTATGTTGGTATAATGAAGCACAAACTGTAACTCTAAAGTTAGTTAGAAAGTTGTGAGTAAATAAAAACTGCTAGCTTGAC
>NW_023339696.1:22882536-22882715 GCF_004916995.1 Morone saxatilis | reverse complement strand
TCTGTATGTATTGGTTCATGTTTTACAACCCTTTACAACAGCAGCAGCCATACAGGGTTAGTAATATACAAATAATAATTATTTAACAGGCTGTATGTAGTTATATATAGTATATATAGTTCAGGTATCAGTGTTGGGAAGAAAATAATGGTATTGGAGCATCCCTCTCTTGCTTTCCA
>NW_023339696.1:22881903-22882362 GCF_004916995.1 Morone saxatilis | reverse complement strand
GTGGACGGGTGGTATGATAGATATTATTATCACCATGTTAATATTAACAATACGGTGCAACATCCTATGTAAAAAAAACTTCAATTGATGCAATGAACTGTGAACCCTGATTCATTTCATCAGTAAAAACTTTGTGTGAAACATTACAGTTCGCTTGTAGTCGATAGTTTAACCGACAACAGATTGTAAAACAGTAACACGCTATAATCGTATCACCAAGACATGATACCACTGGAAGTAATCCATTTAAATTATTACCCAACCTACCAGATGCTACACATTAAACCAGCCCAGAGCTCCCAAAAGGAAACTGTATATGTTTAAAACATGGTTGCCTGGGTCCAACAGAAAGGGAGTGTTTTTAAATGACGAGTTGAGCTTGTAAACTGGGTAAAATTCTGATTATATGAGGGGTTTGGAGTCGCTGATGTTGGGCTCATTAGGTTAAGGTCCTTGTGG
>NW_023339696.1:22881352-22881893 GCF_004916995.1 Morone saxatilis | reverse complement strand
TGAATGCTGGTCAGAAACAATATCCTCAAAGTTTACATTATCAATATCACCACAAAAAGCAATGAAGTATTAAAATGAATGAATGAAAAGTGGGAAGGAAAGAGGGAAACTTTTAGAAATGTAACTTACAGGAACACGTAGTAAACCTGTTTCTGATAAACATCAGTAGCACAAATACAAAAGCTTTTAATGGCAAACATCTGCACTGACAGATCAGTGTCTCCTTGTACAACAACTAACAAACTCTGTGTAAACTAAAAGGAACATATAACCGTATGATGGTGGTATTAAATGGTGATTTGGCTGTAACTGGTGCATGGTGGTGTTGCAGCAGTCACCTGTAATCTGCTTTACAACAAGTGATATCTATAAGTAAGTAATCTAAAATGTGTGTAACGGCAAACAAAAGCCAGCTAGGTGCAGCTCTCTCATGTTAAAACATCCCAAGAGGACAGGGAGAGACTCCGGCGCTGAATATATTTATCGTCTTTTCCCTGATGGTCACTAGTCACTAGTTGCTTTTTAGAAGTCATTAAGACTG
>NW_023339696.1:22881141-22881317 GCF_004916995.1 Morone saxatilis | reverse complement strand
AACTAGCAAGATAAGTGGCAAGTTGGTGCTACCTCATGTTTTTACTAACAATTAAAATTATACATATACTATGCACAGAAACCTTAAAATAATTACATTACTAATGATGAATTTCTCTGTATCTTTATGTTCCAGTTGCTATTTTTATCCATCGAACGCAGGTTGAGAATGAATTT
>NW_023339696.1:22874893-22880951 GCF_004916995.1 Morone saxatilis | reverse complement strand
AACTACAAGGAGGTTATGAAACAGTTTTAATTTATGTTAACTTACATCAACTCAGACCATCAGTGAGAAGCTATTTCTTTGTAGTTATTCTTAATGTTTTCATCGTGTCGGATTCCCCCTGAAATCAATGAAACAAGGTGGTGGAAGCACTACTGCCTTTGTCCACAGGGGGCCCCACAATCAACACTAAATGAAAATTCTTGTTGCTGCTTTAAGAAAAAGATAAATACAGAGAAATGGATTATGGGGCAAACCAAATAAATTATACAGAACAGAAAAGAGAGATTTTACAACACGATCACTGAATGAGTAAAACTATGAAGAAGAAACTGGTAAGTTGATGTTTTTTTGTTTTCTTATCGAGGTTACAATATCTCATGTACTTCATTGTAACCTCATGATGTTGGTGATGAAGTCACAGACAAATCAGTTTACCATTTCACTGTATGTTCTCTCATCCATTATGGACAATAATAGAGTCTCCTTCCCCCACCATTACGATATTCAGAACTCAATCCCTCAAATCTGTCACAAAATCACTGTTAAATGATTGTATATTTTTATCTTTTATGTATTGAAGAGTTAAAGTGGTTTATCAGTTATCTTGGTTCAATATTTAACATATATATGTAAATAAAAAAAAGTGGCTTATACTTGCTATCTTGGTATAATGAAGCACAAACTGTAACTCTAAAGTTAGTTAGAAAGTTGTGTGTAAATAAAAACTGCTACTTGGACAGTTACAGCTCCTACAAACCGTAAAAGTCTGAAGCAATATGGTGTTGTTGTTTTTTACCTCCTCCACGAGGTAAACGTGACGTAAACTTTGGCACTGATCTCCCGCACTAACACACACGCACAATAGAATCCATCGCTGCCTTTCTCACCTGTTACTCCACCTTCCACCAGCCCTTACAGCGATCACTGTTTCATACTCTGCTTTTAATCAATCTTGTGATCTTCTCCTTAGGCTTTACCCTTCTCTCCAGGCTGGCTTTTTGCTCTTAAAGCCATCAGTTGGGAAGTCTACAAACAGTTAACTAGTCTCGGTAAAGTTAGAGAAACGATTTAACTGCTTTTTATCATTTGAGAGACATGAGAAAAAGCTCAAAGAAAATTTGGATTTGCTGCAATTTGTGTAAAGAGTAAAGGTTTGTCCTGAGACCTAAAAAAACATCCATCCAGGGAATCAATGTGTTAATGTTTGGGTTGTGTTAATTGACACAACAGAAGTGATTTGATGAAAGAAAATGGGTGCATCAAGTCACTTAATAGACTTAAAGGTAAAAATAAAATGCAAATTACAGCTGCTTCTGAACATATAATACAAGGTCTTTAAACTGGCCTCTTGTCCTTCGAGTACATTCAGAAGAGTTGACCTAAAGATTACGTAGGGGTTTCAGTAGGATGAGTGCCCGAAATGAAAGAGGGGTGGGTTTAATGAGAGACTGTTGTGAAAGAGTGAAGGTTAACCCACAACCCATTGAGAGAAAATAGCTGCAGCACCAGCCTTCATGCAGGTGTCGTTTCTCTCTTCCTCCTCATCAGAATTGGCGATCGTGGAGGATTCAATAAGTTTGGTGGTAAGTGACAAAAAAAAAACAACAAAAAAAACTAAAGGTTTGAGTTTGAAGAGTCAAAGCTAAACGGAGGGAAGATCAGTAGACTTAAAGCATGAAGCGGGTCATCATTAAAGTGTGTGATTGTGCTATGCACAGGTAAGAACAGTGTGCTTTAATGTTATCTGAATGGATACAACTCTCAGGTACTCAGTGTTTGTAAATGTCCAGCAGAGGGAGTTATACAGCACATTATGGCTTCAGCTGCTCCGTCTTCTTGGAGCTTTGGTGTTGGAATTTGATGGATGGGAGTTCAGAGCTTTTGTCCAGTCACGTAAGAGTCATAAACCTCGCAGTGTTTGATGGCTTAGATGGAAAAACAAAAGAAATGAGATAAGAAAAGTACGGTACGACGCAGACTTTGCAAACCAGATCCAAGTTGTGGGTCTCATGAATGGACCCAGACAGCAAGTTTCGGTCCGGCTGTTCACAGATCAGTTAAATAGTAAAAACTGGTTTGATTGCACAACTGTGAATTTTATTAGGTATCTGTAACCTGATCCGGTTCACATTGTACTGTAAATAGCGTGTGATTTCAGTGTGGTAGTCCAGTTGGAACAATACACCAGCCGGTATTAGAGCTTAATCACGCAACTCCCTCCTTTGTACGAGTGAACCACGTGCAATGTGTGTTTACCACCTTAATGAGTATGATTGTATGTTATAGGTTTACAGCTGATGTTTGCAGCTGGAGGTTTACTCTTAAGCACCAGTGTTGACATTACTGAGTCATGTTTAAGGTGGTAACTAAAAAATATTTGGCAGTGTATTATGTAGGTTTTACTTACGATGTCGATGTAATTTTCAATATTAATTATGTAATTAGAATTTATGTATAATTATATAGATGTTTTATTACCGTAATTAAATTGTAATTGTTGTTTTTAAGTGGCTCCAGTGCTGCAAACAAAAGCCCTGCAGTTACTATTATAATCTGCATCATTCAAGGATTCAAAAGTTTTATTTGTTACATAAACAAACAATATAAATATGTAGTAAAATAATTACTATAATCATGGATGAAAATATTAAATCAAAAAGGTAAAAATTCTAACATAACACAATATAAATATATGTTTGAGTATTAAATGTGTGTATATTCACCTGGTCTGTAGGTGGTTTGAGTATAAAACATTAAACTCTACACGCAGTATGTCACAGTGCAAATGATCAACGATTCCCAGAAGACAATGTGCTGTACGAGTCAGAGGTCACAGAGGTCAGAGTTCACCGTCCTGATGGTTGGAGGGAGACGAGTGTCTCTCTGTGTTGGGCTTGTGGCTACAGATGAGTTGTGTAGCAGCTGGAATAGTCTTACTGAGGTGGTGGATCTTCTGTTGTAAAAGTCCTGCACAGTGCAGATCTAAAGGTTCGCCACTCTGTACAGCTTTGTGGTCCTGAGCGGAGCAGTTCCCAGACCAGTGGGTAGGCTGCTTTCCACTGTCTCTAGGACCCCCGGAGAGACTCTGATTATTACTTCAGGTGATATTTTACCTTAAATAATAACAAACGTCACAAAATATCAACGATACAAACCCTTTACAGCAGCAGAGTTTGTAGTTTCAGTGTAAACCAGTTGTTCAACTTATGGGTGAAGGTGCCATTATAATGAAAAGTCTATAGATTTACAGATAAACTCTAAAAATACAGACACATTCATTAATGTCACTTATAGTACATGAAATGAATTTACCAAACTCTCGGTCCCATGTGGAATTGAGACTTGAGATCTGAGTTGAAATGTAGAGTTTAACCTTTCACGCTGATACCTGTGCATATCAGTGGGGTGAGATGGCAGCGTCATGGAACAGGTATCACTGCCAGCTGTTTCCAAGAATAGCGTCATCTGGTCAGTTCACAGAGCGACAGAAGAACAACAATAACCTCTGTGCTGAAAAATGATTTGCCTGTTTGCACAGTCACACCAGTTTTATTATCTAAGTGGTTCAAATGTCGTGCTGATGCCAAAGGTTTTTTGGCTTCCAAAGACAATGAAACTTGTGTTTTAAAGAAGGGACTTTTTTTAAATCCAGTTCCAGAAACTCTGGTAAATCCAGCTGCTAATGTCACAGTGTGCAGGTCATCTTCAGCTGACGGGACCTAACGAACCACAACATGCCTCAGGTGTTTCAGTTCACCTCTCTGGAAACTTCAATTGAAGGTGGTTTTTATAAATGGGTGAAGTGTCGCTAACCGTTACTACCGAATAACAAAACGCTCTCAGAATGACAAACATGGTGTTCTTATTTCCAAGATATACGTTGGGACAATTTACAAGAATCCTTTGTTAAAGCTGTGTGCAAAACCAAAGTAGACAAAGGAGTGGATAAATGACAGGGGTTACCATGTGAGTTGAAGGTGTAAATGCTTTTAAAAAAGGGGGATCGTGTTGCACGGTGTTGGAAGAGTTGGTAAAGTTTGTGTGAAAGGAAGAAAAATGCATCAACACAAATGCATTGACTCTGCAAGTGTCATAGAATTAATAACCAAAACCCATGAAACTGTGAAGCTGTGTGAGAGGAGTTATTGTGATACTCCGATGCACAAAATCTACTCGAAGGCAGGCAAGAATGTGGGCAAGCTTGTTTCGTACGCTTGTTCGTGGGGCTTAAAGATAATGTCAGATACTTATTGTCCTCTGCCTACAAATGGTGTGATGAAAGAGGTGATGAAAGAGGTGATGAAAGAGTAACACGGTTGGAAGACAACATGGTGAAAATGCGTCTAAAGTTAAGCACCTTTAGAAAGTACGTGTACATACTGAGTGACAGAAGCTGGTTGGAACAAGGAGATAAAATAACATTTAATATACAGATTTGGTGTTTATGTGTGTTGGGTTTTCATTTATTCTTTTCCACAACTAATTTCTGTTTGTTTCTTTTTTGCCTTCTCAAGGACCAAGAGACCCGGGACATGGAGGACCCGGCTTCAGTAAGTTTTGTATTGTTTTATTCAAACATTATATAAGAAATAAAAATAAAAATGTACAAACAAATGCTGAAACTTAATAAAATAACCTTCCAGACCCACGGCAGGTACAATAATTAAAATCTATACACTATTAGAGCTTTTACACCTCTCAGCAAGTGCAAAAATTAAAATTAAGAAGCTTTGACGAGCCCCTAGAGGGGTCCTGACCCCCAGGTTGGGAACCACTGCTCTGGCTAGTCAGATACTAGCTGCTGGTGGAGAAAGTGGAGCCTTTAGCAGCTAATTCCCCTGAAGGATTTAGTGGAAATCAAACGGGTAACTAAAAGCAGAGATAAGATGATCACGTTGCTTTGTCTGGATGTGTAAATATTGTTGTAGGGCATAATATTTCAGATGTTCTGTTTTAATAGCAAGAAAGCAATGCTTTGTTTTAGTGCTAGTCAGTAATTGTAGGTCAGAATATGAGTCTAACTTCTCCTCCTGTTACAGTGCAAGACCAGGATAACTCTGATAATAACACCATCTTCGTGCAAGGCCTGGGAGACGACTACACTGTGGAATCAGTGGCAGACTTTTTCAAGCAGATCGGGATCATTAAGGTAAGTCATTTATTGAAGTGTATTAATTTATTAACGTGTGTGGTTAACAGACTGTAGAGTGGGACATGGTTGGCCTTCGGTAGCAGAAATGGTCCTGGGATCAAATTCTTTCTTCATTTAAAAATCACAAACTGTTTATTTTCAATTCAGGTCTTCAAATATTCAGATAAACTTTAAAACAAACATCCAGAAAAGTGGGAAAAGTCTAACATTCAGATTTTATTCACAAATATCTGCCCGTATTTTACACATTTTTGCTGCTGGATCATTAATTGTATGCGTCTTTAAAATCTGCGTCTGTCTGTCCTTCCTCTCAGGTCAACAAGAAGACCGGCCTCCCCATGATCAACCTGTACACAGACAGAGAGACGGGGAAGCTAAAGGGGGAGGCCACAGTTTCCTTCGATGACCCCCCCTCAGCTAAGGCCGCCATCGACTGGTTTGATGGTGAGTTGTCGATCCCCATCAAGCTTTGGCTGATAGCTTTTAATGTTAGCTCCCTGATAGCTTCAGAAAGTCCGACAGGGCAGCATTACATTTAAAACAAGGTCCTAAACTCTGTGTTTGGTCTTATTTCTCAGCTGTTTTATTTCTTGCCTCAGTTCAGCTTCTTACAACCTTTCACTCCTGTTTTTCCCCGGAAGGTAAAGACTTCAATGGAAATCCTATCAAGGTGTCTTTTGCAACCCGCAGAGCTGACTTTGGAGGCCGAGGTGGGATGAGGGGAGGTCGAGGACGAGGAGGTGAGCTGTTCTTGAGCTTTTGAAGGTTCGCATTTTGTAATAGCAGTACGAGTTGTTTCCTGTCTCCTTCCGACATTCGGAAACAGCAGTTTATAAAATCATCTCACCACAAGATCCATTCCAGCTGAATCTGGGATACAAGTGTTCTCTTACTGCTATTTCCAAT
>NW_023339696.1:22870792-22874793 GCF_004916995.1 Morone saxatilis | reverse complement strand
GACTGCAAACTGGTTCAGCCAGTTAGAGACCGTAAACAGTGAGCAGCTCACCAAAAACTCTGCTTTACTCCAAAAGAGACAACGGTTGGACTGCAGCCATGAAAACATGCAGAGTTCATACTGGAAACTCTGCACTGGAACAACACGACAAAAAAAACTCCAGAGGAAGCCAAAAATACCATCCAGAGAAAGAGCTTACTGAAACTCGCCTAAATAAATCGGACGGTTTAGATAAAAACGAGAATATCTGATGACACCAGCATGCTAACAGAGTTTATCTTGTTTACCATCTTCGTTCGGTGTGTAACAATAATAACATTGTTAATTAGCACAAAGCGCCCCTGAGGCTGATGGGAAAGTCCTACATTCAAATGTTGACCTGCCAGATGGAGAAAAGGGTCACAGTTCATCCTGAGGGAACATGAACGTTTTGAGTTTCATTAAACTTTCATTCTCTGGGGACTGTAACTTCAGTTTGGATCATTTTATTAAATATTAAACTTATCTATAAATGCATAACATAACCGGAGCATCTTCAGTTCAGTTATCGATTAATCGTTTGAGCTCTGATATCAACAACCAGTGAAGCTCACACAATCTCAGTCTGATATTTACATCCATGTGACTGCGCGCTGATTGTATGCGGTCGTGCAGCGACATTGTAAATCCTGCGTGGAGTTGGTTGGCGTGTTCGTGCTGGCGTCCTGCAGCTGCTGCGGTTTGTGCTTCAGCCAGCAGAACGAGCCGCTGTTGACAGTCAAGCTGCTTTTTTAATTTGATCCGCTGAGTACAAACAGTTTATTTTAGCACCTGAAACGACCTCCTCCACCTCAGGGCGATGCGTTCAGGGGCTCACGGCTGATTGAAGTTGTTATTTATTCACTCACGCTCCTTTCAGTGACTTCCTTTTCATATGTAATATAATGATCTCTTGAGAGTGTGTGTGTGTGTGTGTGTGTGTGTGTGTGGGGGGGGGGGGGGGGGGTATTTTGTTGATGCACTGCAATAAACAGAAGACTGGAGGAGCCTTGGGGCAGTGGGTTCCCAACCTGGGGGTCGAGACCCTCAGTAAGGGTCGCCAAAGCTTCATGTGGGGGCGCGAAGCCTTCTTGATTTTAAGGTTATTAAAGGACAGATAATGTCTGATATAAACTGTTGTTGTCTATGTGCGAGCGTATTTGTGAGCAAGCTGTTTTATTTTAACAGAAAAAGTCTTCTTCCAAGTGAAAGTTTTAAGACATTTAGCCTCTTTTATGAAGCTTTTGATGGTTCAAGGCTCTGACTGATGAATCAGGCTTTCACCAATAGCTGTTTGTTCGATCCTTTCAGGAGTCCGATAAGAACTATTGAATGCCAGCAGACCTATCCTTAGACAAACAGCATGAGTGAAATCAACTGACTAAAATAAACATTATAGAGATTTATGACATGTTCTTCAGTTGTCAGGGCAACAGCTTGTCTACCTCACAGAAATAACAGCTTATAAACGAACCTACAAGGTTTAATTAACGTGCACAGTTCCCTTTTCTCTCTACACACTGTATGAAACATTAAACTGTTATTAGACTTATTATCAGTTCATTTGGGAGCTTTAACAGATTTAAAGAGGAGTGGCAGAGGAACAGGTTTATCAGAGGGAGATCACAACGCTGCCGAGAAGGAAACAGAATGACACGATAATTCTCAACGCTGATGAAAAAATGTTCGACATGTCGTCCTAAAAGCTTTCAACATTTCTGAGAATTATAAGGATTTAAACCTGACTCATCACCGAGCCGTCAGAGAAAACAACCTGCCGACCGATGTGTGAAGAACGTGGTCGGCGAACAACGAGAGCGTCTCCTCGTCTGCAGCAGCAGAAACTTAAAGCTGCTCTGAATATATAAAAGGAGTCAATAAAGACACACAGAGCCAATGTTTGGTTTTATCAACAACTTTCATTTGAAAACCATCACATGCACAATACAAAAACAACTCATAAATAATAAATACACTGAAACATCTGCACAGACGAGAGGCCTCGTTTACAAAAACTCCTCCAGCTGAGGGAGAAATACTGGTTTTATATGAAACTAGACGACCTAACACATACACTGCTAGCATGTCCGGAAGGAGGCTAAATATTAAGCTACATTTTGGCGATGGAAAAACTGGTGTTGGCATTTTTAAAAGGATCCATTGACCTCTGACCCCCAGATATCTAAATATCTGAATGAAAATGGGTCCTATGGGAACCCAGGAGTCTCCCTTTATGTTGACCTCATGCAGTTTTGGGGAAAAACCTTTACAGCTTTTTGAATGTGGTGTAAATGTTTTATTTTACTGGAATATTTCTGCAGACCGGTGCAATAAAATAATCAATAATTCCCCTCAGATGCATTAAAACTAAACTAATGTGTGTGTGTGTGTGTGTGTGCTGATACACAATGGTTGTCTGTAAATGGGGAAACAAAATAGAACCAAGTTGTTAAGTTGTTATTCCAGCCTGGTTTTGTGTGTCAGCTAAGGTTACACACACACTTTACGCTGCTAGTTGTGTGTTGGTTATATAACCTGCTGTGTTAGTGCTCGCTCCGGCTACAATCACCGGCCCCCCCTGATCTCCTCAGGTTGACAGGTGAGAGTCGGGCAAACGAGTCCAATTAGAGTGACACAGAAAAAATCCGACCGCAAAAAGCAAAAATGATTTTCTGCTTTTGTTTTCTTTTATATTCACAGGAGCGGCTTCAGTTGAGTTTCTGTTATTAAACCTGTTCAAACCGAGGCCTCGGGCCAACAACATGTCAGTATCTTTATCCTGAACTTTAACCTGTGGAGTTTGCTTAGTCAGATTCACTGAACTGTCTAATGGCATCTGGAGAGCAACAGCTGCATCATTAAAACCACCAAACTGCCATTAAACCGATCAGTTTCGCTCCATTAATAGAAAACTTTCATTCATTAAAATGTCACAGAAGAGTAAAATTTCAAGCCCTGCAGACGGAAACAAGAAAATGGTTTGAAGTGAAGGGAAACACTGAAAGTTGGTCAAAGACGAATTATAACGTAAAGAAAATCCCTTTAATGACAAAAACAACACCAGGTGGATCTGTTCATGAAACACTGATAACACTGAGGACCCGATCAATAATCAATCGTTAATAGGTCTGTGAATGGAGGACTATATAGATTATGTAGTAGAGAATGATGAGTTATGACAGAACTGGTGATTATTTCATCATCATTCATCACTAAGAAATCCTGTGTTACTGTAAAAAGACTGTTGATTCCTTCCAGATCACTGTACAGTGTCAGTGTGTGTGCACTGGTGGATCAGGACAGAATAAATTTAGTTTTTTTTAATAGTTTTTAGTTCAGTTCAGAGAGTTTACTCATTTTTATTAGTTTCAGTGTTCATTTTAGTTTCTTTCATTATAAAAGTTAGTATTTAATCAGAAATAACTCGTATAATACAAACACCTTAAGCTGACATTTCCTCTGTATTTTTTTTTACTTTATCATTTTAGTTAGTTTTAGATTTTTATTTCAGCTCACCAAAATTGATTTCAGTGAAACCTGTTTACTACCTACCTACCTATAACTAGACTAATTTGTCTATCGATCAGATGATGAATCAGATGTTTAATGAGCTCACAGGAACTTTAAAAGAAACACTGACTGATGGGGACTTTAATAAAGTCCAAACTATGTATTAATGAGTCCTTAATTATTGATTCACTCCTTAATAACACTCCAGGACTGAAACTCACACTCAGGTTGTTCTAAACGAGGCCGCGCTGTGCAAACACCGGACTGAAGTACACCAACAAGAGCTAACTGAAGGAGGAACAGGGATAGTCACATTTCTCTACACACTGGTTCAAAGTGAACAGTTCTATAAAAGGTGAAAGGTCACGGGCCCGGGATGGACGACGGTACACACACTGGGCTTTGTGTCGAGGTTTGTCCTTGGTGGGTGAGTTAGTAAGGACGACCCCTCCGCTCCTGCCTGCGGTCCCCCC
>NW_023339696.1:22870182-22870678 GCF_004916995.1 Morone saxatilis | reverse complement strand
TGTGTGTGTGTGTGTGAACAGTGAGCGTTGGTGAGACGTCGATGTCAGCAAACACCTTTCAGAGACGCCCTGGTCACACAGTATGCAAACATTCATTCCTGTGTCATCGTGTACAAATACAACATTTTACACTTCTGGTCACTTTACCTGTGAACAGACATCAGGACCTTTGGGTTTGGGGGTACCACTATTGCCTTTAATTTGACATTTTGAGTCTAATTGCTCTTGTAAAGTTTGTATTTCATTATATTTTTTCTTTTACTTCATTAATGTGTTAGGTTTCTCCATGTATCTGCACTTATTCATGTCTTTGTGCTGCTGTAACATCCACATTTCCTCTCTTGAAACACAAATCAGTGTAGTTACTCCGACAATGATTCCACTGAAGAGAACTGATTTTGCTGCAGATTTTGTCCATTTTAAACACTCGTGTGAACTAGGAATTCAGTACTAAAAAGACTATAAATCCAGACTGCTGTGTTATCGCGATGACACC
>NW_023339696.1:22863697-22870082 GCF_004916995.1 Morone saxatilis | reverse complement strand
CTGACCATGAAGAGCTTTGTAGGATTTTAAATTCTAAAACAGGAGAAGGAGCTCTATAAGAAGAGGAATAATTATTATTTCAGTTTATATTTGGTCGTTGGGAGCGACAGCAGGTTTCAGTGTGGTTTGTTTTAGGGTTAATTTACATTCAGATCATTGAAACTGCAGCGTTTCCAACTCATCCAATCAGTGTTTAGATGGAGCTTTATTTCCTTACGGGCAGAGTTTGCTTTCAGTTAATCGTCTGTGATGATGACTCACCGACAGATCGCTGCACTAACAGTTACAATGGAACTTCAGTGGGAAGCAGCAAATGTACATTTACACAAGTTCTTTATTTGACAACCTGGGAATCTTCCTCCAGAATGACTGAACCCACCTTTAAATAATGTGAATGTTCTACGTGGATATTTACATTTTCTGCTACTTTCATATAGAAAAAAAAAAACAATAAAACAAACAATATGAAGTATTTTATAAATTAAACTACCAAACATCCTGATAGAATGAGCTCAAACTGGGCCAACAGTAAACTGCTGCTTAAACACATCCAATAATAATAATCCAATAAGAGTATAATATGTAAAGTCGTTGACAGCGCCACCAGCGGCCATTCAGTGAACTGCAGTCAGCGTCCAACAGTGAACGCTGTAAAATAACTGACAATCATATTTAGAGTAACGTTACTATCTGCAATACTCCTATATGTTATTTGGACCGTTAGCGCCATACTACTAACTAGCTCGCCGTTCACAAATCAGCCATCAGCCAAACATAAACAATATGGTTTTTGATTGATTTTTATTTGAAAGAAACTGTAAATTAAACTCGGTCTACAGAGTGTTTATGTAACAGCACTCATGAGTTGTGACAGGTGAGTAAAAACACACCTGTAAGGTGTAAGAACCTCTGACTGGCAGTCGGACAGCAGTCACTCAGTGTGAGTTTTGTGTAGAGATGCAGGAATGTCGACAGGTGAGATTAATGCCTGCTGGTGCTGCTCCCGTCTGCCAGGGGTCACCTGACTTCCTGAGTATCAGTACAAATCCCTATCCTCCCCCTCGTCCTCCTCAGCTGAGTTCAACCAGCTGGAAAGACATCAACGTTTTTAAATCAATAAACATGAGCACTGGAGCGTAGACTGAACTCATCAAATGGTTTAAACAGTAGAGGAAGAAGATTGTTATATAAAAGTACTAATACTGTAATGTACTCCATTACAACGGGCACTTAAATTCACTCATTTTCTTTAAGTTGATTTTATATAATTAAAATAAATGTAAGTGTGGCTGAGTCATAAAGCTTCAGACTTCAGTTTATTAATCATCATAAACACAAATATGCATCCAAATAATTCTTAATGATCCCCAAAGTGTAAAGATCTGCTGTCACGTGCAGCAGCAGGAACAATTAGATTAGATACAGAAAATTAATTGTCAAACCCTTTAAAATTAATTATAAATTGTTTTTTATCGTACGTCTGCTGTTTTGGATAAAATAAAATAAAATTTAAAGGAAGATGTAACATTTGTGATGGATTTAAGTTAGTCTGACTTATTATTCAGATAAATTCTGTTCACACATTTTAAATTAGTTTAAAGAAATGCTGCATATGAGTGTAACTAGTTCAATTAACTTAATTTACCAACAATAACCAACAATAAATACTTAGTTACTTTTACTCAAATCAAATATCTTTCCTGCTTAAATTGTTCGAGTTAATAAACTTAAATGGTTCCAGTTTCTTCATAAAGTTTGAGTTGAACTAACTTATTGTGTTTTAATTACTTTATATAGACAATAAAGACAAGAAGACACAACTACACAGTTTCATTACAATGTATTATATCATGTTTTTAAATGTAAATGATCCTGTACTTGTATAGAGTCTTTCTAGTCTTCTGACCACTCAAAGCACTTTTACACTACAGCCACATTCACACATTCATACAGTCATACAGTGATACAGTTTGGGGTTCAGTATTTTGTTCAAGGACACTTCGACGTGCAGCTGGAGGAGCTGGGGATCGAACCACCAACCTTCTGCTCACCTGCCTCCAGAGACCTTAATATGTAAAACCTGATTAGTTCAAATTTATTAAGGCCAACAATTAAAGCATGAAAAAAGTTTTGAGTTTCAGTGACTCATTTATTGTCGAGGTAAATCAAATTGTGTTTAAAACTAGTAAATATATTACACTCAAATTTAAAATGTGTTACAATAACTGATTAAAGTCACTTTGAATCTTCTTTAAACAAATGTTTCCACTTAAATTTAATTTACTCAATCAAATTATGACATAACCCGTAAAAACAATTGACGTACGAAAAAAAAAATAATTTTACAATTAATGCGATTCCCATAACGAACAACCGCGCACGCACACCACTCTCAACTCTTAGACACGGTACCCCACCTCCATACTCATCAATTAGTCCCCACCATCCCACCCCCACTCCGACCCTATACCACCACACTCACACCTCCGCTCTATCACTCTCGCATCACCTCCCCCTCTACCAACCCTCAGACGCCTTCACTCTACAACTCTAACACACCGCTCCCGACCATTATTCGTTGGTTTAATTAATGGAACTTATTTTATTAAGATTTGCTGTTTACAGGCATTTACAGAGTAAAAAAGTGTCAATAAATGTAAAAACTTTTCACTTTTGAACTCAAACTTGAGTTGTTGACTATGTTTGCTGTGTGAAACAGGTGAAGTTCTTCGGGTGCTCGGGGTGTCGTTGGACAGGTAATGTTTTGTCACGTGAGGGGGATGGAGAGGGTGTTTGTGCTGGAGGTAGAGACAGAGATGAGAGAGGGAGGGCAGAAGGAGGATATTATTTATGTGGCTGAGGTCCGATCATATGAAACATTCAAGTTATGACCTTTCTTTCAACAGTGATCCTGTGTGGCGACTCTGCTGGACTATGCCTTCACACCAAGTAGGACCCCCCCTCGCCGTACGCACCTGAACCAAAATAATGCCTTTATTTGAACTGTTGAGTCGAACTAAACAGGGTACTGCACTGATATTACTTTGTTAGATTAACTTAATTATCTTGGTAAAGGTCTTTTATTTGCGTGTGATATTGAACCTAATTAAAAAAGAGTACAGGTTACTTTTAGCAACCTATAAATAACTTTGATGAACTTAATTTTATTAGTAAAATAAACCTAATCACACATCTGAATCTGAATTAACTCCATTAAACTGATGCCAGGCTACAACCTCCAGTATAGGATCTTTGAATTATGTCACAGTAGAACATGTGAGTACAAATCCTGTGTTCAAAACTCAACTTTTTTACAAGATTGTAGCAATAATAAAAAAATAAAAAAACCAAAGTACTGAATCAAAATATTCATGAAGAAATTTTATGAAAATGATCTGAAAGGAAATCTATGTTGAGTAAAGTTTTTAAAACTCTGAAGTAAAAAAGTCAGATTTCTATAAAGCAAAAACATTAATTAAAGTCTGCAGAGTAACTACAGTAACAGGAACTATAGTTGTCAAAAAACAAACACTTGATTATTAGTTTTGTCTAATATGCAGCTTTGTGCGAAAGGCATTAAAGTTAAATAATACTGTTCTATTTTTCTATTTATAGCTGATAATTATGAGTAAAATAACCGCTGTCAATCACTCTCTGCATTAATCTCTATTAATATATCTAATATCTAACGTCTCCATTATTTATGATGATTTATGTGTTTTTTTTAATAAAATTGTTTCCTTATTGTGAAAAAAACCCTCCATATTTAGTCTTCTGAACTTCATGTGTATTTGATCTGTTGTTGAAGTTTCTGTATTTATTGCAGTTTGTTGGATATAAGATGTTAGATTGTAAAACAGTAACGTATGTGAAGCTTTATCTTTACATGTGATTGGCATGAAAGCATGAAACTGATGCAAAATCATCACGTTTAAATATTTATGAATTAGTTTTAAGTCGTCCAGAGCTGAGATATTTTAGTGTGTGGTAAAAACCCTTCAAACCACTTCATTATCCCTTATGAGGGACTGAGAGAGTTTTTTCTTTTACTATAAAATTTTGTTTGTTTAAAGTGAAATATTTTAACATATTGTCTTTATTCTTATCTTATTTAACCAGTTCTAAGGATGTTTGGTATCTTGTGTTTGGAGAAATTAGTGTAAATGTGGTTGTTTTAAGGGCTAACAGGGTGTGTCCATTCATTTTAAACATTTCACATTAACATTTCTAAGGAAAAGGTCTCTCTAACAGTAACAAATGTGATCTGATAGTAGACTAAAGGTCATGATTTAGAGTTTTAGGGATATTTGTGGCTTTAAATACAGATCCTTAGTGTCTATTAAGGGATGTGAGGATGAGATTAAATGTGAGTAATAAGTGTTTTTGAGATGAAAGTACTTTCTTGTGTTCCATATTGGAAAGTATTTGTTACTCGAAGTGAAATGATATATTAATTTATTCTTCTTTTTAAGGATGTTTGGCATTAATTATCTTAAGGAATGTGTAATTTTATATCTTAGAGCCACTTTAAATGGAATAAGTCTCTTTAATGTGTATAATTATGTAATTTAATCCTTGATGGACCAGGACCACGTTTTGTAGTAAAGTTAAAGTTAGTAAAGTCATTAAAAGGAACTTTAGTTTGTGTTAATGAGGTTGTGGATATATTAGATATATAACAGGAACCAAGGTTTTAAAGGATGTTCAAGGTGACTGTACAGTGTTTACAGTAGGTGGGTTTCAGGTTAACATGGAGCCACGCCTCATTACATTACAAAACAATACTGAGAAAAAGGAACATGTTGACTGACCGATTGGTCATCCAGAAAATCTTTTGTTACTCAATGTTTGAAAGTGGAAAATCAACTCAAGCAGGGTGATTTTTATAGATTAAATCAATAACATTATAGAGTTTTTACAGGCTGAGTAGTTCTCCTTCATGACGAGTTTAACTTCTGCTACTGTCTTGTGTTTCTAAGTCATGTTTGCTCCCAAAGAACCCAGAGCTTTTAATCCCAGGAACTAGTTTTTCAAGGAACTAAAAGGTTCAATTGTTGTTGCTTTAAGTAATCGACCAAAGTTCCCCAGAACTTCATGTAGACGCTGGGTCCTGGTTTATCATGGAATATATATAATTTTAACTGTTAAGTGTCCAAATCTCAAATAATGTGAGCTTGCACACACAAAATCCATCATAGTTTTGAGTCTTTATTTCTAAAAGTGTAGTGACTTATTCAGACTATCAGGGAAAAGGTGAGAATTATATTCAAATATATTAAATTGTCATTAATTTCCATGAATGCTGCCAACAGCACCAAGGTCTCTACCTCTCCTCTTGGGTCGTGTACAGTCTCTGCATCAGGCTGTTCCTTCAGCTTATATGTAAATAGTTTGAGCTTGTAAATATTACAATTTTTTATTTTTTATTATTCCTTCTTTTGTAGATTTAAAACATAACTTTTTTTGACTTTATATATAAAATGTTCCTGTAATTAGTGATCAATACCTCCTGCTGCAATCTGTGTGCAATTTCATCCTTAAGAAAAAGGTTTCTATATATACTTTTAATGTTTTTAGTATAATGCGACACATCAAACATAAGACAGTATATAAAAGGTGTATATATTGCACATATAACTGCTGTAACAAGTTAATTTCCCCAGTGTGGGATCCATAATCCTCTCTTATTACAGCACTGTGTACCAATCAGAAACAGGTTTACTGTGATGGTTATTGATCAAACTTAACTCAACTCAACCAATAATTAAAACTGATTGTGGCCAAACATTAAAGGATGAGTTCAGTATTTTATTCAGATATAACAGAACTTCCAAAGCGGGCCAGAGACAATGATGTTAGAGTTATTATTTATTATGTATGTACATATATTTTTAGTCTGGGACAGTTGAAGGTAGAAGTCAGGATGGGACACTGAGGGTATGTGCTGCATATTTTATAAGAAACACAGAATGTCTGTGCAGAACACATATGTTAACAATCCTCTGAAAAGGCGGTAAAACCCGTTAGATGGGACAGCAGACGGCACGTTGCTCAACTACAGACGGATCCATTCACACAACATGGCAGTGTGTAAAAGGTGGCTGTTAAAAGACAAAGACATGCAGAGTATGTCAACACCCAACTAATAAATAACAGCACTGTGTGTCAATAATAATAACTATCATTATTGTAATTAAAACGTTTATGTTGACACTACAGCTGCTGTCACTAAAACACTCTTATTTTTTCGATTAGCTGCACGTTTACATACATTGAATGGAGCATATTGATGTTCACACTCATGACAATGTCACATTAAACATGTATATGAATGAAATATACAGTGTTTTGATATGAAAATAAACAATAAAATACAATTAAATAT
>NW_023339696.1:22860173-22863597 GCF_004916995.1 Morone saxatilis | reverse complement strand
GTTTTTATGTTGAGTTTTAGCGTTCTGTGACTATTTAAATGAGTAGAATGACTGAATACTACGTTTTGCTGTTAATACGTACTGTGAGTCGATACAATTGCCATTCAATTGTTTTTACTGTACATATAAAAATGTCTTTACTATCAAAATAAAGGCATGAAAAGGCCCCAAAAATACCTTTAAAAAAAAGCTATCTGATGGCAACAACAGAATCATTTTCTTTTAAGGTATAAGGTCAAAACAGTGGCGCGACCCGTAATCTCTCCACTGTAAACTCTAATAAAGACAGACATTAAAAAAAGCACTTAAAGTCCTTAAAACTGAAGCTCTTCCTCCATCCTCTCTTCTCCTCTCCTACTTGATCCGGATCTCGAAGCAGAGACAGTTGCAGGAGTCACACTCAGGAGGCTGACAGGTGCAGGCACAGTCCCATTTGACACACTGGAGGAGAAACACAACACGTCACTACAATGATGCTTTTACACTTCTGAGCTTTCTGCCAAGGAGCACTGACACTTTACCAACAGACAGAAACAAAGCGTGTGCCAGGAGTATCGCTTTAAAGCCTCGAATTTGGCTGATGGCTGGTTTTTTGAAGCCATTAGGGCTGATTGGCTGCACAGATTCGTACTCTCCAGTGAACTGTCTACCACAGCCGATAGATAACAGATCAAATTAAGTTGAATTTGTTTTATTTTACAGAAAATGTGCCTATTTAGAAGTAAAAAGTCTTACAATTAACATCGTTGTATGTATTTATCAACCACAGCAACACGTCTACTTTTAATTAAACGTCTTCCAGGACAACGTGGATTACTTCCAGGATATTTGGTCATTTTAATACATTTCCAGGTGTTTCCGTGACTGGAAAACTGGTCTCTAAATGTCCAGGTTTTCCAGGATGAGCCGTGTCAATAACACCTAATGTGCTTTGTATTAAGGTGCTAATGGAGGCTGTGTGTTTGGAGGTTACTCACAGAAGGATCGGGACACGAGCTGGAGCGACAGGAGTTGATGGTCGGCAGGCTACAGTCACACACTTCTGCCAGTCTGAAGCACTGCTCACATATGGAAACGTCTGGACAGCAATCCCCACACTCTGAGGAACAACGGTCCTTCGGGAGAGAGAACACAGAACTCAGCACCACTGATATACACAGCAGAATATAAACCAAACTGTTTGTATTTCTGTTGAGTTAAAGGCAACGTTAAGCATTAAGCACAATGATTAAAACATTTCCAGCTACTGTATCGACAAATCCAAGGTTGTGTTATGAGGAATATTTAGATATGAGTCTGTTGATGTGTGTACTGAATAAAACCCCTCACTTTTTAGTGCTTACTCAGAGACATGTTTGTACCATTTTAGGAAAAGTAGAAGAAGTCTCATGTGCCTAAAGACTGAATATAATGTGATAACAAAAACACACTTTTGATTGAAACTCTGAATTTAATTTTATGAGTATTTTATGAGCACAAATAGGTTGAGAAACAATAAATAATATACCTGTATAATGCTGAATGTCACCTGAAGTTAAAAACTATTCTCTTTCTAACGTAATATAATGTATAATATTGTTTTTAAGAGGGAACAGATACAAATACTCAGCAATTAAGTGCGTTTTTCTGCTGAGTTATTTTGTATTTTTCATTAATTTGTCTTTGTTATGTAGATTTAATGTTATTGTGTGATCTTGGAGCTCCCTCTGCAGTCTGCCTCAGTTCAACCACCAGAGGACGGCAAATAAAAACCTTTTCACATTCTCCACACAGTGTGATCAGGAGAAAGCTCAGTGGGCCAGCAGCACCAACCTTAAGGCAGAATCGGACCCACAGCCCGATCCCCAGGACGAGCATGTAAAGGCTCAGAGTAATCATCAGCACCGCGGGGAGAGGGATGGCGAGCCCCCAGATAGGCAGCACCTGAGGAGCACCGAACCACACAGACAGTATAAACATCAGTATATATTCTGAATGGTGTCCAGGTGAAAGGATCCTCACTCACTTGCATTGTCTCTTCCTGAGAGGACATCTTCAGCCGGCACCAGGCTCACATCTCTGGGAATTCAAACACATTATTACGTTTCCAGGAGCAACAGTGAGAACAACACTGAACAACAGCAGAAATGTACAAGAAGCTTGGTTGTTTTGAGTCACTGAGTAATGTTATATTGTTGTACTGATATTTTAACTCAAGAAAACGATCCAGGTTAAATACTATTTTCCAAAACTGCACATGAAGAACACAACATTGGGATTATTTGGACAGATATTGCGACACGATTAGTGTAGGAATGATTGCAACACACATTTAAATGTTGTCTTAAATCTGGAGAACAAA
The DNA here is from genome assembly GCF_004916995.1 of Morone saxatilis. Lineage (NCBI taxonomy): Eukaryota > Metazoa > Chordata > Actinopteri > Moronidae > Morone > Morone saxatilis. The sequence goes on along the minus strand of NW_023339696.1, from coordinate 22,861,256 downwards.
AATTAATTTAATTAAATCTGTGCAGCTCTATAATATTTAATTATAAAGCTGCTTTGTCACATATTTTAGCTTCATCAAATAACTGCAGCTTAATTATTGCAATTTCAATAATAAAAACATTAATGTTAAATATTATATATTATGTAGTAATGTAACACTGAAAATGTGCACATTTACTTCTGCTTTTGTTACTTTAAGTACATTTTCCTGTTAATACTTCTGTACAATTATGAATGCAGAACTTTTATATTGTTGTACTGGTACTTTTACTTCAGAAAACTATACAGGTTAAATATTATTTACAAAACTACAAGTACTAATCTTTAATAAACATTATATTTATTATATTTACCGGATACCAAAATAAAAGCTTGACATCCGGTTACAAAGAATACAAGTATATTATCCGTTAATAATCAGTATTTGTAGTGAGGAATAATCCCTCCCAGAGTTAAATCTTTATTAAACGTTAATAAAATAACAGTTTTGTACAAATAAAACAAAGAATAAAGGAGTTTATGATGTTTTTACGTTAGCTACCAACGCTAACTCCTTACCGTTCAGTTCGGTCCTGCACCGTAACGAGTTAATAACATTAATAATATAATAAATACAGACAGTATGTTTGAAATAAAGTCACATTCCCGCTGTTTTTTATCGTTAATTGTTATAAAAAGAGTCTGCAGCTGGAAACAAACGAGGAGCAGCTAACGTTAGCTCCGGCGGTAGCTACGTGGTTGCCATGGAGTCAGACGGGATCTCCGAAGGGACAAAAGAGACGGCACGGAAAGGCGAAGCGGAAAGTGAACGGCTGTACTGCGAGTTTGTTCAGGAGAATAAACTGTATAAATATAGGAAGAGTTGTGGAAAAGTGGATTTTATACATTTAAATATATTTTAAATCTAAATTAACTCATAATTTTTAATAATAATTTATTTAATAATGTATTTTTATTGCTTTTGTTTAGCTTAAATTGATGTTTTCATATTTTGTTTTAATTTTAGGTGTCTGAGTATCTAGAAAAGCACTTATAAATAAAATGTATTATTTAATAAAGTGCCATTATTTAAGATATTTAACTT
>NW_023339696.1:22859487-22860085 GCF_004916995.1 Morone saxatilis | reverse complement strand
TTTAACTTTTGTTTTATATTTATAACGTTTCTTACATTTCACACATTCTACTTGTTTGTTCATTAACATTTAGTATTTATATTTCTGCCCCCTAAACTATAAATGCATAATATTGCACTAAATTAAGATCTACAGGTTTCTGTGTGATTATTATAAACAAATAGTGTAAAATAAGTTTATAAATTCACCCACACATAGAAAACAGGACATGCTTATCAACTACAGAAATTTTATTGAACCAAATGTGGATTTTTGCAAAATCAAAATAAGAAGAAACAGGCTTGCTCTGCGTCGTTCAGTCACAGTACGACCTGGCCATGGCTTCGATCTTTAAATCAGCAACACGAACATCTTAAAACGGGCATTTATAAATTATTGCATCTTACTGTAAATTAAAAAGATTCAAGTGTCCATAACCACACCGAGTTAAACCGCCACTGAACGCCTCGTTTAGCTTTAATACTTAAAAGTGGCAGCAAAATAAAATAAAGATCTGGAAAAATGTGCCATTAAATAAAAGAGCAAACAAACAACCGTTGGACGTGATGAGACGGTCGGCGCTCTGTAACCGGAGAGCAGCTGGGCGTGTAAACAACGC
>NW_023339696.1:22853846-22859435 GCF_004916995.1 Morone saxatilis | reverse complement strand
CCCACTCCTCCCACTGCAGCCTTTGTTCTCCCCCCGCCCCCCCCACATCCCCCATGACACCACTTCACTCCAACATATGGACACTCATCATTTTATTGAAACACCTTTAAGTACAAAACAAAAAAGTTACATGAAACGGTGCCTCGTCGCGGCACGAGAACCTAAAAAGAAAATTAAAAAAGGAAATAAACGAGGGGACGAAGAGGGAGGAGGAGGAGGAGGTGTGTGTGGCCGGGTCGTCACCACTCGTCCCTGATGTTGTGTGGAGCTGCGGTGGTGCGTCTTTGAGAGAGCGAGCCTGCCCCCTGGTGTCGGAGGGGGGCGACGGTGTTACAGAGTCCCATGTTTGTCAGAGGTAATTCACGTGTTAGCTAAGAGGAGCCGGTGGGGCTGCGAGGGGGGAGAGAGAGAGCAACAGCAGCACATAGGAGGGGGGAGGAGGAGGAGGAGAGGGTTGGGGGTCGTTTAATGGCCTTCTAGGAGAGAAGGGGGGAGAGCTAGCAGCTTCTAGAAGCCGTGGACTTTGAGCTGCTCCTCCTTGGCCAGGTCAACCTACGAGAGAACAAAGGGATCGGTTAATGAAGACGACCTCACGCGTGATACAAACGGGAGCAGAGCTGCTGCGGCGACACCCACCTCCATGATGAACTGGCAGATATTCTTACGCTGGTCTCCCTGAAGCTGGATCACTTCACCATACTCTGGGTGCTCAATCACTGTCCCATTGCACGCAAATTTCTGTTGGGTCAAAAAACAGACGAGTTAAGAAGCAGAAGACGCAGAACAACAGATATATTCGGAGTTAAAGCGCTCCGGGGAATACCTTCTTGAAGGCCTTGACTAGCTTCTTCTTGTCATAGTCGGCGGCGATGCCCTGAACAGTGGTGAGGGTCTTCCTGCCGTTCCGCTGTTGGATTCTTATGTGGATGTAGTCCTCAGTCCCGGCTGGGAGGCGGTCATCACCCTTAGTTGCATCAGCAAAGGGGTCTGCAGGAGGAAGGGGGACAAAACACCGTAAACACAACTCACTTAAACCCGCTACTGCGAACACAAGACCGTAATGAGCTTTTCACGTCATTAAATCACTGTTCCGCTCTTCGCTTTAATCTCGTTTCACATCCCAAAATGTTCTGTGTTTAACTCCACTGCAGCACTCTGACTGTTCCTGCGTATTAAACGTGTTTTCATGAATAAATCGCCCCGTCCCGTCCGTGTTTATGCGACCTCCATCTTCCTCCTGTTGTCGTTAGAAAGGGGTCATATTTCAGACACACTGCGCATGCGCACGGGCTAAATATACAGCTTAACAGCTTATTAGCAGCGTTAGCTCCCCGATGCTAACCGGGCGGCGCGGCCTGGAAGTCAAAAAAAAACACAAAAATAAACAACAACAGCTGTCGTGACACTGTGAGTTCTGTTCATACTGCGCGAGCCACCGCTCAGAATCCGGTTTAACGGAGAGAATTTACCGTTAAACGTTTAGATCGCGTTAACAGGAAGATGTCGGTGTAATGGCGGCCGTTTTACTGTTAGCGGGCCTGCTACGTGAATAAAACCTACAGGCCCAGACTGTCCGTTTGAGACGACAGAAATTCACCCGAGAGCCACAGATTGGCGTTAAAGTGGTTACTTAGAAGGAGAGGCGTCGTTATAAATCGTCCAACTCTGGTTTAAAACCCACAAAACGTCGTCGTTAGGGGAGAAGCGACCGTTAGCCTCGCTAGCGGCGCCCTTCCCCCACCTCGTCTGCAGTTTCAGTTCGATTTAATGAAAAATAAAATTAATTAAAAACAACTCACCAAAAGATTGGAGGTTCTGGATACCGGACATACGATAAGATTTGCTTTCCTTTCGGATGATAACTTGGTTAGAGCTGTTCGTCGGCTGACTTTGACCCTTTTTTTGTGTCGTTTGAGGTTTTTTCGGCTGATTCACGGAGGCGGGAATCTCGCTCTGCTTCAACGGCTCTCACAAAATGGAGCTCCTCGAGCCTCGTACGGTTGGAAAACAAGCCTTTATAGCCCCGCCCCGAAAGTGTCGTCAGCGCGTGATGACGTGAGTCCCCCCGGCCGGCGGCGCCACGCCCTATTGTTGCTCAACTTTACTGGAAAGCTGACGTCATCGCGTAGACGCCTTAGAAAATGGCCAAAAAAACATTTCCGGAAGTAGTTTAATTGTTGTCTTCTTATATTTATTATTACTGTGTATTTATTTTTATTTATTGTTATGTTGTTTTTATTTCTTTCTTATGTACGGAAGCCTAAAGCATTCACTTAAAAAAATATTTTTTTGTTTGTATTTCGGAGTAAATATTTTTTGGTTTGTTTTTCTGAGTTATTATTTCTGTTTTTCAGACAAATTTTTTGGGATTTTCTGAGTTTTTTCTTTTTTCTGATTTTCAGACTAATTTTTGTTCTGAGTTTAGAGAGCATTTGAAACAATAAACGCATTCATTCCTTTATTGAGAGCTCGATTTAACGGAAACAAACATGACCGGCTTGTTTAGTTCAATCAAGTTTTACTTTGATCTGGGTTTAAGACACTGGGAGATAGTCCTGTCTTTAAGTCATATAGATGGTATTATTTTTTTTCATTGAAGGGGTGTGTCGACTCTACGCAAGGACACCTGAGGTAGATAGTTGAAGATGGGGCATGTATGTGCGGGCAGGAGTCACCATAGGTCCATGGAGTCACTGCAGGTTGGAGGTTCTCACAGGAGTTCAAAGTATCTCCATAATTCAGAAAAAAAATACTCTGAAAACAGAAAAAAATAAGTCAGAAAAACAGAAAAGTTTTTTCAAAAAAACAAACCAAAAAATAAATTACTCAGAAACACCGGACTTTTTGTTTTTGTTTTCAAGTGAATGCAATAGGCTTCCGTATCACTAACACAATACTTCACATTACAGTTATACACAGGCTTATCGTATTACACTTTATTATATTTGATTGTATTTTATCTTTGCACTACATTCCCCTGTGCTGCTCTGCCACATTTAGTGGATCAATAAAGCAACATCTCCTCTTATCTTACCGTTATTTTGTTTTCTTAAAGGAATTATAACTTTATGAATTAATATAACATTATATAGACTTCAATGATGCCACACTAAGTAGAAGCTGTTATAGAAACAGAAAATAAGAGTTATATGTACACTATATACACTTTTTATAGATATATACACAGGTATGTTTGATGGAGCATTTATATATATATATAGTTAAATAAATATATAAAATATTGTCTTGAAGGATTATGGATGAAATTACAGGGTAGTTCCATAGTGTAAAAATAAATCTAACTTTAAAGGGTATGTATGTGACAGTGATTTTAAAAATAAAATGTACATATATATGTATAGGAATAAATAGGATAAGTCTCTTTATCCTGATATTTATAGTCTATATTTCCTTTATATGTCTGTTGTATAATTTTGTCCTGAAAAACAAAATTAAAGTAAAAACAGATTGACATTCACGAGATCTACCTTTTTAACCTGCTTTTAATAGATTTTTACTTATTTGATCTGTGTTTTCATTAATATTCTAGTATTTTAATATCTATTTATTACTTTAATACATTTAACTCCCTTATTATTTTCTCATTCTTAGTTTTCATCTTTTCCTTAAAAATCTAAAAATCAAGACACTGGACGCAACAAAAATACTTTTTTTACTAAAAGAATAAATTTTATTTCAGCACTGTAAGTCATTTCCCAACCAGTACAAACATGACTGCCATCTTTTGTCTCTTTCTGAACCATTCCTCCCCTCCCTCTGTGAGATCAGACCACCAACAGCCAGACAAATTAAAAATAAAAAGAAATAAAATAAAAAAATAACAAAGCTTTCTTTTTCTCATCTTTCCACAAACAGTCTGGTGCTTCCATAATGCTAACAATGATGACAAATTATACCAACCATAATTATAACAGCAATAATGATGATAATATCTCTATAACAATAATATTATGGATAAATTTGAACCCTTTTTTTGCTGCACAGGTACTTTTGGGTCTGGAAGTACATGCATTGGTACACTTGTGGCTGATTGACCAAACGTGACAAGAAATGGCCCACAAAGAGCGTCATGAGCCCCCCTTTTACTGGGAACTCAACCATGGGGGGAGGCTGGGGGATTATACTGGAGCTTGTGGGGGGGTTTCTGAGGGGGGGAGTGGCAGTGTAGAGAGAGACAGACAGAATAGGGACCTTTATTCAAACTGGACAAAATGCTGTGAGAATCCTGCAAATAGATCAGAACAGGTACAACACAACGGATGATTCCTTTCCACATTTCTGTATGACAGACAATAACACTGTTGAACGTCTACAAACACTACATAGTACACTTCTATTCTGGGACTTTGGGTTCTCTTTACATTGTCGAGCTCTTCAGAGACGCTCCCATTTGCGTAGGCAGTGCGGCGGATATCGATTCGGAGGTCACGGAGACGGTGAACTTTCCTCCGTTAACACTTCAGCTGAGATGTTTGTTTTTGTTGCTGTTATGCCTTCCCGTCACGTTACATAAGACACTTTATGGGTTGTATGTTTGTTAAGGAGACTGCAGTCTTTCAGGGCTGCAACGACTGTTCACATTTCTGATTAATCTGTACGATGTTTTCTATGATAACCAGTCCCTCCAGGATGCTGCGACGCTGTGATTTTACCAATAAAGTCAATCTCTGAATTATCCTCAATCATTGTGCTTCTTCGGCTCAAAATGTTTACACTCATAATCCAGAGCCTTCTTGGTGAGGTTACTTGGAACAATCCAACAAGTTGCCTTATATTGATTTTTAACTGATTATGCAGACGATTTTTGCAGTTTTCAGTTCAACCTGCAGTAAAACGCCTGAAAACACGACAACAGGCATTTAATTATTCTTTAGAAAAGCTGCTTTTAGGCATTTTAGGCAGAAACAATCTCCCCAAAAAGCCTGAGAAATCCTGAAGGGACTCATTAACAGTCGATAACAGGTCCATCACAATTTTCAGTATCGAGATAAACCGTTTGTTTCGAGTTCACAGTAAAAAGAAATCAGAGTTGCAACTGACAGATATTTAATCATTGATTAATCGTTTTGTCTAAAAAAAATAATGACAGAAATCTGAAGAAAATGCCTTCATAATTTCCTGAGTCTGAATATAAAAACCATTTCTGATTTATTTTGTTATCGTTGCAGCTCCAAAAGAAACGCAGCCAACTGAAAACCTGCAACTCGATCATGTTTCCTTCAATAAAAAAGGTTGCAGTCGCAGATGAACCCTCGTTTACAGACTAATCTCGTCACCATAAAGATCAATTGTTCCACGGGGAGGCCGGCTAATCTCAGATGTGCGCTTTGAGGAAAGTCCATCCGTTCTCTGCAGCCTCCACGCCAACACACGAAGAGACTCGGCGAAGCAACGAGTCGCTCTTTTCAATCCGAGTCCGGGAAGTTAAAGGCAAGTTTGAGAGAGCACAACAATCACATGGAAGTAAAATGCAAAGAAGAGGGCGCCAAAACCCCGACGCGACAGGAAGCGAATCCGTCGCTCTTTCCTGTGTATTTAGTGTAGATCTGAAGCGGGGCAGGGGGGGTT
>NW_023339696.1:22849115-22853746 GCF_004916995.1 Morone saxatilis | reverse complement strand
ACTGCAGGTTGGAGGTTCTCAAAGAGAGTTCAAAGTATCTCCATAATTCAGAAAAACAGAAAAAAATATTCAAAAAAACAAACCAAAAACTAAATTACTCAGAAAAAAGAAAGAAAAATTTTATTCAAGTGAATGCAATACGCTTCCGTACTTATGGAAGCTAATTTCCACCAATGTAACAGAAATGAACGATTCTGTAACCTGAAACTTTCTCAAAATATTGACTTCATTATTTTGAGATACTAAGTCAATACTGTGAGAAAGTTTCTCATTATAATGACACACAGAATCCCTTTTTTGGCAGTAATGGGCTTCCATACTTTGTATATATATTATACTTAAAGCTTGTCCTGTTGAATGTGTTATTATATCCTTTGTCTTTATGAAGCCTTAATGTTCTATATTTTTGTCCAATATCAGTTAAAGGTGACAATAAAGTTTTTTTTAAAGGAAAATTACCTAAACATATTGATGCTTTTTCTTTAAATGTTTTATTTGATTGTATTCTAGCCCTTACTTTACTTATAAAACATGTAATCAATCAGTGTATAAAATATGATGTTAATACATGAAACTACTACCAGGATAATGTTGAAAATTTTTTCTGTATTTTGACTCTGTAAGTCTATCCAACAGAATTTTATTATTACTGTACTGTAATCCGATTGGCTGTTACATGTGAATGAAGGGAGGGAACAATCAATATTTATATAATAATGTCATGAAAATGAAACTACAACACCTGAGCGTCAACAGTGGCAACACGAGACAAACATGGCCAGCAAACTTCTGCATCCTCGTAAGTATATTTACAGTAATACTCTAAATGTGGCTATGAGATAAGTCAACTTTTAATAAAAAAAATACTTTTACCTCAGAGTGGAGAATTTATTGATTGTCAATGCTGAGCTGATCTTAACTGTTACATTTGCATTCATAGTATCATTATTTATTGTAAAGCTTCAGTTGTGTTTTCATGTATTTTTGATGCTGTTTTCTAAAAAATGCTAAACTTAATCAACATTTGTAAACAGATGTTTACATATACGTGACAGAAATTAGTGATCTGTCTTGATGGACTCTCCTCAGAGAGGAATCTAATCCAGCTAGTCTCTGACAGGTGTGGTACTTTCTGTCTCTTGTACGTTGGACGCCAAATGTTTGTGTATAATAGCTGTTAATTAATCTAAAACCGGGGTTCCACAACTTTTTCATGCCAAGATGCCCAAATAGCATGAGGTTATGGTCGGGTCCCCCTTCTGAAAGATCAGAAACACACAGACAGTCCTTACTTTTATTAATGCAATAATTATTACAGTTCTGTTTCAAATCTTTAATCATTACATTAGATTGAACATGACATGTTTTAAATTTCAGGAACAACAGCTTTGTCTCAAATGTTACCAGGTCGACACTGACAGTTTACTTTTTTTTAGCATTATCCCTCAAATTATTCGTGTTTCATGGTAAAGAGAAGTAACAACAGCCTCATTACAATATTTCAACAGAATATCAGCAGTGCAAAGACCAAGAGCTCCAGATTGTGATAGTTGGGAATACTGGAGTCGGTAAGAGTACGACAGGAAACACCATCCTGATGAGAACGGTTTTTCAGACTCCGATACATCTTTCCTCAGTGACACAGGCCTGCAAGAAGGAAAAAGGAGAGTTTGATGGACAGAAGCTGGCTGTTGTTGATACTCCTGGTCTGTTTGGAGGAACAAAATCTGACGTCCAGGTGATGGAGGAGATCAAGAAGGCCGTGTTGTCTGCTTTAGATGGCCCCGTTGCGTTCCTGGTTGTGCTCCAGTTGGGCAGACTGACGGAGGACGAACAGAAAACAGTGAAATTATTACAGAAGACTTTCGGCAGAGAGGCAGCACATCACACCATGGCCTTGTTCACTCGAGGAGATGATCTGAAGGAACAAGGAGGTTCCATAGAGGACTTCATCGGAGCAAACCCAGCTCTGCGTGACTTCGTCAGGGAATGTCGGGGGGGATACCATGTTTTTGAGAACATAGACGGAGATCCCTCTCAAGTTGTTGAGCTGCTGCAGAAGATCAACAGCATGGTGCGGAGAAATGGAGAAAGCTACAATAAAATGGACAGAAATGCTGAGGGAGTCCTCTGGAAAGAAAATCTAGAAACATCAGCAACAGAAGAAGCAGAAAAACCTGCATTGATTGATTCCTGCCTTCATGGTGCTTTCAATGGAGCGTACACTTTTGGTGCGCTATGTTTTGTCGCTAACTTAAAATCACAACCAGTGGAAGCTGTAGTGGTGGGCGGCATAATTGGGGGTGTGGTTGGTGCAGCTGTTGGTGCAGCACAGTATGTGGGTAGTAAGCTAATCACAGAGTGAACACAACACATGAACTGTGGTGAGAACCAGTTTATAAACTCACTCAGGGGGCGCAGCACAAAACTCTGGACCCAGTATCCTTGTGGTCCCTCGTCTTACTGTTCTTCAACCAAATGAGGTCTGGTTCGGGAACCGGTTCTGTTCAAGATCCTTGGAACTATTATAATGAAAGATATTAATGCACAACAACCTGTAGAATACGACACGCCCACTTTGGTTCCTGTAAGTATCCTGATTTATTTTTGGTCAAAACTATTAAATCCCTAGCTGCAGGTTGAGGCCACTGTTTACACACTGTTACAGTAGTTGTTGTTACTGCTGTGGACGGCCCTTTAAAGTCCCTCTTGTAATGTTTGACCTTCAGTCAGATATGAACTTTGTACAGTTTGTCTCCACTAGAAAAACACATTATTCCCTCTATACCACATCGTCTTATCTTTATATATGTATATCTATATATATCTGATATGTTCTTTTGCTGTTTTTTTGGTGCTAATTTTAAATCACAGTATACGCCTGTCCTATTAAATGTGCAGTATAAATAAACTTGAATTAATAATTGTGACTCATTTATTTAATGTTTTGTGAATTATATTGACTCAGACTGGAGGTGGAGTGTTTGTGATTGCAGAAGAAATATGTGAGTAAAACAAGAATAATTAATAAGTCAATATTTAAAAAGGTAATCTACCGTTGGCATCATCCTATTTATTTGTAACACTCTAAACTATAATAATATATACATATATGACAGCGTCAGTACTTTAGGTTGATCCACCCACACCTAACTTTGAAGTACTTGCAATTTACCTTTTAGTCCCCTACATTCATGTGACAGCTGTAGTTATTTCCTTTGAAGTGTTAATACATTAAACAACAGGATAGTGAGCTCAACCTCCACCAGTTACAATGATAACATCTTGTTATTGCACCAGTAATAATCACATATTATGTATAATCATATATTTCAAGGACATTAGATGATAATTCAGTACTTTTACTGAATATTTCTATAGGATGGCATCACTCCATTGTTCTTTAAAACCCCCATATTTTTATACTGACTACTTTAACTTCTCAGGTAACAGGTGATGTTGGATTCAGGGGAGGTAACAACCAGTAGGAATATACAGTAATAATGTCAAGGAAACTAAACTATAACTAAAACCTGATGAGTAAACTCAAATTGTTTAAAATTTAATTGTACCAATGAAGTTACATTCATATGCAGCATTTCTCGGGTCAGGGTCGGCAGTATATCCTTAGCTCAGATCGGCACATTTCTTGTTAGTTTGGTTCTTTCATATCGACTCCTCGGTTTGGACGAACAAGTAAAATTCAATCACAGATAAAAATCATTGATATAAAGTCTGTAAAGTTCCAAAAGCTCCTTTCATCCGACGAGGGACATGAAATTTAAATTCATTTTTCCTCCATTTTCTGCCATCCATTCCTCAGTTTTAAGGGCATTTCCACACATGCAGTAACAGATGTTTGACCACTGTGGGGCAACAAAAACAAGCTGTAAACTGACATATTATAACCTCTGCAGCAGCTCAGTCTGTATGGATACAGAGGAACCAGCATGGACCACAGTGTGGAGGATGGACTGCTGCCCAAACCCAACAGGATCTGCCAAAAGGTCGGGCTCGGACAGAATGAGATTTNNATGCAACTAATTAATTAGTGAATCTGTTATTTATTAGTTTTGATAATAATTTGCACTAAACACTGTAATAAACTACTGAAATTATTTATTCTAGGCGGAAATTCAAGTTTTCTTTCAGGGTCGGGTCTGACTTTTGGGGCCAGATCAAAGCTTTAGTGCCAGTTCAACCTCCAGACACTGCCGCGGTTACCCTTCAGCAAGCAAGGCAGCACATCACTTCACATGTGCATGTCAGCCCTGTGTGTGTGTGTGTTTTTGTATTTTGAGTGTAAAACTTTATTCATTCAAGTTCAACTGTATAAATATGTAGTGTTTGTGTTTGTCTTTAATTTTGAACCAAAACAACTGAACCAATATGAATGTGCTGCTTTTCAGAAATAAAGCTGAGAGAAAAAGTATTTTAATTTCATTCAAAAGACAAAGAGAGAAATTATTCAGTACTTTCAGATTTACATGAATGTTGTATTTCATGAGCTCGGCAAGATTGACATTTATCTTTCCGACCAAATAATGATCAGTGTAAAGTGCAGCTTGTGAACTTTCAGAGCAAATACGTTCACATTAAGTGCTGTGTCACATCAACTACTTAATGACACT